>NC_087519.1:10203263-10518961 GCF_963921805.1 Phalacrocorax carbo
AATTGAACACGGCACTAGTTTGTGTCTAATATTTGAGAAAGATGCATAATTGAGAGCCTTTGAAGGGAAATTCTTGAGATTACCCTCCGAGCAGCATTTTTGCGCCAGTGTGTTAGTCAGAGCTGAATCAGAGGAGTCGGATCCTCTTGGCCCTCTCGGCTCTCAGCCTTTCCAACCCGAGTGCCAGTTAATACTAACATTGCAATGAACTCGGGCTCACTGCGAGCTGAATCAAACACCCTACCTCAGTCAAAAAATAAGCAAAATATTCTTTGGACTGTGGCAGATCAGACACTACAAAAACATTGGAGCCTGGCACACGGCTGACACCTCCAATAATGACAGACTTTCCAACGTCTGATTGCTTGTTTTGATCTCTGCTGATGAAGATGGATGTAATCAGGGAAGTGGCCCCTGGTGAGCAACCAGGGATATAATAGCAGAAGCCATTTCGCACAACCTGATGGTAAGTACTGCACAGTTCTTGGCTCTAAAGGAAGCAAAGGCTGTGAAATTTCTTACACTAATTTCCTACCAGTTTGCTACAGGTTACTGTCCAAAACAAAATCATGAGCTGGATGGAGCAGAGATGCTACTCTGAGTTTTTAATGGGCCAGAGTAAAGAAATTTCTCTGTTACCTATGAAGCAACAGGAGAGTAAATGCCTGTGATCACTGTCAAAAATTCAATCCCTTCTTTTTATTTCTGTGAACTCTTATATCATCTAATTGTATTTTATGACCAATACCTTACCAGTAGGAATCTGGCTTTATGCAACACTAACGTGTCCAAGCTATAAGAAACACTGTTTATCTGTAATGACAGTCCTGTAGTATTACCACTTGTTTAGTTTTTCCTCTATCGTTAAAGCAGAATCTAGTGGTTGGGTGTGCAGATTAGGCTGTGTAATAATCGCTAATAAATCTTGACATTTTAATGGTGACTGCTGTACTTCGGGCGTACGCCTGATAATGTTCCTTTAAAAGAGCCCTGTCTTATCAAACGTTGATGGTCAATGCTGTTAAAACGTCAGACATGTGCAGCCTGGTTCTGCCACAAATTCCATGGCGATGCTATTGCTCTCTGATAATGTATATCATTCAAAGTTATAGCGTTACTAAGTGCATTCCTCTTTTCTACTGTTCTGTAACAGCATTTCAGCACCTGATATACTGTACCGAACCCTGAGTCTATGCTGTTTCCAGAGCTCATGGCTGTCAAATACACTATACCAAAACAAGCAAACATTTTCCTGCTGGGATATTTCCTGACAAATCTGGTTTTAATGCTAGTTTTAATACAATCATTGGATCACATGTGGTTTGAACGTATTGTTACACTTCGAGCTATATCACCTTTATGAAAAGTACAGACGTGTTTTGCATATATATACTGTAAAATTTGCTCCAGACTAAATCCTGGCTTCTTGCATATATTTTTCTTGTGTGGTTTTATTTTTTGCTTGGTTTATAATAACAAGTGACATGAAAAATAACATGAGTTATTTTGTTTATTATGTGTTATAATAAAGAAATTGGGGCACCCTTGAGTTTTTTCCAATTGCTTTTTTTGCGTCTAAGCTGTGTGATACGTATGTTTATCCTATTTCATTATTGTGATGTGACATGACAGATACAAATAAATTTCTTTGATATTTCTCAGATACTGACTTACATGATAAACCTAATAGCTCCAAGGACTACATGTGAATTTTAAACAGCGCCTTATGAACACAGAGCATTGACACTCACAGAAGGGGGTGTCCTTGCCTTACTGTGAATATGCATGTCAATAAATTGTCATGAGCATGGGGCAGAGCTGCAGAATCAACCACTGGAGAGAATCACATTAATTCTAACTTTGACTTTCATGGCACTGCTTGTTTGTTTTTGCTGGGGGTTGGCTACTGAAGAAATGACAACAACATCAGGTAGCCTGGTTTCAAATGCAGCTTTTGGTTTTGCAAGAAAATTCTGGGCTGGCACATTAAATAGGCAATATTTTCTTGGATCTGAAATCTAAGAAACTGCATGCTTCTGACTGGAAGTGTGAGTATGGTTTATCTTGGGGGTGCACAAAACACCATTGCTAAAAATGTGTGGGTAGTACGGAGGGAGAGAGGTGCTCTTGAAAGGTTACTTCATGAAAATTTGTCACTCTGCAAACGCCTTCTCTGTTGTGTTTCATTACCTTTTTGCACATGTGAATATTCAGCCCTAGAGAGTCTTGACACTGGACATGTTTATACTGCATTCCTAAGGTGTTTTCTGTTACATCTGGTGGTTGCTTTCTGAGTGTCTATTTGGATTCCCAAGTGGGTTTCTCCTAAACCAAACAAAGGGTGAGGAGCTACCCTTGGTTTCTTGCTCTCTTCAGGCTGTTCCCGCAGCAGCGTCAAGGTGTTCTCAGGCATAAGCTGAATGGGAGTGGATGTGGGCTGGCATAAAGCTGGATATAACCTTTTTTTGTGTGTGCAGTGAATGGGTTTTGCATGATCTGGGGGAAAAAAGAGTGACATTTGCTTAATATTCTTTCTTCACAGATATCCATCCTAAGAATTAAAAATCCTGAAGAATGGCTCCACCTACCTCCAAATATCTGGCCAAAACCTTCATTTTTCTTCTGTTTGTAATCTCTTCTGTAAGCACAGGTAAGTTTCCCACCATGGGGGAAAGGGCATTGTTTGTGACATTATTTTTAAATAAAGACACTTCTGGTTTAGATAGAGCAGCTTTTCACTCTTCTTCGTATAAGAAGAGTCAAGAACAGAGTGAGAGAACTCATGAGAAAAGCAGTTTTCTGATGTGCCAGTATTCCCTGTGGAGGGCAGCTGGAGTGGCAAAGGCTGGAATTTCTGAGCAGGTGAAGTACCCTCAGGAGTCCCTTAGACTCTGCCATGCGTTCTTAAAACAAACCCAAATCCAAAAAACTGCCACAAAGAAGCAACAAAAGAAATCAGGTCCTAATAGCTGTGACTGTGGGGGGCGAAGTCAAGCATTTTGCTGCATTACCCAAGCCCAGATGAGGAAAGCAAAAAGATCTGGAGTGGGACATCCCTGCCCATTGGCTTTTGTCTCTTCTGAGCAGCCCTTTCCCTAAGTGGTTAGGGAAAGAGGAAAAGGGAAGATGGATATGCATATTCTAAATAGGGCTGATTTGAGGGTTTGCATTTGTTTAAAACAAAGGGACCATATGTCTTGCCCCAAAAGCTGCAGCTGTATGAAGCAACCTTTCATTGCTGTGCTCAGGCCCTTTTGGTCAAGAAGCAAAACAATCAGTTAATTCCTTGTGCTGGGTAGAAGTTGTACTCTTACTTAAAAATTGACAATGAGGGTAATAGTCCAGGCTGGCAAGGTAGCTGGACCAGCTGGCAGAAGATGCTCAGCCCTCCAGTGTCCTTGCAGCAGCAGATACGGGTGCTGTGCACAGCTAGTGCTCTCTGATTCAAATTGGTTAATGAAATTGGGAATTTGGGTCCTTTGTTCTGAATTATGTTGGCTTTTGCTGATTGTCATCCCAATCATCAGCGTAAATTCCTCTTGATTTCCCCTTAGGTTTCACTGACTACCTCTCTGTTTCTAAATAATGACTTTTGAGGGCACAAGCCATCTTCTGAGACTGCAGGAAGCTCTTTTAGCATAGCTCTAGCATAGCCAAGTGAATGGAAAAATGAACAAGCTTTTATCCTGTCCACTTAATCTAGTTGATAAATTATACCTCTACATTTGAATCAATTCTTTTGGTTTTATTTAGCTTCTCATCATGAGCAAGTTTTTCTATTATCCTTGTTCCAATGAGAATAACAGCTCGGGTTTTTTTGTATTTGTTGTCAGTGTGTATTACAGTTATATTTGAACATCTATTTACAATGCAAGTCCCATTTCCTGCCTGGAGTATTTCTCTTTTCCAACTCTTATTAATTCTGTGTGTCTTCTGGTAGGAACCCAGAAACTCCTTCTTATTTTCTTCAATTACTGTAAATTGGAAAAAGTACCTCTGAAATTACTGATATACTTCCAGTTTTCATCTGGCACAAGTGATATCAAAATCAGGCCTGGATATTTATCAGGTTTGACTTGCTACCTGGTAGATTATTAGCCCTCTCTCATTTGATCACTACATGTATATGGAATAAATTTGCAGAGAGCCAAGGCATATGTTGCCCACATGAAATGTCTCTTGCTTACCTCAGATAGCTGGTATTTAGTGGGTCTCTGGAGACCTTAAGGCAGAGGCTGGACCAATTCTATTGTTTTCTTAAGACGTGAAGCTGGTGGAGGAATCTGAGAGGAAACTCAATGCAGATGGACAGATTTTATTTCTGTTGCTGTGGAATTACGGATGTCCTCATGTTTCACAGTGGCAGCACAGACAATAGCTTGCTGTCAACTACACCAGCACCAGGACATGTTTCCATGCATGGATTCACGTCGTTGTCCTTTCCATTAACTGAATGCATTAGTATCTGTGGGGCAAAACACACCCAACTCTACTACGCCAGGTGCCAGAGATATAACCCTGCCACAGTCAAGGTGTTTATCATGTGTCTATTAGCATTGATTTGTGGATCCTGTAGTTTCCTTGTGGTGTTTTTGTTTCAAAGGATAAAAACTGGAGAGCTGGTGAGAACTCCCAACTCTTTCTGATGGCAAAGGGCTCAAACTTCCACTGACCTCAGCTTCCTAGGATTAGAAAGGTTTCTACCCTCAGAAAATATGCATTACACATGGGACTCACACTCACAGTTTTGATTATTAGAGTAAGATGTGAGGTTCACATATCAAGTGAGATTATATCAGGGAAATATTTTATCTTAAGTAAATACTTACAACATGAGACTCTTGGATTTGGTATGAGAGCCATTTAGACTAACACGTCATGGCAGTCCATAATCAAATTTGTGTATGGAGACTGGTGATGTGTGAATCTGAAGTGAATGAATCATTACTTCTGCCTGGAAAATCTCACAAACCCAGAGTCTTGCTCTTTTGAGATTTCTGTTGCTTTGTTACTGGGTGGACTGGTAATTCCTTGGTTCTTTGTGTTTTCCTGTTAGTTTGAGCACTTTTATTTTCCATCTCCAGTGAAAAAACAGATTTTAACATCTTTACATTAAACAAAGCTTTTCAAACCACACAGGTATTTTGGGGGCATTTTTAAAGGTAGTAGTTGTCTTATCCTTTCTTCAACATCTTCCCTGGGATTGGGAAAGGCTTTGTGTCTGGATGGTATGAAAGGAGCTGAATGTCACTGCAGGAAGGGCTCAGTTACAGCCTCTTCTCAAGTAGTTTTCTGGAAACTGCATCCTTGCAAGGCTCCTTTGCATCTGGTAGTGTTTTTTTCCTTGCTTCCAAAAAACTCAAAACCATACAGCTTAAGCTGTTGTTTGTTTTCTTTCTGTCATGACCCACATGTACTCTGCTGCACTGAGATATTGCTGTGTTCCAGGGAGTCAGCAAAGGGGGGTACTGAGAATGATACTGTGAAGATGCCCAGATATGGAGCTTTCTGTCTTGCACTGAACAAACAGTAATTATCTTCACTCTCCATCTCTACCCAGCAGAAGCAGCTGTCGCATGTCCTGATAAGGATCCTGAGTTAGAAAGCTGGAACCCAGGTCACAATGAAGAAAACCGCATTGAAATTCGTAATGGCAGGAAGCTCCTTCTGTCTTCTTCTGCAACTGTCCACTCTATCCACATTACTGACGGAGGTAAAACATGCTGGTGGCAAGGATGGGTGAAGTGTGATTTCCACAGTGGCTATTTAAATCACTCTGTCTCATGCTGGGAGAGCTTTCTGCTTCTTGCGGAGGATTGGGTGGCTACTGGACAAACAGAGCTTTAATTCAGTACAAGGGTGGGTGGTAGCTGAGATGCTTTGGGTGCTTTAGCCATTATAATCTACCTATTTGCTCTCCTTTCTGGAGAATTTACAGAAGTAGCTCAGTATACTCGTTAGTTCTACTTCTGTGACTTGCTTCAAAAACATTTTTTTACTAAATCTTTGTCCCGATAACATCATACTGCGATAGTTGTGTTCACAGGGTCTCAGGACAGGACAGATGCATATCTGCCTTTTTGTCTCTAAGGACAGAGTCACAGTGTTACTGGTGGCTGCAAGCATGAATAGATTTTATTCATCTCAACTCTGAATTTCTGACTTAGTTTTGGATAAGTCCTCTTCAACACAAATCTTAATTGCATTCTTCAAGAACTGGACTGAATAAAAACTATGTAACATCTTTAGGATTTGTATTGAGGGCTGTTTTGGGGATGATGGGCAGACTTTTTCAAAAATCGAGGTGACAGCCCAGCACTAGGTTTAGCACAATGGTATCACAACCTCTGATGAGCTGCTGTGTGTTAAAGCAAATGTCATAAACTTTTCTACTTAGGAAAACTGGTCATTAAAGACGATGTGCAGCCTATCATTTTGCGCACTAGACACATACTCATTGAACATGATGGAGAGTTACACATCGGCAGTGAGATATGCCCTTACCAAAGCAATGTGGTTATCATCTTATATGGGCGGTATGTATGCATGATAAAATATTATCTTAGAACTTTCTAGGATCTCTCTCCTACAACAGGGAACAAAAACATTCCTTAAAATTACATTTTCTCAGATATTATCATCAGTGCTCTGTGGAAAGTTGGGTAGCTTTTTAGACAATTTAAATGGTCTGTAAAAAATCGACACAGTTTTGGTCCCGATTTTCACATCCTACTGGGAGATGAATACTGGGGTATTTGGGCATGCCAGAAAATCAGCACGCACCTTGCCACCACTCAAACTGATTTTCCAGAATTGGCTTAAAACCTGAGGAGTTAATCTATTCTGAAAATTCTCCTCCCTAAACACCCTTTCTTTCTCCATGAGAGTGATGAGCCAAAGGATAATAAATTTATGTCTTGCAGATTGATACAGGATCTTTTGGAATTTCAAGGATGCCAAACTCATATTTAACAACAACTAGACCTCCTAGCTGCTGGTTAGGGTCCTAACTTCCTCCAGAATTTCAAAACACAAATGTGTCATTCTGTCTGGGCTTCAGGCCTCCTCTGGCCTGGATATAAATAATATAACATGTATAATCTGTGTTCCAGATAGTTGTCGGTCTTCCGTGGTTGCTAGTATTAATTAAAATATTTTTTTTTCTTGTACACTGTGGGCGGTTGCTGATTCTTAGAGAAGTTGAAAGAAATGCATGGCAAGTCATGACACTTCTCTCCTTGGGCCATAGCAGAACAAGGGGAGAGGCTCCTTGACTGCCAGATACAAACCCAATACTGGTTCTTTTCCTCCCTTCTTGCTGCAGAGCGGATGATGGCAGCCAGCCGAATCCCTACTTTGGGCAGAAGTATCTTGGAGTAAGTAAGGGTGGCACTCTTGAGATCCATGGAAAGAAAAAGCTGTCCTGGACTTTCTTAAACAAAACTCTTCATCCTGGTGGCATGGAAGAAGGTGGATATTACTTTGAAAGGAGCTGGGGCCATCGAGGTGTCATCGTCCATGTTATTGACCCAAAGACGGGAGCAGTTGTCCATTCAGATCGGTGAGTGACTTTTCAACTGTCTACATGTGAGGATCTTTAGGAACAGGCTGGAGACAGCATCTCAGCAAGCTCAGAAACACGGATTTTAACCTCTTGTTAATGGGTGTTATTGCGTGTATACACAAATTTTTCTAGATCAGTAATCTCCAAAACCAAAGAGTAAGTAGTGTTGCTGCCCTGCTATTCTGCCAACTAGAGTTTAATCAGTTTGGCTTAACAGAAACCCCTAATATACCCTGTTAGACAAGTGCTTTTGCAACGGGATAATATCATTACTGTAAACAATATGAAAGAGTTCATTCTCTATAGCACTTGGTTTTCAGTACATAAAGCATGAAGCTCACTGAAGTAAATGTTTTCGGGTGTTTTTATCACTTCAGGTTTGATACCTACAGAGCAAAAGAGGAAAGCCTACGTCTTGCCCAGTATTTGGGCAGAGTTGCGAATGGCATGATCCTGTCAGTTGCAGTGAACGATGAAGGATCTAGAAACTTGGACGACTCGGCCAGGAAAGCAATGACCAAACTGGGCAGCAAGCATTTCCTCCACCTTGGGTTTAGGTATGTGCCAGTTCTGCCAGTTCTTGCAGCACAGAGGCTTTATTATGCTCCTGAGATGTCCAAATAATTCCACTCTCTCAAAGGCACAAAGGTCTTTCACATGGAAAAAAAGAAGAGGGAAACTTCTCCATGTGAAGTTTTAGCAGTTAATTAGATAGTTTAAGATGCACTGAGTGTCTATATTGGGTATTTTTATTAGCAGATTGAGGAATAGTGTATGATTCACATTAAAAGAGATGTTTTTCCAAGATATTGTTCCCGCAGGTTACTTATTCCAATTTATTTTCAAACCATCCCCCAGAGATATAAGAAGCATTTCTACATACACACAGTGGATTGGATGGGCTGAACATTAAGGAGGGTAGAATAATAGCCATGTAACCCTGGCTAAATACATATAGACATACCTACAGCATATTCTTCAGCTTGACCAATAAATATTCAGGGATTCATGCGGCACAGAAATTTAGCATGCATGAATTTATGCGTGGACTGTAAATACTTCTGTGGCCAATACCGTGTCTATGTTGGCACACACGCTGTTGAGAATATTTGCTATTTACCCAACTGTAGCCATTATATTTTTGTGCTTATCTGGATTTATGTAGGCTTTTTTTTTTTTTTTTTTTTAAGTGGCATGAAGAGGGTCACTGCAGAACATGAGAAAAAAAAAGTGCCTTGTAGGGAGAAGTGATTCAATACAGCAGTCTGTGGGACCAGACAAGTGTCAGCTGGGCACATGCAGATGGAGTAAGATTTGGGGTAGTTGGTGAAGAGGTTGTGTCAAATATTACAGGGATTCCTGTGCACCAGATAATGCCTTTCAAAGAATCAGTCAAGGCTGCAGAAATAGTCTCCAAAACCAGACTATCTCCATCAGTGCAATGCTTGCTGTCAAATACACAGAACCCCTATTAAAGCCCAGTAGCCTGCTGGGTTTCTTTTCAAAGACTGAAATTAGGGAAACAGAAAAAGATTTGAACATTATACTTCTTTTTCCAATTGTGCAACAGGAAGAAATTGATGGGTTTCACATATGTTCATAAAAGTAAATTGTACTTGATGTTTTTAGGCTGCTGTGGTGTTTTAATGCTAGATTCTCACTTCTTTGCCATAAATGTGTATAATGCAAATACCATAGAAATTCATCCATGGAAGTGTGACTTTCAACGTTGCTATTGTTTGCAGTTGAAAAGCTAATCCTTGCCATGCTGTTATCTGATATACCACAATATTTCCTTACATAAACAATAGGGACATAGTGGGTACCATAATGTGGTAGTAGTTGGTAAATATTATCTCCTACCAGCATACTGGTATGTGGAAAAATACCTGCATCTTGGTGCATTATTTAAAAAGCTATTTTTAGGAGTGTTTTCAGCATTTAAGGTCATCGTCTTTCGAAAACACATTGTCTGATGGCAGCTGGGACCAGATTTACAAAGGCAGTTGGATGGCAGAGTGGAAGGAAGGCAGCTTTGTCAGATGTATCCAAGTTTTTCTCCTTATGCAAATTAAACTTCCACTTCACTTTAGCGTAACAAGATTTAGACATATTAGTTTACACTTCAGACACATCTATAACTATGAATAAGGATGTATATACCTGACAGGAGCTTTCTGGAATATTTTTGGAAGATCTTAAAAAAAATATTCAGGAGGAGAAAATTACACATACACGTACATACTTTAACCTGTATGGCAAAGGAAGGCTCTGACAGAGAGTGGATGGATTTTTCTTTCTAACATGCCCATGTATGCACTCTCATCACTCCCTGCCTGGCACCCAGTATTTGCTGGCTGGTCCCGCTGAATCCAGGTTGTCAAATCTCAGCTCCCTGCTAATGGCTGGGGCTGACCATGGGCATCACTGAGGCAATAACAGTCTAAGCCCCAGGCAGTAATTTGGCTTAGGAAATTTCTATTTCACATTTGGTGAGGTGTCACTTGAGTCAGGCTATTCAGCCATAGACTGGGCTGTTTTCTGACTGGGGTGGTGGCAGGGTTTACATGGACAAATTCCTGTCTATCTCCAGTTGCTCCGTATTCAACCAGATTGTAAGGTTGTGCGACTCCCCCTTGCTGTAGCAGAGCCAATGAGCAATGGTGATTTATCCAAAAATGTTTCTGCACTCCTGGCATCTCTTTCAATGGCCTATTTGCTGAGTCCAGAACATTAGGAATTAAAGGGAAATCTTGCATTCCTCCTCTATTGTTGTCCTTTTGAAAAGTGAGTTTAGTCTTTAAGTCTGAGCTATTTTTTTCCCCTTCTACTAATAAATTAAAAGAAAGCTTTTCTGCGTTTGATGACATAGTTGTTCTTTTTGGAATCCCACTGAAATTTCACTGGTTTGGCTCTGGACTTACCGGTCTCTTCACTTCATATAGTCCAAACACATTGCATGTGTCCTTATGTGTCAGGGTTGAATGACTTTAAAACTATTTTAGTGATAAAATAACTGGGAGAAACAGGGTTTTTTTAACATGTGAAATCGGGCCAAACCTTGAGTTGCAGAACTAGATAGCTTCTTATTCTTTAGATTATTTTTGGGTCGTCATCTTTTCTGTCATTTGTTTCAAATTTGATGACACGCACACCCCCCACACCACCCCACCACCACACCCCCCAAAAAAATCTATCTTGTCTGCTGAGTGATAAAGTGTCCTTCCTGCCCGCATCCTCCTTCTCTCCCTGGATGGAGATCACAGCCTGGCAGTGCCTTCAGCAGTTGGCGCACAGGCAAGTTTTCCAGCAGGAGCATCTGGCTCACTAGCAGGCTCCCGAGGCAGTTGTGCTGGCAGCTTCTGCTGAGCCTGTGCCGTGGTCGGGCTGAGGACGTGCCGCTGGGACTGCCTCCCCTTGGGGAGCCAGGGCTGGTGCGCGCATGGGGCCTCGGCACGGCGTGGGGTGCACCAGTGCTCCCCAGAGCCTGCTCCTGCCTACCCCAAAGCCCAGGGCTGTGAATGCCAGCAAAGTGCAAATCATGCCAGTGGTGATTTGTGCATATTTTAGTGGCTACCTGTCAACATCTGTATATGTTTTCTTCTGAAGTCCCAGAGTGCTTTATCACTTCACCTGTACCAGCAGATGGTAAATGTAAGGTGACCTGCAAGACTCAAGGGTGAACCGTGATGCAATTGAAATCACTGTGTATTTATACCCACTGAGACATGATTTAATCTGTGGGACAGTTGGTTATATTCAGGGTCAGGGTGACAGCCTACAACCCTGAAAGGATATTTGTTATTCTGCTAGTCATTAAGAGCAGATATGCCTGAACTACTTCTATTTTGAATATTAAACTCCCTCCTGACCCCCTCTAATTGGGTTCACCTCTAAGGTTGGGAGGCACTTCAGTCTCTGTCTCCATTGTTTGCTCACCCATATGGTCGTTCTCCAATGTTGCTGATAGCTATTGAACCTGCTCAACCAATTACCATCAGGCAGTAATGAACTTACTTCTGATATAGGATCAGATTTGAACAGACAATTCAGACTCATAAACATTTATCCCTGTTCACTATTCAAAATCAGGAAAATAGATACCCAGAGACTATCTCATTTTTTTGTTGCCCTTTGCCAGCCAGTCTATTAGAAATTCTCAGGGGTCATTCCAAAGACAGTTGTGATACACAACGTTTCAGCATGAGCTAAATTTATTTAAGCAGGAGTGGCTTTTCTCCCATATTCTTTAGTGTGTGTGCACACACACAGAAAAAAAATTCAAGCTCCCCAAGGAGTTACAAGCATCCTATGGGTCTGTCACACAAACCTCTTCAAGCACTCATTTAAAAGACAAACACACTTGTTTTAGGAGTGTATTAAGCAGGGATTTGTCTTTGAACTTCTTTCTCTTTTGATATATTTACTGAAGAAATATAGAGTTTTAAGATATTTTTAATCTTAACCAAGCTGCCTATCACACTAATCAGACTGTTTTTAATGTGGTGCCCCTGAGAAATGCAAGAACATTGGGCTATAAAAAATTTGCATTTCATACATGACATAATGTGATCATTTCTCATTTTCATTTTTCAGGCACCCGTGGAGTTTTATTACCGTTAAAGGAAATCCCTCCTCTTCTGTTGAAGACCATATTGAATATCAAGGTAATTCATGGACAAAATACTGGCTTGGCATTATCTCTGGAAGTTATTGGAGTTACGGCTGAGATTAATTTGGTCAATGGTGTTTTCACTTGACACGACATTACATTGAAGCTGGGAGAAATTGATGGTTAGATGTATTTAATTGAGTGCTCTCTGTATATATTGCTTCTTCCCATTAATGCAGCTGAAGCAGCTGAGTGGAGTATAACCTAGGTTATCCAAACCCTGAGATAAGAGGTGAGATCCTGCACCTGTGTAAATCCATGTAACTCCGTTATGCTCCGACACTGCCTCACTTAGACACAAAGCTATGGAACAAACCCAGTTCACACCAGCTGAAAATGTAATCAGTGTATCCTGTATTGGTAGCCTCAAACACCTCAAGTGCAAAACCATTTTCTTGCAAGCTGAAGACTTGAGTCTGTGTCTTTTCATGACAGTTTCAAGAGCAGCTAACAACATGGCTTGCTGCAACATCAAATAAAAATAGCAGTGTATTACAAATCATTGTGGTTTTAATCCTTGCTTGATTTTTTGAAGATTTTTCCTCCTGATTGTCCAAGCAGTTATAAAAGTGTCTGAAGCCTTATTCCAAGACCAGTAAATTTTTCTGGGGAAGCTGTGCAGGGCTGGATCTAGATAATGTAGCCAAAATATGCAAACACACATGTGGGCTATTACCTTTTCAGTTCTGACTTTTATCGGTTGCATTCAGTAGTTTAATCAATGTTTTGGTTTTTTTACAGGTCACAAAGGATCAGCTGTGGCCAAAGTATTCAAACTATTCAAAGCTGAGAATGGAGAACATTTTAACATCTCTTCAACTAGTGAGTGGGTTCAAGGTAAGAGATCTGCATGCCATCTCAGTGGTAGACAGTTGACAAATAGGGTGAATCACCCTTATAATTGCAGTACTTTTCAATTTGGGAAGAGTGGACTTGCTAGCTGCTGTTTACGTCACTGTTAACCCAAGTAAAGAACACACAGAGATTCTTTTCCCAGTTGTCTCCAGGACTCTCTGAATAACCGGGATCCTCTTTCCTTTACTGCACTGGGTATGAAATTCCATCTCTTATCATCTAAGAGATCACATACAACCTCTCAGTTCTTTTGACTGCATAGTCATCATGTCCATGTTTCAGACAACATACAGTAACAGGCCGTAACTTGATCTGAAGATCAGAAGAGGCAGCTAATGACGATACAGATCCAAAATCCATAGCTATTAATAATGCTCATACTGCATACTCCAGCTATGTAGCTTTTAATAAGTCCGCTCTCCCTTGGCTGGTTACACTTCACAGCATCATTAGAAGCGGCTGACAGACTGGCAGGAAGAGGCAGGAATCAGATCATCAGTGAAGAAACTTGTGAATGATATCTGAGATTGTATTATGCTCCGTGCATTTTTGCTGCATTCATTAAGCTTGACTTTCAAATTACTTTTCTTGTTTGCACTTGTCTCCAGATGTAGAATGGACAGAGTGGTTTGAGAAGCCTAATAAAGCAAGATCCAAGGACATGGAGAAGCTTTCTGACTTCAAAGCTGCTCATCCTGATAAAATCTGTAGGCAACCCATTGACATCCAGGTAGGCTAGTTTACCACTTGTTTTAGAGGAGCAAATCCTGTTTGGACTGACATTGAACCCCAAAATAATTGTGCTTGTCAGTAAGGGATGTCCCTGTCAGACAGGAATGATTTTACTTCTCTAATACATAACCAACAAGATCTGGTATCCAGTCTTGTATCTTTCTGGGACAAAAGTTTATAGGATTGAGCTCCTTTCAGTAAATTCTAGCTTCTGGCATGAAAAGGATACAGATGGGTTCACGGACAGCACAGATGCTATCATGAAATATGTGGTTCCCTGCTGGAAGATTAAAAGGAAAAAAAAAAAAGAACATTTCAGAGTTTTTAAATGGTCCTCGAATGGACCCTACCTAAAAAATTGATCACAAAATGTAATGAGGTGGTAAAGGTACCAGCTGTAGTTGGTTGGAAAAAACTGACAGCGAGCTTGCAGCCATTTCTTGGAGTCAATTGTTTTTTCTCTGTGGGAAGAAATTTTAATTCTTTCTGGGGCTAAACACTATAATTATGCCATCAGGCCAGCATACTGAGGAGAAATCATGTACCTTTTCTGAGACTGCAAAAGCCTCTCTAAGGCCAAAAAATAAAAACAATACCCAAGCATTTATCTTTTTTTTTTGTAAATGCTCACCTTACACTTTATATGTCTACCTGATAAAACACCTACAGCAGAAGCATTGCCTAGCAAAAGCCAATAAAATACTCCATATCTGTGGGAGGCTGAATCTAAGGTTCCTGCATACTCTGAACCAGTGGAGTTCTCCTTATTCACAAGAATGTGGCTATTGAAGTAAGCGGGAATGCTGACAGTATGAGTGAAAGTTTCCAAGGCTAGATGTTATAAAGAATCTCCTCTTGAACAGAGAGGAAAAAACTGCCCTATAACTTTCTGCCAGGTCTTAGCAAATCCACATTAATTTCTGCTTCCATATACATATATTAGAAGTGACAACTTAGTTCAAAACAGGGGTTGGATGTTTGTTATGATACAGCCCCTTGTAGCATGTGTATTGAAAGAGAAACAAGAAAGATATTCTTCTGTTCAAGAAACAAACTTTTTTTAACCTACTCTTAAATGACAGTTGCATTTTTTTCTAGTATATTAAAAGCGAAACAACATTTTTCAGTTTATCCTGCCAATCTTAGGGAAAATCCTCAGGTAGTGTAATCTGGTGTTGCTCATTGCTTTCACAAAGTTACACTGATTTATACCAGCTGGCCTGCTCCAGCTATGCTACATCCAAGAAAATTGAAGATGTGATGATAATAACAGAAGTGCGGCACAGCCAGAGGCACATTCCTTCAGTTGACAGTGCTAATCCTATATATGGCAGCAGGGTGTATGTATTAGTAAGGAAGGTCTGCCTGAGTGACAAAATCAGGACCAGACCCTTCATTGAAAGACAGCTTATCTGCTGTGCCTTCTTAAAGCGCACATGTTATTTGGATTGCCCAATGCAACGCATCACATTTTTGTGAAAGGGTCAAGAGAACTGCAAGCTATAGAGCTGGACTGTGAAATTTAACATGACCCTGAGGGGTGACATTGCCCCAGCAGGAATACAGGAGAGGCTACATATTGCACTGCTTCTTGGTATGATACAGCCTTTTTTCTCAAGGCAGCTCTGCAGGCTGGTACTTGTACATGAGAAAAGGCCAACTCTTCTTGTTCCTTTTGGAGCAATGGGTATCGGAGCAGCTTTGATTTTTTGCTTAGAGAGACTGATCCATGCAAAGAAGAAATAAGATCCCCACCTCTTTCTTCGGCAACCTTCAGACATAGTCTAGCCACAAGCAATGAAATGAGTGCAGTGAAGAGGCTTGAGACCATTAGTTCATTTGGGTGCAAACATCTGTGCTCAGTGTTTTCATCTGCCCTCATACCAATGGCAAGAGAAAATCTAGGGCACCAAGGCAGATGTTAGTGAAGCTCAGAATACTGCTCCCAAAAAAGCACATGGTCTTAACATAGATACAGGAGAAAGGCATGCACCTAGCAATCATCTATGCAGCTTGTGGATAAAAGAGCTGGGTCTGAGCACCAGCTAGAGCGCCTGCTGGATAGTACATGTAACAGTCACCCCGTTTTGTTATACAGTTGTTGTGCATCAGCCAAAACAAAGCAAAAGCCTCAATGTTTTGGTGAAATTGCTTCACCTCAAGGTATCACCTTTTTTATATTTCTATTCTCATTCCAGGCAATGACGCTTGATGGAGCTAATTTAACAACTGAGGTTTTCTACAAGAGTGGCCACGATTACAGGTTTCTGTGCCATGGCAAGGACCAGACGGGCGAGGGCTGCCAGAACTACAGAGTACGGTTCCTGTGTGGCAGATCTGGTATGTGCCCCATCTTTGAAAGCCAGACCAGGGAAAAGCAGAAATACTTGTCTTCTCATGACTGGCTCTTGTTTGGTGTAAGGACAACTTGAGTAATTTCCCAAGCTAAAACTTCTACTGGGCTTTTGACGTGAACACAGATAAAACGGCTGAAGATTTATCTCAGGAAAAATTCCTGAGTGCTAACAGAGGCAAAAGGGTGGTGTCTCAAAAACCCAGCAAGGCTATGGCAAATACTGGGCAAGTTCCTTCCTGTAAATATCTTGACTTTTGCTAAAGCATTTTGGGATGAGGTAGGATTATTCAATCAAAGTGTGCAAAGACAACAGGTTTTGAAAGTAATACTTTGTTTTGTAGTTATTAATTCCAACACTGCTGTCCCTAACCTGGTCATTAGACAGGTCATTAGGATTCCTTGGCGTTCAGCTGGCGGGAAAAGGAGGGTGGAAGATGGTTGTTTTGCTGGAAAAAGCAGTCATTGCGTTGAAGACCACTTGGCTGTTGTAAATAACAGTGCCCAGCACCCACAAGTGCTGCTGCTAAGTGGGTGTGGTGAAAATGAACCACTAAGAGCAACATTTAAATTTAGCCCTGGGGTTAGTGGAAAATCCACCTGCCTGCAGCTAAAGGAAAACACTTTCTTGTTTGCTTGCTTTCCAAACCAAAGCCAGTAAAAACCATATTTGGAAGAGTTAACTATTTTTTGTTGCATTAGGAGATCATCATTTTTGGTGGTGATCCAGGAAAAAAAAAACCAAAACAAAACAACAAAAAAAGAGCAAGCATTTTCTGATAAGATTAACTGAATTCTCCACCCTGCCATTTCGGCTTTTCAGTGAAACCAAAGCTTACGGTAACCATTGACACCAATGTGAACAGCACAGTCCTGAATCTGGTGGATGATGTGAGCTCATGGAAACCCGGAGACAGGCTGGTGGTTGCAAGCACTGACTACTCCATGTACCAGGCAGAGGAGTTCCAAGTACTGCCATGCAGAGCCTGCAGACCCACCCAGGTCAAGGTAGCAGGTAAGGTGCTTCATCTTGTTGTACTGGTGTTGCAGTACACAAGTTCTGTCATTTGCACTGAGATAATTTCATTAAGAAATGCAAAGATTTGAAAGATACCTGAATTTGGTGGCTAGTTTTTAGATGCTTTTGGGAAACATACACCTTTCGTGCTTGAAAGCTATCTAACTTAGGCCTAGTTCTTTTCTGCCCTCCCTTTTCATAGCTGCCTCCATTTTTTTTATGTCCACAAGCACACTATTGAATGGATGTATTTATTTAAGAGAAACAAATACAGGTCATATATTTGAAATGCTCAATTTTACATAACTGTATTTGAAAATGTATCACTTCCTAGAAAGCAGGAAATAAGCACAGATGATCTGAAGAGTGAGCTAGGGCAGGAGCAGACCATGAGAGGCTACGAAGGTTATGAAGTAATGTGCAGCTGGTTAGCTTCCTAAGAAAGTTGTGTTCAAAAAGAACTGTAATCTTACATTTTAGAAATAGTTTTGTACTACTGAAGCTACTGTTTCTCTTTTACTATGTCTCTAGACGGCATTGCTTAGAGATGATGTATTAACCAAAAACATTTCTGGCGTCACGTGGCAAGCGAGTTGTCCTGAGTCACAGCACTGGGGGAGATGGAGTTGGTAGAGTGCTGCCTGAGTTCGTCTGAGCAGGAGGAGCAGGAAGATTTTCAGAGCCACAGCATTTTTACTCTTGAGGGTCACTAGCTCAAATCCAGAACAAATTGCTTTTGAGGAAAAGACATTGCAGACTAATGATTGTAAAGTGGCAAAGTGGCCTTCAGATACTAAGTCCAATTAAGCAGCATAACCATGATGAAGCATGCACTATTGCTGATATGAGCATAAAAGTGAAATCCAGGGCAGGTGATTTGCATCTCCACTTGAGTTTGTAAAGTGGTCTTTTCCTTCTAGAACTAGATTTTGGCACACTGATAAACAGAGCATGGAAATACCACATGAACTGCCTCTTCTGTAAATAGATCAAGAACTTTTAATTGCTCTACTTTACAAAAGTAAAAGTTATTTTACAATAGAAAAGTATGTAACAGCTGAGGCTGTATTTCAAAGGCAGCAGCTGCCTGATGGCAAATCACACACATTACATTATCTTTTGCTTACAGTGTCAATTGCTCTAGGCAGAGGTTTTGTCTGTATTTACAGTAAGATCTTTCTGAGTAACCATGAGGGCACTTGGAACATCCAATGCACCAGGGATTTTTCTCAGTTCTGTGAAATGAACTACTTCACCATTATCTCTGATGCAACATCTTCTGGAAGGTACAAATATACTTCCTTTGGCAACAGCCTCCCCACAGAGCTATAGCCATTCATTGTTGGATGGCCCGAGAGAGAGATGTTCATCAAGCCAAGAAAAATGTTATTCACAGTTTGAATGTACCATAATCTTATGACTTAAAATGACTATACTTTAAAGAAGACATATGTTCAAGTTGTATATTTTTCTTGAGCAACTTTTGAGCTATTGGAAAAACTGTACCAGACTAGTATGATATCATCACCTTCATATCATGAAGATGATCTTGGAAGATCATCAATAAAAATAAAGATGACATAGGAGTATTTCTCTTAGGCTTCCCATAATCTAATAGATCTGTGAAATTAATGTAATTACATTTGTCTTCTGCAGCAATGGCAACTAAGTTAGTTTAAGGAAATGAACAAAGGGTTAAAAACAACAGAAAACTTCATGTAAATTTCAAGTAAAGAAGCAGCGGAAACACTTGTTAAAGTAATTGTGCTCTTGGTCTCTGATTACTCTTTAGGAGAATTAGGACATTCCTGTTATTACCACAAATGACATGAACGTCAGGGCCAAAGTCTGCCCTTACTTATATCCAGGCAACTCCATTGACGTCAATGGGATTTCACTGATTATATAAATCAAGGCAAAATCTGGTCCAGTAGTAAAAATCACATCCAACTTCCTTTTAACAAAAGCACATTCACACTAGAAAATAAAATAATCTGCCTAATTTTAAATTCAGTCTAGATGAAATAAAACCTGGGCAAGGCCGAGATCTCCCGTCTTCAGGAGCCAGGAGGTGCCTGAACTGCTCTATGCCTGGCCATGGTGTAACTTTGTCCGTTTCGCTGTGCCATGACATGCAGTCAGCCAGAATAAGGAGCACTAATGAGCCGGGGGTGGGTGCTCTCCCTGCCTCCTCCCCTCCATGATGCCTGCAGCTGCCTGCAGCCTGCACAGCTCTCCCTGCCCTGCCAGGCAGGCAGTAGTACCATGGTGGAGGATTTTGATATGTACTCATCGCTGGAGGGGCTGAATGCCACTGCGCTGAGTTCTGGGCTCACACTGAAACCTGTGTGTGCACAGGTATGCATGTAGGAATCACCCATAATCAAGTGCTGACTTTGATGAAACTTGTTGGGATTCAATTAATTACCTGTGAGACTTCCACCCCACTGCGGCTCAAACATTGTGGCAAGCAGTGGGCTGGCCTCTAGCCTTAGCACAGGTGAGCAGCTCCTGCACAGACTGTGCTTGCACAGCTGCGTTAGGTTCTCAACTGCATACAGAAGACATTTGTCATAAACATCTGCCTGCCTTTCCCTATGTGAGATATTCAAGATTGCTTTGCTCTTCTGAGAAAGGACTCCCACACAGATACATCTACATACAGGATCTTGGAGGGATGTCATTTGTGGTAAGTGGAATGGCCTAATTCTCCAAAGAGCTTTAGTCTACTAGCTGAGAAATCCAAAAGTCTGCCCTTTGAAAGACAAATGATAAAACCATTCCTACCCGTGATGGTTTATTTCCCTTTTAATCTTTTTTTTTTCCTTTCCTTTCCTTTTTTTTTTTTTTTTTTAAACAAAACGGAAATGTCATGTCTGAACTACTTAAGAGTCTCTTTGTTTAAAAAAAGGCAGAAAACCTCTGCTTTGTGGACAGACAATTTGGTGTGGCAGCCACGTGGCATACCAAGGTTTAATTATAATTGATGATCTCATCGTTTAATAATATTTTAATAGACATGGTTTAGTGTACTGTGCCAAATAAGTCAAACTCATTAGTTAGCTCATGTCCTATTTATATTTGATATTTCCTGCTGAAAACTCACACTTGCTGTACTTGCTAGAAATGGATTGATTAGCTTGAACAGCTTGAGCGCATTAATACTCATTGCCGTCAGGTTTCAGTAGGATTTCGATGTCTAACTGTGGACTTTTCCAAATCTCAGTGTAGTAAGTGAGGGAGGGCACCCAGCTACTGATCTTTTGCACTCCTTTATTGGAGCAATTACACTAACGTCAAGACCGCGGTTCCATGAGTAAGCAATCCTCCCATGAGAGGACTCGGCTCTGCAGGTCCTGCGTCCTGCAGGAAAGGTTGCTCACTTAAATGGGACTTTTTTTCTTCACTTACCTCCTTTGTTAAACTTTTTTTCACTTGTCATTTTTGTGCCTAGATTATTTTCTCTGTGGGAACAGATTAAAACTGTTTGATCTTCCAACTTCACAAGGTTTGGGGAGGGACAACAGTCCAGGGCAGAGGGAGGGAGGAGGAAGGAAGGAAGGAAGGAAGGGTTGTGGTTTTATGATAGAACTGGATAGTAGGAAAGATCAAGTATTTTGCCTAGTTTCCCTGGGAAACAAGTCTTATCTGCATCTTGGTTGCTCTGTATGAAGTTACTACTAATGCTGATAAGTTTCATCATGGAACAAAAATGATGAAACGCTCTTTTATGCTCTTGATAAAGCATGAAAAAATTCTTTGTGCCTGGCATAATTACTCCTTATTCCACATACTGGTGCATCTATGATTACAAGCACACATAGCTTAAATCCTGCTTATTGGGTTGTGAATACTAGAGGGAGATGGAGTTTACTGTAATCTTGTTCATGCAGAGAACTTTAAATTAAAAATGTAAATACATAGTTGTCTAACAACTCACAGCCTGTGTCAACATTCATCTTGTGCTGTAAGGATGAGAGAAGTTACTCCACTATCAAAATTCAGCTACTTTTAGTGATTTAGGGGATTCTGTTTAGAAGGTCGGCATCATTTTGTCTGGAACTTGCCAGAAACTCTTCTTTTAAGGCAAACCTGGTGCTTGAGGGCTGGGCAGGAAATGTCATTAAATGGCCCTTTCTAAGTCTTTCAGAGCTCGCTCTTCTACCTTTGGGCATTGCCTTGAAGCAGCATTGAAAGAAACATACTCAAGTTTAAATAACAGTCTAGAAGGGTTGAGTTTGGGCCTGATTTAAGTAAGGATTTGATTTGTTTGTCCACCAGACCTGCTTAATCTTCCCATTCCAGCTGCAAGAACTTAGATGTCAGGATAAGGAGAGGAAAAACCTGGAAGGTCAGAGAGGGAAAACCTGGCATTTACAGAAGTATGTCAGTAGATCGCCTGGTAGTTGCTGCATAAAGAGGGCATGAGGTGGGATGGGAGTGGTCTTAGGAAACAGTGTGACACTGCCATTGGGATAAAATACAGATAGACCTTGCAGAGACCTCAGTGCTCAGTTAAAGCCAGCACAAGCAGATGCACTGCCATCAGACCACATCAATCCTCCTGTTGCATCTATCTGCAGCAGTAAGATCCACTCATTTCAGCCTTGAAACCAGCTACAAAGGCTTCGATCCAACATAGCATTTAAGTCTACACTTAAACATGAACTCAAGTCTCTTCACACTCCTACAGTGGAGGGTGTATTTCTGTCCTTTGCGGGACACCATGCAGGACAGGACCATGAAGGAGAAAAGGGATGAAGGGCTATAAGAGGATGAATTACCCAGCAGGAAACTGTCACAAGAAGGCTTAGTTAGCTCTGAACTACTTATAAAGTTTCATCCTTTCTGCTGTATGTCTTTTTACTGGAAACTTAGTTTTCCATGTAAAAGTTATAACTCAGAGTAATATTTATTTGTTAAGACAGCAGGTTGTACTGCATGACTCAGGAAGCTGGTCAGCTCACTCAAACCAGGCCTACAGATGCAATAGCAAGCCACATCAAGATAATTCAGAATAATGAGGATTTGACAGGATACCTGTGTGAACATTTGTTGGTTACTAAACATAAGCAATAGGGGCATTACCACCAGTGATGACAAATGTTTGACAAAAATGCTAAATCTGACAGAAGTCTGGGTTGGGACCTAAAATGAGTTGTACTGATTTTTAATGGAGGCCTTAAGGATTCACCTTCACTGAACTATGTGGGTTGAACAGACAAGTTTGTGTTTAGCATTTCCTTTAGAAACTCTTGTTTAGGAAACATTAAAAGACTGTTAGTGAGAAGGTCTTAGTCTTAGAGAGCCAAAGGAGAACAAAAGACCCTTTGGAGAAAAAAAAAAGAAATCCAGGAGCATCTTAGCTCCCACTTTATCTTCACCAAACCCAGACCTTCAAGTGCCTGTTTCACTTCTGAAAGGGAGATTTAGAAGTTGGAGTCATTTAGAGCCAAGGCATTTTCAGGAATGCATGAGTGTACCTAGGAGGGTTTTCAGAGACATCTGTGTAACTTGCCAGAGCTGAGCACTCTTCCACATCTGTAGCAGCTGAAATAGTTTTAGAATTCCACCCTTCTAAGGTTTGATAAGGCCTGAGACTCAGGTTTTATGGCTAGGTTCAAGTATGGCAGGTTTTCCTGGAGCTTGGAAAGACTCTGCTTTGAATTGCTATGTTGACATAAGCATGCCCTTGATCATCTATGTTTATCTTAATGCATACTTTCTTTTAATAATTACCTTGTCCTTAGCAACAACTGGTGACATTAATAGTCACTGTCTTGAGTAATAAGCATGGAAATGTGTTCATATTTTGCTGAATCAAGACTTCTACCAGGCAAGCCCACACATACAAGTTGTTGTTCCCTGTGAATTTACATTTTGGAGTAACTGGAGGCACCAGTATGACAAACAGAGCAGCAAACCCAGGGTGTTTTTCCTAGTCCATCACACAGGTCTGTTGTGACAAGACATAATCTGTGTCACTGCAAGGCTTTGTTTGGTTTAGATTATAACATGACACAAGCCTGGCTTGCTTGCAAGGCAACATCTGTCCATGAGGGATGCAGCAAGACTGAGCCCAAAGGAGGGGAGAGGGTGAAGCAGTGACCACTGGGTTTATTAGCGATTGGGCAATCACAGGCATCGGCTTTAGTGTTGAAGCAGCAGGCACATTCATCCCACATTCAAAGCACAGTGTTACCTTTCTTAGTATCAAACCACTTCAGTGCTTGTTTGCAAACCCCTGACTTGGGTTTGTTCATGGTCAGTGCTCAGGGTCTCAGATATTGTGGCTGCTCCCTGGGAAGGCTCCGTGTTCTTGCTGCGAGCCGCAGCCTAACTTCAAATTTGCAGCTCCGCAGAGTAAGACACTCCCGTGCCCATGTGAACTCCCTGAACTCACCATGGAACAGCCTCTTTTGTTTTTTTTTTTTCATGCCATCACTAAACATGCCCCAGCAGCTCCCTGGAAGTGCCACGCATCTATAAATGCACTTTGTGGTGCTCCCGGCCCCATGGGAAATGCCTGGTGCTGGTTTCCAGCAGGCATTTACAGCACCTGAGGGCTCCCATGCCAGGGTCTGTCTTCCACAAGCCATTTCAGGAGCACAGCCCCATTGCCATGGGGAGCTTGAATTTCTGGCTGCCTCAAGGAGAGGCTTGTTTTTCAAAACTCTGTTAAAGGAGGTATTATTCCAAATCCACTCTTACATTGGAAGGGAGTTGCTTTCTATCTCCCCTTTTATCTCCAAACAAGTCAAGTCAGCAAAAGCATGAAGTTGAAAACATGCACCCAAGAAGTTATATTTAGAAACTGGTTAGTCCGTATTTAACATTCCTGTCAGTGCTTACACTATTTTGCATGTCTGGACTGGTGTTAAATTAAATTAAATACATGCAAGCATGACATTTATTATTCTAGAGCTCAGCACATGAATAACAAAACTGCCTATCTAATTTCACTGCCACAAATCCTGGAGATGTGGCTTGAAACAGGATGTTCTTATGATTATCTGAACTTCTTCCTGCATTTCAGTAAATCAAGGAAAGGTCACCTCTGGGGGAAACTGAAAAATAACAGCCTAAAAACAGTTTCATAACGAGAAGCTGTGTTGCTTAGCAGATGCACTCAAGGGCCCAGCACAGAGTACCCTTGTGTGGAGGACACTCACTGCAGTGGCTTTTTAATATATGTGAATAAGGGAAGCAAAGCAGCTTTTTGGTCAGGCTGGGTCTGGTTTTGGCCACACACCTGGTGAGGCTCATGGGCTTCAGGGCAACAACATGGGGAAGCCCAGCACTTTTCTAGGGAGGCAACTGCAAACATGGGCAAGGTGCAAACCCTCAGCCCCTTGTAGCCCCTTGTATCTGAGCCTGAGCACAGAGCGCGGAGGAGCCTTGTCTCCTCACCACAGCCCCAGGTAAAAGCATCCACCTGTCCTGCCATTGCCACTCCTCTAGTTAACAGCTAGTGTTTTTTCACATGCTCAGACTATTTTGAAGATGGAGGTGCCAAACCAGAGGGCACACATAGCGGTGTGAACCCTATCCCACAACACAGTCTCAGGGCAAGGCGGAGCACTCACTCTTCCCAAATCCCAATATAACGATCAAACTACACTGCTTCCAGCTCCAGGAGAAAAAGGGAGTGAATGGTGCTTTCTTATCTTTGTTATAAAGTTAAAGCATCATGTTTTGGTTAAAAACAAGACTGTTTCAATGTTCAAAATCCTCCCCTCGACTTGGCACCTCTGCTTAAGCATGAAGTGCTTCACAGCAATAGCCAGGCTTTAGGCTCGCCATTTGTTTCTAATTACTGCTTTGAATCATTCCATTGAAATTAAATACATGCAAGTATAGCATTCCTTAAAAGTTCAGTGTTTACTTAAAGAGTTTATTACTTATTTTTACTGGAATAATGCAGAATGTAGTCAGTAAGATGAACCTTTTCCCATCTGCATTCTCTGCAGAAAGCTGTGGAAAGAAGGAGGGAGTATGAATATGTTTGAATGAAATTACAGCAAAGAGATTATTTTGTTTTCTAGACTGCCTGGACTTCACCCCTTTCTGGTCCAGCCAGGGAAAGCTTTCTGTGCTTTTAACCTCTCCATGGAGCCAGGTGTGTGTGTGGAGGAGGTTATGAGCAACGCGGCTTGGGAAAGGGAGATGTGGCATGGGGTAAATGGACAATCCTTTCAACTCTGAGTACACCAGGGCAGAGGGAAGCATTGAAAGCAAGTTGGAGACATGCAGGCAGATCTAAAATTGAGAGGTTTGGAAGGGCAGGCAGCGGGAGGTTTTGCAGCCCACAAGCTGGATGAGGGGTTGCAATTGTTCCAAGCCACAATTTCAGCAAGACTTTCTGCCCAGTCCTCTCCTTGCTTAGATTAACAGCCATGGCATTAGCAGGATCAGACTGATGCTTGCCCATGAGTAGTGCTGTGGGATCTAAGCAGCTCCCAGTGTCTCACTATAGGAAATGCTGTGCTAACCATGGGGATTTAGACTCTTTGGTAGCTACATCATCAGTTTTCTTTGTATTGGATGTTCCTACATGGCTGATTGTAATCTGAAGTAAAAAGATTTCGAATGATTGCAGTCCCTTTTCAAGGTAGGAAATGTGTTTTGTCTAACAGACTGTTGGTTTAACTCCCCAGATAAATCAAGCAACTTAAGACCAAAAAATTCCACTTCCTCTGTTGCAAATATCTCAGCAAGACCTTGGGTGACACCTGTGCTCCAGCCTTCCCTCCTTTGAGGAGTCGGCCAACAGTTTTTGCTGACTCAATTACTCCTTTCATTATCACACCAACCCCACCACAGCAAGCACAAGGGGAAGCCAGCAGTGTTGGCAGAGTAACCCTGAAACTGGATCTTGTTCCTTTAGGGAAAGCAACATACCTCCATATCGGCGAAGTCGTTGATGGTGTTGACATGCGGGCCGAAGTGGGGCTGCTGAGCCGCAATGTCGTGGTGATGGGCGAGATGGAGGGGCGGTGCTATGAGTACAGCAGCAAGTTATGCTCCTTCTTTGATTTTGACACCTTTGGGGGACACATCAAGGTATCCCTCTCCTTGCACTTTCCTCCTCCCAGTCATACCTTCACATACCAAGGAAGTCAGGACACAGGAAGGGAAAAAATCCCTCATGTCAGCTACTAAGCAAACAGCCTTTCCCCACAGTACAGCAGATCCATCCCAGTGCTTCTGCCTGTCCTTTGGTTTTGAAGGGCACCTCATGCCCCTGAAGACATTGCTTAGCCAGCCAAGCTGGTGCTCAACCCACCCAAGATACAGTCTCCATGTCCTAGTCCCAGTTTTCCCCAGATTCTGGTGGTACTCAGCCTGGGGAGTTCAATTTGAGCCCAGCTGACTGAAACTCATGGAAAACACTAAATGCAAATTGTTTTCCTTCCAGAATGAAGATAAATGTAGCCACGGCAGTAGTGGTGGGATCAAAGAGCAACCATGGTCCTCTTAGCCGCCATGACCCTCTTTCCCTCACTCTGCAGTCATACACTCCCTTCCACACAGTAAATCTTTCTAGCAGATGCAGTGCAACCCTTCCTATTCCTGTATTCCCTTTCCTGGTTACCTTTAACAGTCTTTTATGTTTCTTGACTGATGTTCTGTTGTCTCCAGATTGGTCTTGATTTTAAGGCTACCCATATTGAAGGTCTAGAACTGAAATACATGGGCCAGCAGACAATGGGACATTACCCAATTCATTTCCATATGGCTGGAGATGTGGATGAGAAAGGAGGCTACAACCCTCCAACATACGTGAAGGATGTCTCCATCCACCATACCTTCTCCCGCTGTGTCACAGTCCATGGATCCAATGGTTTACTGGTAAGAAGCACCAATGTCTACTGTAGAGATGAAGGCACCAGTCAAAAAAATTTTCTCGTAGCATGAATACAGTTTAATTATCACGGACGATGTGTTTTATTGTTAGAGCTAGTGTCTGACTCTTCCCACCATGGATATATATTCCCGGGGTATTTCAACCTGAATTAAAAAGGAGGCAGCCAATGCGGCACTGTAGGGTGTGCATGACTCAGAGTGGGCAGAGCTTTTGTCTGTGTGCAGCGATGTCTGCAGGCCAGCCCTTCTCTAATGAGTAGTTGGATATATCTGTAGACAGAGAGCCTGCTATTTAAAGAAGATAATCAGAAGGTTTAAGTGTTCTTCATCTTCCCTGTAATAGAGGTTTGGGTTTGCAATGCCATTCACACATTAAGCACTCAAAGCTCTGATTTGTCAGACTTGCCCTCCAAAATGAGAAATCCTTTAGGAGAAATCTATAAAATGACTTATGCTTACCAGACAAGTTACAGCACACCAGAGATGGTAAGAACACATTCAGATTCTCTCCAGATGTAGGGGTGCTGCCTTCTTTGGGGTAAGGATGCAGAGGGAAAACACTACCTTGCTGAGCATCCTGGAGACTGGCACATAACCCCAAAAGGCTTTCCTCACTTCTTTTTACCCATATTCAGGAAATGTGCAGAAATCTGTCCCAAAAGCAGAGCTGCTAAAGGTGTGAAATTAAAATCAGGTTTGATTAGACAACTTTTCCCCGAGTATCAGCTCAAATATAAAGTCTTGAAATTACAAGATTTCTGTAGGCAAAGGACTCTCACCCATTCAGTGAGATGGCAGTGTATTCCAAAAGGAAAAAAGTCTATCAGAGCCCCAAGAGGAGCGTTTATACAGTCAAGAGTCCTACTATGACAGAGAAGACATGTCATTGACAGTTGTAACCTAGAGGGTCACTGTGCATTAGGAGTTCATATCCATACCACTGTCCTAAAGTTACCGTACCATCTCATAGTAGAATCCATTTACCTTAATACTTTTCCTTTCCTTTCCCAGACTTATTGGGGAATAGCATTTGCTTTCAACACCTAGCTAAGACATGATTTTTGCCCTTTAGTTGCTGATTAATACTTCCTCCTTTACTGACTCAAGCACAGGGAAGGCTTCATCTTACAGTCTTCCTTTTGGAAAGGACTACAGGCTACAACCCCTAAAAGTGGCAATGATGGAAGGGAAAGTCACAGGCGTAATTAAAATGCACAGAAATTGAAGAGAGGGCATTAAAATTGTAGCTCCAAAAGCAGAGCAGCTTTTATCTGCTATTTATGAATCTGGGGTTTTGGTTTTGACCTCTATCCTTCTAAGTTTATAACATGATCCTAAAAACCTACTAAGTGAACACAGCTTCTGAAGAAAAAAGGACATTCTACTACATAAATTATATAAGGCATTCAGGGTTATATGGCACCTTCCCAATTCGAAGTCGCCAGTACAGAGGCTCATTATACAATTAATGTGCAGAGTGGAATCATAGAATCATAGAACCATTAAGGTTGGAAAAGACCTCTAGGATCATCAAGTCCAACCGTCAACCCAACACCCCAAGGCCTCCTAAACCGTGTCCCCAAGTGCCAAATCTACACGTTTCTTGAACTCCTCCAGGGATGGGGACTCCACCACCTCTCTGGGCAGCATGTCCCAATGCCTGGCCACTCCTTCAGTGCAGCGTTGTGGGATTCATTTGTCACACCATCATGGGCTGTTACCAATGGCGCCATAAACACATTCTCTGGCTGCACAGAGGTAGCACAGTTGTTGATGTGCTGCAGGTCAGCTGAAGCCCTGCTTCTAGACCTAATGTGAAATCTTCATTCCCTATTGATTAATACTTGCCAAACCAAATATCCAGAGCCTGGTATTTTTCTTATCGGTCAGACATATAGGTACATATAGAACATTTGGAAATAGTTCTGTCTCTTGTGCTTTCTCCAGGTGACAGCCGTTCCATGGAGGATCAATAGCATAGGGATCCATGCGCTCAGGGTTTTCTAGCCAAGATTGCATAATGAAATTTAGACAGGCTGATGTAGCTGATGAAAGTAGTTTGATTCTCTTACTGTTACTCAACAGCCACAATTCCCTAAATGACTGTGCTTTGTCTCCATGACAAGGCACTCGAGAAATCTTAGAATTTAGAATGTATAATCTGAAACTTTAGACAAGAATTCAGTCTCTGTTAACTATAGTTTATCAAAATGTGTAAATACTAAACTCTACTGATAATATTAACCTTTTTTTTATTTTAACTGTGTAACTATTGCTGACAGCTGAAAAGAAAGCCCCAGAGAATAAAGCAATCTGACGAAGTTTGTTCAGTTGCATCATAGAAGACATGCTCCAAATGTTGCATCACTTAAATGTTGTTTCATTGCTCTGTGATAGACATCTGTAGTCAAGCAGCTCCATGCCTTGATTCATCAGGTGATCCCACCACAATCTCCTCATCTGCTTTCCGACTCTATTTTCCTTCCTTTCCTCTTCCTTCTTCTCCAGATGTATTCACAAACACACACATGGATCTCTGATGAGTACAATGATTATTCTATACACTTCCTCGTTGCCTATTATCTTCTTACTTATGCAATACTACCTGTTTATGCATGCATGAACACCACTTGTGCAAACAGCGATGAGCTCTGTCTTTCCTCAGCTAACATTCATGCCCTCTGAGATCAGGTATATCCAAAGCATACTTTGCTGAGGGACAATTTGCCTTGATGATGTGTACCAACCACACTTTGGAAACAGACAGGCAAAAAATCTAGCTGGGCTATTAAACCTCAGCATAGCACAGCATTTAGTTATGTCCTTAACATCAGGCCGTTGATTTCAAAGAGTATCTGTGCAAATGCTTTAACAAGTGGGAGAGGGGCATCAGTTCTTTTTAATTGTCATTAAAACAAGATGGTAATTTACACACAGACTTCCCTGCTTGCTTTGCTATCGCTTTTCTCATGTCACTTCAGAGATACTCATATGGAAAATACTAGGAGAAAAAGTGTCCAGTTATTCCTGATGAAAGAAATGTTTTCCTATGGGTCCGTACAGTGCGCTGTCACTATCTCAACTGTGGCTCACTTCCATTGATGGGCTGTTTTGCACTTGTCTACAAGTTCATATTCACTAGGAGGCACAGAGGGTCCTTCTGGAAACAAATCTGTATAAATTCTTTTCTCACCATAATAATTGTTTGAAAATGCAATAATTACCTGATGTTTTCTTTAATGTATTGGCCATAAAACCACCTCGTTATGCCACTGCAATCCCAGGGGTGAAACTGTGCTCCAGTTCCCACTCTTTCCACTGGATCCTAGTGTGCAAGCTAAAATAGAAACAGCCATTGGGGAGGTAAATTAAATGGAGGTCAATAAACAGTCTGGCAGAATCCAAGAGAGAGCTGTACTTCATGGAATAAGAGGCTGTGCTATCTAACTGCTTTACTGGCATCTGCTTTTGGTAATCCAGCTGTACTACACAGCAGTCGTTTCACCATGAAGGGCATTATCTGGCCATAAATTACTCATGGTTAAAGTAAGATTATAGACTATTAGAAAGGTTTTAATCAAATAAAAAATTAAATCCATTGGAAGTGATTTTGGAACAAGCATCATATTTGCTATCCAAGCATTTCAGTACTGCCCTTGCACATGAAAACCTGCACAGGAAACTAAATCAGAGCTGACCAAGAGATGAGATATGGGGAAAGTAATTAATCAAATGGAGGGTGGCAAATACATTAGGGACCAGGTCCCTGGCTGAAAACTCTGTGTTGTTCTGTGGGCTTTCAGAGATTAGCTAGGAGAACAATGGGTGTTGGCTGGCTCTGAGCCACTCTGCCAGCGCGCACTCCTCTCCCTGCTTCACTTCTCTCACTGTACTGGGGGTGTGTTCCCTTGCGATGTTACTCCCCATGCACAGAGGTGGCCTTTGCCACAGCTATGGCCTGGTCAGTATAGATTTTCATGACCCAGTCCTAGTGCTGTGCTGTGCTGCCTGGAAAGATATATGGTCATACAAGTGGCTAACATTTCTCTATCTCTTTCCGTCATCTAAATGTTGCAGCACCATTACTTACATGTCTTTCCAATATTACTGTTGTGTGAGAAAAAGCTAATAGGTTTAATTGGCAGTTTCTGTGCAATTCTGCCATCTCTGTGGTAAAAAGACTTTCTCCACATTTTTGAAACTTCTGAAGATAGCTCACTGTCCTGAAATGTTCTTCTATCCTGTAAACCTTTACAATTACAAGGCCGGAACAGCTCATTCTTCCAAGGAAGAACAGTTCAGTCTAGTGTGTGCATTTTACGCCTAAATAAAAGAGCCTTGACCTTGCAAAAGCTATCATCTAATTAGATCAGGGAAGTTAGCAGTAAATTTCAGTGAGGTAACTCGAAGGAATGCACCACTTTGCAGGTCATTTTAGCTGTGTTTAAATTACTGTGATGACTCGCGTTCAGAGATTTGAGTATTTACACTGGAGCATGGTAATACATAATAGATGTGTATGCAGATGTAAGCTTGTAATAGATTTGGCAAGCAAAGTGTTCTTATGTGAAAACATATTTGTAATCATTTCAACACTAGTCCTGAGATTTTATTTGAAATTGGTGCTCCTTGCCTTGAGAATGAGGCATGAAAATTACTCGGGAGTCTCAGGCTTGTTTACAAAAGTAATTCAGGGGCTTGAGCACCCAGGTCTTTCAATGACACCATAAAGAATAGGTCTTCTATGCAATTTAATACTGTCTTTTGCCCCTTGGCAATTTCTGTTTCATCAGATGCATTTGTAGGTATCAGGCTAAGCTTTACCAGGAAGGTTTCCTAAGTCAAAGGTGGTTGATGGGTGGTGGCTGATGTGAAGAGCAAGGAGATAGCCAGCACTTCACCTGGCCAGTGGAGACCTGAAATTAATTTTCCATATCCCAGACATATCCACTAACAACTGACTTGTTGGACATAGTGTGTCTGAGGGTTGTTGTTTCCCAGCCACTCCTAGCCTTAGGCTTTGAATTCACATTTCTGCTCCTGAAATTGTTTTCTCAGATCTTTCAGTGGGGTGATGGGTATTGTTCTGTCCAACACAACGGTGTCCTGATGTTAACAGCATTCAAACCAAAACCAGAACAGCACTGATTAACACCAGCTGATTTGTCTTGGGGTCAAGTAAAGCTTCTGTCAACAACTTGGCAAAAAGGATCAGGTCAAACCTAAAACAAGCCAGTTTGTCTGGAAAACAACTTGCCACCTCTCTAATAGCCTGAAAGAATACTTTTTCAGCTCAGCTGCATTTTTCAGATGCTTTTTATGTAGCTGCTCATGTAACTCCACATGAAGATGAATGATCCCTGATGTGATCTGAACATCTAACATCCTCCATTCATACCCCATCCTGTGTTTTTTCCAGCCTCATGCTAAGACAGTCTCTGGCAGACAAAAGAATGGAATGAGCATTTCCTAGGAGATGATAAATTCTAGTTAAATTTAAGTGTTGGAGTTATTGCTAAGACTGTAAGTTCTTAAGAGCAGAGTGATCTTGCTTTTGTTTTTGCTTATACACGTTGAGTTCGAGAGGGTACTAAGGTTCCTATGTGCCATTCCTGTAAAGTTTCTGCTTATTATGCAGTGGCTGAAGCACGACACCTGAACACTGACCTTTGCTTTGTACATGCAGGTGAAGGATGTAGTGGGTTATGATGCACTGGGCCATTGCTTCTTTACGGAGGACGGACCAGAAGAGCGCAACACATTTGATCACTGCCTTGGGCTGCTTGTTAAACCTAGCACTCTGCTACCCTCTGACCGAGACAGCAGGATGTGCAAACTGATCACAGAGGGCGCTTACCCAGGGTACATCCCTAAACCCAGGCAGGACTGCAGGTGAGTGGGTGCCTTCCTTTTCTTCTTTCTTTTCTTTGCAGGACTTAACCATAGAATATAGCATTACATGTATATGATTTTGTAGTCATCTGTAGAGGTCTGCACTGCATGCCCCAAAGGTTGGGAGATCAGTCTCTTCAGGACCTTTATACTTGCGCTATTCACACGCTCACACACCTGGGGTGTAATTTTCAGTGGTAGCATAAAGTCAATTGAGACGGTTACTACCTCAGAAAATCTCTCTCTCTTTTGGAGTCATGACCCCAATGGCTCAGCAAAATTTGCTGAGTTCAGAATGGGCTGGGTTCTGACATTTGTGCTCATGTCAAATGGTAGCTGATTTTGAAAATGCTCCCATTTATTCAGAAGTCATTATTTGTGAAGAATGGATACTGTTAAATGATACAGCATTGGCATTATGTATTCATTTGGCACAGCCTACCCAAACTGTGGAGTGAAACCAAAATAATATAATAAATGGAGTTTAGCACAGAATTGGAGCTTGCCAATAAAAGGCCAAAGACTGTATATGCCCTTTGGAGCTCTAATTGTCTATACATGAGCTCATGAAAACATTTTCATAAGACCTTCTCAAAACTTCTATTTGCCACAAACATTGTGTTAAATGTGAAAAATGCCAAATGCCTTTCATCTCCCTTCTTGCAAGATCCTTTCCTCTAAGTGTCATTGCAGATCTGCCAACTGGGTTTAGATGAGGACTATAGAAGCATTTGCAATAAGAAGGGATTTTACAAGTTCTTTTTACCATTCTGTTGCCCTGTAGAAAAAAATCAGGTGAAGTATAGAAGAAACACAATGAGCTTGGCTGCACAGTTAAACATTAGATTTTTTTTCCTTAGAGGAATTAATGGGTTCTTCATTAGCAGTAATTTTTAAGCACAGGTTTAGAGAAATGCCAGTCACAAATACTGTATTTGTAGTTGACCCTGTCATAAGGCAGGGTATGGCCTCACCGAGCTCCTGAAGACCATTCTAGTCCTCCTTTCCACGATTTTTCAGCTGGTTTCCTGCCCCAAAATCAAGGTGCACAACTTAGGAATATGATTTCATTGCTAATTACTGGCTGTTCAGGGAATCTACTCGTTTTGATACATATCAGGCTGCTAATTATCTTTCTTTTTCTTCACCCATCCCTCCAACTCTTCTTGAGAAAGTACTAAACTCTTGAAATAAAACCTGTGTGCTTAGCAGCTAGGCAAGCAGATCCCCAACTGTAGTCCAGGGAGCATAGTGGGCTGGAGAAGATCTATGGAACATGTTGTTTTCAGAGTGTTTTCCATTAAAAGCTGGATGTCAAGCTTGCCTTTAAGAGTTTAAAACTGATGGCGGATCATCTTGAGGGCAATACCCTTGTGCAGCAGAATGGGAGGTCTTCTACGATCAGGGTTTGTCTTGACACCACAGAACATTAGTGCTGTGATGAAGCTGCTGGGAGACAGGAACACTTCTGCTCGTAGTCCAGATTTTTTTCCAGGATTTTATTCTGCTGTAGTTGGAAGGGAAAAAAATCTACACTAAAAAAAAGGCTAAATTTCTGACCTACAAAAAGTCAATGAGAAGTCTCTGGAGCCAGACTTCCATCCTGAAAATGAGACAGCTAGAAGCTGATTGATGCCTAACAGCAAAAATCTTCAGGGGATTTCTTTTATTTGGAAATACTCTCAGTCTGCTGAGACTGTATCAGTATCACCCGTGCTGTCCTCAGAACAAACTGGGGTTTTGTCCAAAGAAACATATTTTTAGCTTTTTACTTTGGCAAGGGAAAGAGATGAATTCATGCAATGCTCTTTTTCACATCTGTGTTTGTTTATAAATTACTCTTAATGTCTCCATTCATAAAATAAGAGTTAATCAGCCATTGTGCTCATTTTCCACTGATAATCCATTTAATAGTCAGTGGGACATATTTTGTGTTATTTAGAAAACTTACATGAAGAAGCAATGGGAAGGATAGGTGGAGAGCAAATGAAAAGGTCCTATGATATTTTGATCTGTGGTGTCTTCATGAAAAAATTGAAGGGCGGATCAGAAAAATAGCTTGTTTTTCACTGGGCTCACCCAGCCTGCAAGTGCATGAGTACACTAACGCTACACCTGGGGCAGTAGCCAAGGCACCCAGCACAGGGATGAGGGACGAGCACTGGCTGCACCTCTGTCAGCTTGGAAGAGGCAGGCAGTGCCACTGCCAGAAATTAAGACAATAGGATTGTGCCAAATGACACAGTAACCTGCCCAATCCACATGGCTCTGAAGGACAAGATCGGCTGAAAGACAGGTCACTGTGGAAATAAAATGTCCTTGCCCTTGCCTACTCAGCAGGAGGTAGTCTATAAATAATCTCAAATTGTTTGTTTCTAGGCCAGTCCCATGCCCAAAATAGAAAAATTTTGCTACGTTTTCATGATAAGTCACACAAACGGAACTTCATCTTAGGCCAGCAAAATCAGTTGGCCTAAACCCCGCGTGAAGTCCTTCACAGCAAGATTGAAATAGATGTAACGGTTGTGTGGGTTCATCCCTTGCACGGGGCAAATCTCACCCAGCAAATTTAGGGAGCCAGTCTGCTGGTTGTAGGTGTTGGATGTTTTCCTCTCAAAGTTTGTGTGCCTGTTGGTTATTGAATGCTGCATGTCACAGGATGGACAGTGATGGATTGATCTTTCTTTCTTGATGGGAACCTTTCAGTTAAGCCTTTTGTGTGCATTAGACAAAGGGAGGGTGGGAGCAAATAAAGTTAATGAATCACAGCAGCTCTTGGAAAAGGCAGGTACTGGGGTACACTTGGAAAGCCCTTAAGAGCCAATTCATTGGGTCTCTTGATTAAATGAGTCTCTAGTGAACATGAGGGCTTATTTTGGGGCAAAGTTCTTTTCTGTGACTTGTGCAACAACATATTTACCTTATCATAAAACGTAATTGACAACTGACAGCTTCATAGTGGGCTTGGAATTGCAGTCAAAATTCCTCATTTAATAGTCAGGGTTTTAAAAGATAAGGCCATGCTCTCTGTCAAACCGCATAGGACACATGTGATATAAGAAGAGAAAGGAAAAAACCATTCCCTTTGCCCCCTAGGCAGGACGCCTTATCTGGGGAGTTATCGGCTCTGCCTGTACTGGAGGGAGTTGACAGGGGACTCTGCTGTGTGCTCGAAGTGTCATTTTCATGTTATTCTTTGTTTTCCTGACCTGCAGCGCCGTATCCACCTTCTGGATAGCCAACCCACACAACAACCTTATAAACTGTGCAGCTGCGGGATCTGAAGTGAGTGCAGAAGTTTCTTACTTGGTAACAACTAAGGCTGGCTACAGCCCTGCAAGGCTGAGGTTCTTGCTGGAATAAAACCTGCTCCTGCTACTCAGGCATTTTTGAAACTGCTAGATCGAGACATATATTAATGTGGCTAGTGCTGCCAATAAAAAAATAATGCTTTTCCTTTTGCTCCACACTTCTTGTCACTTGCTGTTTCTAGAGCTGGATGGCTTTAACAAAAATTCTCAGCCTATGCACAGTGTGCAGCCTGAATAAATTAAATAAATGTGACTGCGGAGTCCCACTGAAGTCTTTGGCAACGATTCTGTTGATTGCAGTACAATAATGGTGCTCTGAAATTTCAATCAGCACTAATGCTAATTCCACAGGAATTCTTGGTCACATCAGGAGCCTTTATTTTCCTACTAAGACAAATAAACAAGCACTCCAAGCCTTAAACAAAGAGATGTGGTCTTTCCAAAGCTTCCAAATCTGAGTATCCAGATTGAGGCTCTTAGATACATTTTTAGGCAACTAAATAAAAATTACCTGATTTTTAAGATCCATGCATGCAGTGTATGTGTGTATGTGTGTTATCAATTTCGAAAGTCTCATTTATAGCTTTAATATAGATGTCAAAGACTTAACTTAAGGCACCTTGAACGTGCAAGAGTGTAATCGTGAATGTATGTGTGTGTTAAATTGTTTGCTGCATATAGTTATAGAGGTCAATGCTGCCAGCTGTGATTTGTCCTGCGATCTTCTGGCTTACATCTTGTGGCTTTACTGGTAGATCCTTGGGCTAATGTAGACCAGGAAAAATGTTCAAGCAAAGTCTCAGATGTCCATTCTCTTTCTCAGGAAACAGGCTTTTGGTTTGTTCTGCACCACGTGCCGACGGGGCCCTCAGCAGGCATGTATTCCCCTGGCTACTCGGAGCACATGCCGATGGGGAAATTCTCCAACAACCGCGCGCATTCCAACTACCGGGTGAGTCTGCACGCAACGGGAGAGCTGCCCTCGAAAAAAACACCATCTTCTCGCTCCAGCTCTTTGGGTCTGCAAGCTATTAATGCCTGTGCTTTCTGTTTTACTAAAAGTTACTGCAAGCTTGTTTGCGTCTGCAGATAAAGCAGCTTGCGTGCTGGCGTGGGAGCTCTCAGAGTCAGCCAGCACCCGCTTGACTTGGCTCTTGGGCATTCAAAGAGGCTCTTCCCTCTGCTCAGGCTGCTTCTCTGCTTCTGCACTCCTAAAATAGTGCCTCCAGGAGCATCTATTGGCAGCTTGTATAATTATAGACTTCAATTGCCAATGTTAGCAATTAACTGAACAGCTTCTAGAGGGATAAATATGGGCTGCTGTGTCTAATCGCCTTCTCTTTACTTATTTACCCTTAGCATGCCGTGTTGTGTGGCTGCGTGTTACAGTTACTGAGTGCTTTAAACTGCAGCAAGGTGTTTATGTGTATGAGGATATATGCATATACAAGAGAGGTGCAGTTTCTGGAAATTGCAGCAATTTTGGTTTATATGCAAGTCTGCGTAGTTCTGGCAGCCCTCTGTTTTGCATGCTACTAACAGAAGCAGATATTAGGATCATGCGAGTGACTTTGGCCTCGAACAACTGGAGGTAGAGCCTGAAAAGAACTGTAGAATATATAAATATACTGTAATATTGCATTTATATTTTCTTCTAGGCTGGAATGATCATTGATAATGGTGTTAAAACCACTCCGGCCTCTGCCAAGGACAAAAGACCTATCCTGACACTGATCTCTGGGAGGTAAAGTGTTTTGTACAGTTTGGTTTAGAAGACTTCTCTATAGCACTGACTGGAAGCTATGAAATTGCCCCCAGCGAAGCTGACAAGAATCATTTCAATGCCTTTAGAGTGGCTCTTATTGAGGAGAGGTCTTCATTTAGATGTCCCACTTTTTAACTTCATCTTCTCCATTCATCTTCCTAAGGGACCCCCAGCACTCACTCCCTTCTGGTTTTGTCCTTGCTTTTTAGCTCTGAGCTCAGCTGTCATGGATGTTACATCTGCTCTAGGGTGTTCCATTCACTTTTTTTTTTTTAGATAAGCAAGAAAATTAAATGGTGTCTGGTCAACAGCCCTGCTGGACAGAACCTGCTACAGGAGTTTCCCAGGAATGAGAAATAAAAGTATTTCCTGGGAATGCTCTGACAATGCAATAATAATTATAATTAAATGCACAGAGTGACCCTTTATCCCCGCTGCTGTGCACAGCCTCCGTGTGGCATAATGGAGTCATTTGGAAATACTGGAAATGTATCAGCAGGACTACCATGGTCTGGTGGCATCTGAGAATCCCCACTCTTTCCCCAAAGCTGAACCCAGCGAGGAGGCTGATGTAAGCAGAAGGCTTCTCGCAAGCAAAGCGTAATAGCATAAAGACCGCCCTTTTATCTTATTAGAGTTTGAGTCTGGCTCTTAACTTAGTTACCAACCCCAGGGAGAGAAAAGGACTTAAATAGTATCAAGTTTCATAGTTTTCTTTCCTGACAGACCAATTACCTTCAGTTGCACCCAACCTGCATTCCCCCACGACTGGATTTCTTGACAGAAAAAACCATATAGGGACGAGAAACCTGCTGAAAACCTCTGCTCAGCAGGGAGAATGACAGTTTTTTCCTTTTCTTCTTTCCAACTCTGGGGTGTGGGTTACCAAGATTGCTATAGTCACACAGTGGACAAGCACTGAAAGGGTGGGATCTGTCCTCCTCCCCAGGGGAACTCAGTAGCAGTTCAGATATCAGTTATCCTGTGGTCCACATCACCCCAGTGCCCTGCCTAGCAGCTGATGCTAAAAGGTATTCAAAAGTGCATTTTATTTACATTATTTCAATGCTAAATTATTTGACATTATTAATTCAATGATGAAAGTAACTGTTTAAAAAATAACTTACTGAGAGCAGCCTGCTCTGCAAGTATCTCCAAATTCTCTTGGGAGCCTGATGCTGCTTTTCCATATAGCTGAGCACTTGCCTTGAGAAACCGCCTGCTGCCACAGGCACAGTAAGTGATTGCAAAAGGCAATTTGTCCCTTGCCATACAAGGGCAGGAATGACCCCTGGAAGCCAAGCAATTCATAACGCAGTCATGTTTATGCTCAGGGATTACGCACCAGCACGGGCTGCAGTTCAGATTATTTGTATTGTTTTCCACTTTTCATGTGTCAAGACAGAAAGACTGAGTAAGTGATTATAGCTGGACTGGCTGGGACATACTTTGAGGTAGCCTGGGCAGTTAAAGAGTTGGATAAATTATTCTGCATTCTGTTACAGCATTAAATATCTGGGCCAAATTCTGTACTCTGTAGTGTTCCTCCAGTTACACAAGGATGTGAATGAAACTGGAATCTATCTCAGAATATCCGTATTTAACAATGTCTGGGGAATTCACAAGGGCTGATACTAAATCTCTCTCTGAAAGCAAATTCACATTTGCAGTGATGAAGCTGCCAAAGCAGTATTCATTTACTGGAACCCTATCAGCCTGATGCTCAGTTTTAGACTGATATGATGGCTTATTAAGTAAAGCAAAGCGCTATTGAATATCTGTTAGTGATTTGGCAGCTTGGCCTCGCTACCCATTGGTGAGGCATGAATTTTAATCTCTGGACCATCCGTTGCTGGCACTGAGTTGAATACTCATCTGTCAGGTTTTCTAAGCTGTGTAGTATGATGGAAGATGCTCCTTCAGCAGCAAAAGGGAAAGCTGTGCCTCAGGACCAGGTAAATGACAGCCAAGCTCAGCATCACCATAGCAAGCCAGATCCTTGCTCAGATCCAGTGGCCCGGGCGATGGCCAGCAGGCAGCAGCTGAGGGCACACATTGCTGCAGTTTCCTCTTGTGTCTGCTCTTTTCCTATGTCAGGCCAACGTTTCATCATACCTAAGAACTTCAGAGTTAATAAATCTTGTACATGTGTCCCACGTTATGTATAGTGGGAATAGTGAAGGACATGCTCTCAGCCCCTTTCCAAGATGTTTTAATTCCTTTCCACAGCAACGAAAATTTGGCAGTGGTACTCATTGCCACAGTATAGCCAAGGTTAGGAGATAAGAATGCTCAAAAGGGAAAACAAGAGGATATTTATCTAAATAACAGGAATATGCTAAAGGATAATAATAAGGGATTAAAAAATATCTCAGACTTTTGGGAGCAATAATAAACTTTCCATGCTTTCAGCAGTATATCAGAAATACAGTAATGGAAAGGTGAAAGGAAACTTGGAGCGGGTCTTTACAACTGCCTCGCCTGGACCGTCCTTCCCTTGGCAGTTGGGTCTGGCCATCGCTGCTTCACTAGACACGCTATTTGGATGGACTGTTGTCCCAAAGCTGTTCCTGAGTTAGCAGAAACCAGATGTTTAGCAGGGCCATGCCCCGAGCAAGGCTACCTTCCCTCGCCAACCTTTCTTCTCTCCTTCTGGTTACAGATACAGCCCACACAAAGATGCTGATCCTTTGAAGCCCAGGGAACCTGCAATAATTGAGCGCTTTATTGCCTACAAGAATCAGGATCATGGGGCCTGGCTGCGGGGTGGAGATGTGTGGCTGGACAACTGCCAGTAAGTTTTGCCTTATTTCAACTCTCAAAGTTCAGCCTGGTGTTTATGGCGAGCATAGCTGTGGTTCAGACTATTTATATTGCTTTGCACCTTTTGTATGGCCAAGATTGAAATAAAGATGAAACGTTAAGTAAACACAGGCATTATTTTACACAAACAAAACCTGCTTTGTCTGAACTGAAGATCCCTCAGATTGTTTCTCTGTGTGATGCTGACCAGCATTCAAAAATGGTCACATACACACAGACACACAGACGCAAATAACTAAAATTAAAACTAATTTTTTACGTGAAAAAGGAGATGCTTTGAAAAGAAAGCAGCAAAATCCACCCCCTTCCGTGGCTAAGTCTGGTCACAGATCAGTTTTGTGTGGTTCACTGTTATGCTGAATAAGCGAGTACTGATGAGGCAGACATAAAACTATGCATCACAGCAGCAAAGGACTGAGGCTGGGCAAGTGCATGTTGTGCTCTTTGAAGGCTGCTTCCTTCACTGGTCAGAACAGATACTTGTTTTGCACTTGAAAACAGCTGATCTTCTACAGTTTCTTTTGCTGAGCCAGGGTCTTGATATCAACCTCAATGAAGAAAGAGGAGAAAAAGGAAAAAGCTACTTTACAGGACATATTGTCATAACCCTAGTAGGAATAGTTGTCACACCATTACCCGGTGCCCAGTTCCTGGGCAGAGCTGCCTTACCTTCGAGTGACCAGTGGCATGAACTGGCTCTAGCGACCGGTCAGGTTGGTGATAATGAGACTGTAACGAAACAGTCAGAAATGTAATATTGAGTAATACAGTTTGTGCTTCTTATGAACCAGAAGGTAAGAAAGCTCTAGTGCACTCCGTGGCCAGCAAGAGTTGTTTTCACAGACCACACTCATGTAATTTAGACATTTGCATTGCTTATGGAGCAAATGCAGTGTATGGCAGTTGCTAAAAGCCGAGTACTTTATCAGTTTCCAGCAACAAACCTATGAGTGTATGTGAATTCGAGGAAGCAACCATCAAACTGTAATTGTCATTATAGCCACAGTAATTTCCATTTCTATTGCTACAAAAAGACTTATGTATTACATTAACAAAACAAATGTTAATGTGGCGTGCAGTATATAAACTACGTTCTGTGTTTATGGGGCTGGAGAAAGGAAAGGGGAGGCGATAGCGTGTACAGGGCTGCCACCTACAGACAGAAGCAGGACAAAGCTGGGGTTTGCTCTGCTTGAGCGATCTCCACTGGTGGTTTTGCTGAGACCAATGACAGACGCATTAAGAGTGACACCGATGTGAAGATACCATCAAGACTTATTCATGCTATCATATTATTTGTAGCTTTGCTATAAGCAGGAGTCATTGACCGACAGTTGTGATTTATCTCACCTAAAAGCCTTGGAATTTCAGCAAAATGGATGGACATTTTAATTATTTTTTTTTTTTAAATAAGGAAGATCTGATCTCTATCTTCCTGATGATGAAAGAGAAGCCAAGCTTCTCTGCTTTTATAATATTTCACCATGTAAAGTTATTTTATGGAATCAGTATGTGATCCATTAACACAGGGAAGCACAGAGGTGTGCATAAGGCAAAGCACTAGTAAATAATAAAAGCTAGTTGGAGTGAGGGTTAAGCATGATCTTGTTACCTAACAGTGAGAAAAACCCGTGGTCATTAGCCACAGAGAAAAAGCTTTATCACACAAGTAAACTATGGCCGGTAATCACCAGCTTAACCTCACTTTGGATCAATCGGGTGCATGTCTGCTGCTTCATATGTTCTGCATATATGGCAAGATGTGCCAAAAAAGCTCTTCCAAAACTGGACAGGGAACAAACTCGGAAAAGCCTGAGCCTCCCCATGAGCACTGTTCAGTAATTAAGCCCTGCTGCCCTCCACCTCATTGGTGTGGTTATTTCGGTTGGGCATGATAAAACAAAGCAAAACCAAACCTCTTCTGAAGTATATCTCTTCTCTTTGCAGGTTTGCTGACAACGGCATTGGCCTGACCTTGGCGAGGTAAGTGTGGTGCAGGTTGTGCTGCAGCCTGGGGCGCAGCTGGCAGGGGTGGGTGTGAGCAGCCCCTTCACCTCCAGCCCTTCCCTCCTAGTGGTGGGACTTTCCCTCATGATGACGGTTCAAAGCAAGAAATCAAGAACAGCTTGTTTGTTGGCGAGAGTGGAAACCTGGGCACCGAGACAACGGACAACGAGATTTGGGGTCCTGGAGGTCTGGATCACAGAGGAAGGACCCTGCCCATTGGCCCGTAAGTTCAGCTCAGCACATCAAAGCGTTCACTGTTCCCACTCTCAGTGCAAACTCCAGCCCAGTGTGGTTTCTTCAGCACTGTTCAGTTTAATAACCATTACGCAGAAAGGATATGGTTTCACATCTCCCGATCCCAAAGTCCTTACTGTACAGCTGCTGCTGGCAGGTACATACTTGCTGGCTGCCAAGGCACTGTCAAAGTCCTCTTTCCTTCCCCCTCCCCTTTGCAAACAGAGTTGAGAAGACAGCAAGAGGACTGTGTGCTAGCTGGGCGCTTCTGTATATGTGGTCAGCAGTGGTTGAGCAATGTGGCAGTCTCCATCCAGGTCACCTGCCAGGAAAGCTCATAGAAGCCTTTCCCTGGGCTTGAATTGGCCCAGATGTGGTCATAGATGTCCTCAGAGCTGCTGTTACTATTGCTGCTGTGCTACAGGAATTTGATGCCTTTGTTAAATAGTTTTGAAATGGCCAGTGAACTTTGTGTGTGGCCTTTTCCTAGCCCTAGACAGATCAGTCTGCAAGTCCAATAGTGTTTTGTCATTATTCCGAAAAACATAGTTATCCTAACAGTAGCCCTACAGTGAACAAAGAGCTCAGCTGATTGTTTTCTGCCATATTACATGCCTCAGCTTTGCTTGTTGTTGGTGTGATATAGGAGGCTTATTATTAACTACAGTAATAATGAAAACCCAGTCTGATAACAACTTTCCTTTACATATATATATGTGGGCATATCTCACCTTGGGTGTTGTGTGCAGAAATTCAGAGGGACAGAACAAATGCACAGAAGCAGACAAGTCTTGTCTAAGGGAAACCATCATATGAGGAAGGGATCAAATTTATTTATCATAAGTGAAATTTGAAACATCTTATCTCAGCCTCCTAAGGAGTTTAAGCATCTCATTTACTTAATCAGTGTGAAAAAACTGGTGTATTTACCTTGCAGATGATATCAGAAAAAGCTGTTAATAAAGGTGCATTAGTCTGTCCCTTCACCTCTTTTCAACCCTATAGATTGTAAGACCTGTCCTTGTTTTCAAATCCATTTTTTATTGCAGTTGAGTTGCACTGTTTCTCTTCAAGTTCCTTTGAAAGATGTGGTGGGACTTCTTTTAGCCCTGCCTTTACTCAGCCCAAGACATCTGCACGGCTCTGATGGGTTTCAGGTTTCACTGCTGCAGAACTCATTTCTGATGGCAAACACAAATTTATTCATTTTTAGGTCAATGCTTTGGCACTGCTGTAAGTTCCTTCCCTGGAGGAGCACAGACCAAATAAAGATTATCTGTTCAGACATGAGAGAACTTGAGCTGAACTTGCAAGGATAAGAGGACTTCACAGACCTAAAAAGGAGGGAAATCCCTTCTCTTTCAAAACATGAACTCAGGAGTCTTCCTAAGGGCTGTGAAAAATGAAAGCAGCTGAGAAACAAGTACTGTGGGACTGTACATGTCTAGAATACATTCTCATCCTCATACTAATGTGTCATGACCAAGTCTCCCTGTCTCCTCCAAATGTGTTTTAGGGATTTTCCTATTCGAGGGATTCAGTTCTACGATGGACCTATCAACATCCAGAACTGCACCTTCCGCAAATTCGCTGCCCTGGATGGCCGGCACACGAGTGCCCTGGCCTTCCGGCTCAATAATGCCTGGCAGAGCTGCCCCAACAACAACGTCACCGACATTCACTTTGAAGATGTCCCTGTGAGTTAATCTTCTCAGAAAGGCCTTTCCAGTTGGCTTGGAAGTGGGGTTGTGGGCAAAAAGGGTGTAGCAGCCTTTAGGAGAAAACACGAGATCTTCAGGAGGTTGCCCATTGTCTTTGCCAGAAGTTTAACAAAGAGGGCAGCAGCTAAGAAAGAAACTTGGATGGGAGAAATAGCAAGAAAATCCAATTCTCTGGCAGGTTTGCAGCAAACCAGAAGCAGGCATCAGTTTCAAAAGTAAACATTCAAGTAAAAATCATTTCCTTTTCTGTGTGTCTCAGAAACTGTTGGAAGAGGAAGAAAAACCTGCCCCCTTATTTTCAACAGCAGTATAATATTAAAGCAGCAACAGAGGGAAGTCTATTGTGGAAGGTCTAACTCACCTAGAAGCAGAAAAAACTGATTATGGGAAACAGCCAGTGAAACTGAGCTGATGCTGGGTAATTCTGCAACCCGGCACACCAGTTCTGCAGACACAAATGCAAGCGGGACCCAGCCAAAAAGGGTCTGCTAAACTTTGAATTACAGTATGAACTTCTGGGTGCTGGTCTGAACCTGTCCTGGGGTCTGTGCTTTTGAGTTATTTTTGTATTTGCTTGCACAAATATGCGCTAACTGGTTTGCTGAGGTTCACCTCTGGCAGCTGTTAAATCCAACTGCCAAACATTGCAAACAAATAAATAAATAAAGTGGTTAGGCCTGAAATTATTTGGGTTGCTTAGCTTTCAAAAAATTAGCAGACTTGCTTGCATGTCAGGAAAAGTGCTGACTAGTGATCCTTGTGCCAAATGGGATGGGAAAGGCAAAATTCCCCTAAAAGTGTTGGTAGGTCACTCTGTCACATTGCACCAGGCAGGCTGGTGACATGATATTTATTTATGCTGGATAAAAATATCAGTCTGAAGTTGCCTGAGCAGCCATTTCCCAGGGGAGGTTGCTGATTGTTCCCAGCATCAGTGTGGCTTTATGTGGCTTTGGAACCTCAAAAAATATATTAGTAAACAATAAGTGAAGTGGCTCTAGTGAAATTGCACTGTCTCCTGAACCTTCCTCCAGAATTTTAAAACAAACCTTCTCAAAGTTGAAGCTGAAATTCTGGTTGTTTTAGCCTTTCCCCCATGGTCAGCAGGGAAATCTGTGTCTGCTCTGTCTGATAAATCAAACACTCCTTTAAAGTGTGTGACCTAGCTCTACACTGACTTCAGGCTTATCGAATAGGCAGTGCGCAGGCGAAGGAGAGACAATCCTAATAGTCTTGTACCGAATGACACCAATGTTCCTGCTGACTAACAAAACCAATAATTTTGGTGCTTCCATTTTTGGATGCTCAGTTTCAGAAGCTCATAGTTTTATTACCATGTAAGTGCTCTGAAATATTCAGAGGACCTGCAACCCCAGACTTCATCTGGAGTCATAGAGCCTCAAAGCTGTTGAATATCAAGCCTACAATGTCTCAAACTGAGCAGCCAAAAATGTGTGGGCATTTAAAAAATGGTGATGTTAGTGTATACAAATATTTCTTCATGCACAAGTTGACCCACAAACCCAACACTATTTTCTTGTCTAAGATGCTTTCCAGTGCCAAATAAAGTCAGAAAATGGGTCCTTTGAGCCACTATAGTGACCATAGCCATCCTTTACTCTGTACTGTAAGTGATTATTTCCTTTCTGGAGAAGTAAATGCATTTCACTGTTTTGTTTAGATAACCTCAAGGGTCTTCTTTGGAGAACCCGGACCCTGGTTCAATGATCTGGATATGGATGGTGATAAAACATCAGTTTTTCATGATGTAGATGGCTCTGTGTCAGAATATCCAGGCTCATACCTGATAAAAGAAGATAACTGGTTAATCAAGCACCCTGACTGCATTGATGTGCCTGACTGGAGAGGTTCCATCTGCAGCGGACACTTTGCACAGGTAAAGCTGCTTGCCTTGCAGTATCATTATAATTTTATTTTATTTTCAATTTCTTGGCACTGTAAAGCTTGACCTTTAGAAATGGACTTTCTTCAGGGTGCTCAGTATTTATTTATCTGCATGTCTGCACAAGTGGTTTTGAACACAAGGATACTGTGGTACATTTTCAGATACTTTGTCCTTGACCGTTAACAGCTCTGACAACTTCTGCCTGAAGTCCTCTAAGAGCTCCATGAACATTAACAGATTAATATTCATAAATCTATGGGCTGTCGGCTGGTTATTTTTCCTTGATTTATGGAGGGAAGTGTTGCCCAAAGTGTTATGGGAAATGTGCTGAGGAGTCAAAATTAGACTTCAGCTCTCATGGCCTTTCATCCTGTTGTGTAACCACCAAACCATTCTTCCTACCACATGAGCTCCAAGTGCTGCTGCCTTCAGAGAGTCCTCACCTTCCTCTGAGGAGTAGCACCTGTTTTTCTTAGGTGTTGCAACTGTTGGGTTTTTTCCATGTAGTGCCACTAAAGCCAATTTGTAACTGCTGAGCTGATTTTCCTGCTTCTGAAACCCAGACAGAAGGGTCCTTGTTCAGTAGAAGTCAGATGTCTGAGGTAGATACTGTCCCATTGCTAAGGGTTGCCACTAACGCTGTGAAATGCTTCAGCCCTAATGCAGGCCTGTTTGAAGCTTTGACTAGCACATAGTATTGAACTCAGTGGATGAGGAAATGATCCTTCATTTTTTTCTGAAAACAGTTTACTTTGTTGAAAAGGAAGCCTAAGAATTTGAATATAAGTGGGTGGTGTGCAGGTCACTGCTGAACTCACGGGCCTCGCACCAGTTTGTGTTTGTAGCTGTGCCTTTGATGTTTTACTGTCGTTCATTAAATCCTTGGTGATCTTTCTTTTTTTATCTAGATATACATCCAAGCCTACAAGCCAGCCAACCTGAAAATGAAAATAATAAAAAATGACTACCACAATCACCCACTCTACTTGGAAGGGGCTTTGAGCAAAAGCACTCATTATCAGCAGTATCAGCCAGTCATAACCCTGAGAAAAGGCTACACCATCCACTGGGACAAGACAGCCCCTGAAGAGCTGGCCATATGGCTCATCAACTTCAACAAGTAAGTGATCCGACCGAATTCCAACATTCCAACCCAATAATGTAACTGAACATTTTTAATGGATGAGGTCATCACCTTATGAGCTCTTCTAGAATGAACATACTTGTTCCAGGAAGTCCAGTGAGTTCACCATCTTTCCATTTGACATCTCAGTTTCCTGTTTCCTCCCCTGGGAAGCCCTGAGAGATAACACACTAATTTTTAGAATCCTTGAGCTAATTCATTCCTGGTGCGTGGAAGTCACAGGTGTAGAAATCAGGAGCAGATCTGACCCACGTTGCTTAACTAACCCATGGTTGTTATGTCTAATTTACATGCATTGATTCATCCCAAACCATTAAAATTTTAACGGGCCAGGAAAAAATTAAGTTACATTTCAGAGTGAATTATTTAGTTTGGCTTCTAACATGCCCAGGAAAATAATAGTCATGTGTCAACTTGTTATAATGTGGGTCTTTGCTATTTTTAGGAACGACTGGATCCAAGTAGGGTTTTGCTATCCTAAAGGGACAACATTTTCCATTCTCTCAGATGTCCACAATCGTCTCTTGAAGAAAACATACAAAACTGGAACCTTCTATAGAACCTCTCAAATGGAGAAATTGGAGCACAGATATCCTAGCAAAGGATACTACTACTGGGATGAGGACACTGGGTAAGGAAGCATGCCTTGCTTATTTAGACACCGCTTTGAGAAAGCTGCTGGAATTGTGAGCCGTTTGGCTAATGCCATTAGCAGGGATCACAACAAAACCAGAAAGTCTTTCTGGGAATGTGACCAGCATTTAATTTTCCTGGGACTCCCGTGGCTGCCAGTCATTCATAGCTTCTGCTGCACTGCCAGTTACTCTGGGAAATGCTTTGCCAAGTGAATACAAATTAGAAAAAAAAGACAAAAGCAAAGTACAGAGCATGAAACTGAACCAGAGACACACCCAACCCTTTTTGTTTAGAACAGCAACCATTTGTAAACACCATGACAGGGATGCACAGGAACTAAGAGTGTAAAGCCTGTTGTTTTCTTTTAATGAATTAGAATAATGGGAAAGAGAGACCTAAAATACAAACTATGCGTTTCTACATAAATCTGTCATTATAAAATGGAGCTCAAAGGGAGCTCAGGTTTCATCTAATTTCTCTGTCTTAAGTTCCCTGGCCTCCCCAAACCATTTCTGAGCTGTGTATCCCCTTTTATTTGCCTGTGGTATGTTGAGCACTGAAATGCAGACATCGGCACTGAGGGTTTGCAACGCATGTTATTGCAAAGCACTAGGAAGGAGCCCACCAGAACTGGGAGCGAGTAATTTTTTGCACAAAAGTCTCAAGGGTGGTGTTCACTCTTTTCCCCAACCTGCAGGCTGCTGTTTCTGAAACTCAAAGCTCAAAATGAGAAGGAGAAATTTGCTTTCTGCTCTGTCAAAGGCTGTGAACGAATAAGGATCAAAGCTGTAATCCCCAAGACAGCTGGCATCAGTGACTGTGAAGCCACAGCTTATCCCAAGTACATTGAGACACCAATAGTAGAAGTGCCAATGCCTAAGAAGCTTTCTGGTGCACAACTGGTAAAGTAGTTGGTTTCTTATCACAGAATTATTGCCAGTGTAAATCTGTAGTTCTGGCACATACTGTGCCCACAGACATAGAAGGACTTTGTACCAGGTTCAGTATATCCTGTGCCTGATTTTCTGAAATGGTCCAGGTATGTGAAACAGTATGAAACAGATTCTCACACATGTAGAGAGCACAGGTCCTTGAAGAACGAAACCGCCCAAGACCTCGGCTGAAGTTGGACACTTAGTCTTTTGGGGTTCTTTGTGAAGTGCTGTGCTTAAAAGCACAGGGTAAAAAGTGATGAGGTAGAAGGCTGGAAGGTTGGTCCAGGGAATGTGATTCCGGAGAGACACAAGTTTCTTACCTCCCTCCAGCTCCTCCAGGCTATAAGGACAGCAGTGTCAGATAAGGGACTGCATAGCTGAGTGTCTCATTCATATAAAGGATTTTGTACAACACTGTCTCCTATATCCAATCCAGTCTGGTTCTAGAGGAGGGAGGGGGATATTTATCTTTTTTTTTTTCTCCCTACTCATCAGCCTTGAAGCAGGAATGCACAGCAAATCCTCAGAGAATTATGTGTCAACTCTGCAAAGTGAGAATCACTTATACTCTGCCATTTGGTGAAACACTTTAAATGCTGACAGGATGAGCAGAGAATTCACCGTTGTGCCAGGTCTCATTAGCAATGTAATTTGGCAAGTCAGTGCTTATTATGTAGCTTTCTTGTTGATTGAATTTCAAGTTTTAACATGCTTTCTGAAAATGCAGCATTCAGGTAATGGACATCCTCACTAGACAAACTCTTTTCTCTCTCTTTCTTTTTTAAACAGAAGACTAAGGACCACCTACTAGAAGTGAAAATAGAAACTTATAGGAAACAGTACTTCCACCTAAAGGATGACTTTGCATACATTGAGGTGAGCAGGTCCTCTCAGTGAACTTTATGGGACAAAATTCTAAGATACTTGCTCCATTTTTATGGAAAACTTGCTTACAAAGTTACCATGGATAGTTAGATATGTCAGGTCACTTTTGCTTTGTATTTTGCAAAAAAATAGAAAAAAAAAAGGCTGTAACTGTAACTTCCCCATATTGGCAAAAATGCAGGACAGCTTGACCTCAGAGATCTGGAATTATGCCCTTTGATAGAAAGAGTAGTCCCGTGACTCAACAAAATCAGTGCTTCTTACAGGTGGTTGTCTGCAGTTGTGTTACTGTGGTAGATCAAGAATGTTTTTCCCCATGCACAGGTTGACGGTGTCAGGTTTTTCCTCACTGATGAGGGTATCCAACTGGTTATGATTGATGGACATCATGGAAAAGTTGTTGATCGAGTAACATTCAAAAACTCAATTCTACAAGGAATCCCAGCACAGATAGAAAATTATGTCAACAACATCAAAAATCAGTGAGTAAATAATCTGGTGTTACTAAGGTGCCATGTACAAGGATGCGGTACAACACTCACCTTTTTCTTGTTTTTTGTCGCCCAACATGGGCCAGACTGACCTGGCTAACAATGTGCTTCTGTACCTGCCGACTCCATAGAGTCCAAATGTAAGCAGGACGTGCAGGCAGCAGGATGCAGACTCTGTGATTTAGGAGCTGATTGATCCCAGCATAAACTGCAGAGCTACATTTGTTTAATAAACTGCAGTCTACATTTATGTTGTGGGTTACAGACAAACTGCAGACTTAAATTCACAAACTCTCAGCACTTATCGGTACAGATGTGCACAGTTTACATTTTTCTATTGCCTGCATACTCTCTCAAATCACAGAAAATTCTACTAATAAAATACATTCCTCTTTGCACATGTTCACTGCCTAGACCTAAGGGCTAGATGCTTTTATTTTTTAAATATGGGCAGCCAGAAAAGCAGGGTTTTGCAAGTAGGTGGTAAGTAGCCAACACATGTTTCTGCATCCTGGAGGACAGTGGGTTCATCGCCTGGAATAGGATTGGGAGCAACATCAGAAACCCTTTAACCAAAGGAGTTGTTTTCATATTAGTTTGTGGGGTGTATAGGGAAATTAATGTATTTCATTGTTATTAAATCTGTTTTGATTTGAAATCTGGTATGTAACATTTCATACAAGTATGATTGCTTTGTTGATTAATCATCTGAAATAACTGGGCAGATCGACAGGATATTGTTCTGGCATTTATTCCAGAGATGTGAGGGATGCTTCAAGTGGGTGCCATGCAGGTGCATACAGATGTGTTCCTACTATCTTAATTAATTCTGAAGGTTACAAAAAATGCATCGAGTAGTTGTTGCAGAGAAATATGGTAGTTGCCCGCTTTTCATTCATTAAAAAAATAAGAGCTTTTCAGAAAGCCCATCATCATCCTTTGCAAAAAATCCAGTCTCAGTCCTGGCTAAATCCAGATCCCGGATTCTTTCTTACTTTAGAGGATTGAATCATAATTAGACTTTAGGTGTATTTATGTCTTTCTGAGCTTCATTTTCTTCTCTGGATTAGTGTTGGAACTGGATTAGGATTAGGATTAGGACTGGAAGTTGACCCAACATGGTCAGCACCTCTCAGGTCTCACTCAGCTGTGTCTTTGCAAGGATTGAGCCCCCAAATTATTGTCCTTCTTTTGCCAAAAGTTTTCCCAGCCCATCATCCCTCACAAGCCTTTCCAATCTGATCAGGCAAGGACTTCAGCTATAGCCATGAGACATCTTTCATCCATTTGCTGGATGGAAGTGTTGTTCAGCTCCAAACAGATGTGGATACTGTGCAGATGGCAGGGCTGTACAGCCAGCAGCTTCTTGTCACCTCTCCCTGCCGTGATGGAGAGCACGGACCGTACAGAGAGATGGTGCTAACGGAGGGGAAGGGGCCCCACCAGCCTCACCAGCCTCTCATGAAGAGACTGCTAGAACAACTTTTAGGTTTATGGATTTGGGGATGTGAGAAGAGGTGTTTCTAACAAGGACAAGCTTCTTTGTTCACTTAAGCAACTCTCTGCAGGCCAAATTCCTTTTTTTTTTAATAAATCCACTTTTCTGATGAGTTTCCCAGGGATAAGAAAACAAAGCATCTGGTGAATTTATTTTAAACTTCCATAGCAGGAAAGGCTTAACAGAAAGTAATGATTTTAGTGAACTGAAGAAAGAAAAAAGAGGTGATTCAGCATTTGCAAAGTACTCAAAACCAGCCTGCCAGCTCAGTCCATTCTCGTAAGCACTGGAGTATTTTAACACCTCAGGTTCATTCTCGGAGAAGTCCTGATGACTCTTTAACTCTTTTGCTTCTCTTGTTCCTCTGCCACCACCCGTTGCTATTTTCCCCTGAATAGTTCCAGCTCCAGCTGAGGTGTTAAGATGTAACTGCTGCACTCAGTAGCTCAGGGCTTGAGCTCTGCAGGAGCTGTTGCCTAATTAATTTCAGCGACTTGGTCCACCATGATGCAGGAAAGCAGACCCAGCAAGGGTCTGCAAGATTGCAAATGCCATTTGAGTCAGAGAAATTTCATTCATGGAAACCCTGCAAGCTGGAACGAAATAATTTCATCTAAGTGTTTGCTCAATTACTCTGTGATGCAGCTTTAATTAGGAGCTGAACAAGGATGATATCCCAGCCCCACTGAGCTTAATAGCAAGACTTCCATTGAACTCACTGGAGCATAGCTCTTTCTCCATATGCTTTGAGACAACTATTGGAGGTGTTTGTCCGTCTTGTGGGAACTGAGGAGGTTAACATCACTGAGTGGCCTGTGCTTCTCCATGGACGATTCTCACTGTAAGATTATCCCCTCATGTTTCGTTTGGGTTTTTATGCTACCCTTCTGGAACAAAGCCTAGGCAGTTACTGACTTCTACCCAAGCATTTACAGATTTGCATTAGCTTAGTGCACTTACCTCATGTCTTTTGTTTATCACTTGCCATTTGTAGAAGACCCTGGGAATTCTGAGGTGAAATACGGTACATGCAAGTCAGACAATAATAATAATAATAATAATAATAATAATAATAATAATAATAAAAAACCTTTTAACCCAAAGCACACTGAAATGAAGGAAAAGCATCAGGCCAGCAAAAATACGAAAGAAGTTAATTTCTTTAGGCTTTATCCTGCTAATGATGTAACAACAATAAATTATTTGAGATTTGCTCAGAGCATCCCTGGGAGACCATGTTCCTTTCTGAGCGAAGCAGGATGGAACTGCTGGTTGGAAACATTTAAATCATTCTAGAAAACAGTGTTGGTTGTGTTTTTTTTTTTAAAAAAGTTACTTCTGTCAGCTTCCTAATGGGTTTTGCATGATTGGAAAAGTGGATATATGACTAAGCTGTTGGAAAGCATTGACAAAAGCCATTAAAGCAGAAACCACTGTAGTTCATGGGTGTCTCTGAGTCACACAGGCAGGAGTTCCCAGTGCTCAAGACAGACAAGCAAGGAATGAGTTCTGACTCTTCATCTGTTTATAAATGGCTTTGTTTCATTCAGCTCCATAGTGCTGGTGACATCTAAAGGAAGATTAATTTCAAAAGGACCATGGACTAAAGCATTGGAGAAACTTGGAGCCGAAGAGGGTTTTAGGTTAAAAGGTAACCACTTTTTAAAAATGCAATTCTAAACCCCTTTGATCTATTTCCCCTCCCACAGTTCCAGTAAAGGGTCTTTTTTCCCTTCTTCTAAACTTTGCCTTGCTTGTTTCTATCAGCATGTGCTCAAACATCCTGGGACTAGTCATTTATTTATTCAGTGAGGTTGTATCCACTGCAGCTTAGAATAACAGGACTCAGTTTAATCCTGTAGGTGGAAAAAGTGCTCTGCCGGTTGTTCTTAGAAATAAAGAATTCAGGAGGGTTGATTTTCCAGAATAATTTTAAATAAAAAGGCATTTTAACAGTAGGAATATTGAACTTTTTCTCCCACTAAATGCCCCAAAACAGGATTTTGTACTTGTATGAACTTATTTTTAGCTGTTTTTTTCCTTGAAACAAAATTCCAACTTGATGGCACAAAGCACATCGATTTCAAAGCATCACATATTGCACTAGAATATTGCTCTATTGTGCACATTGATCTGATCAGCTCTAACTGTGAACTTTTGGCACTAACGTAAGTTTTGTCTGTTTTCCTGTCCATCATCATCCCCTCACCTTCCCCAAGCAGGAAAGGGTTTTAAGTATAGACACCATCCGAATAATGATAGCTCCAACAGATAGCTCAAGCTGCCCGCTAGGAAGGGTTTTCCCTTCTCTCTTTCCCTTCTGCTATGTATCACAGCTTTTTAATTAATGGAAGCATACAACATGTAAACAAAATATTAATTAAGCTCCATTAGGAAAGTATTTCTTTAATGCACAGAGAATGCATAATGGGTGAAGTTTGTGTGCACATGTGTGCTTTTGTCCACCTGTATCCACCCAGCCATTGGGTGTAGCTCTGCACATGGGTGTTTTTCTGGTGCAGCCCTGACACACTTCTAATAGATTTGCTCTGATTTGCAGAAAAAATGGCTTTTGTCGGCTTCAAAGGCAGCTTCCGCCCTGTCTGGGTGAAGCTGGTCACTAATGAGGACTCAGCTAAAATCTATCAAGCACTGCCAATTCCTGTGGTGAAGAAAATGAAATTATGAGGACCCACTGCTCTGCCTTCTGGCTGCCAGCACTGCCCCCGTGGGACGGACTACTGACTGCTCACCCCAGGCACCTTGCCAGCTCCAGAGGTGTAGCATTTTGTTGTCGTTGTTGTTGAAAAACAAATCTTACTGTAAGTAGCTAGAGTGGCCACAGGTGACAGAAAAGCCTCTCTCTGTGATCAGCGTATGTTCTGTGATCACCAGCTCCTCGCCGGCTGACTTGCTCACTGATGCCATGTTGACTCTCATGTTACTAAGCAAGGTTTGACCTTTTTTACAAGGTGCTGGTTTTATCAGCACCCCTGTGACAGACTAATTTATGTGCTGCCTCTCAAAGGGGGAGTTCTAGGTCTGAAGGTCATTGAGGATTATTGTTTTTACCAGCCTCTAAGTTGTCCAAACACTTTTTTTTTCCTATAGTGTAACTAGCTGCTCACATAATCACAGAATGCCAGTTCAAAGGCTGGTTGAAAATCTAAGATAGAAAGAGTATATTTGAACGATTGCCTAGATGCTGGGAAACATAACTGGACAGTAAGAATTTATCCTAAAGCTTCTATGACATTCGATCAAGGTCTTTGGGATCTGTGTTGTACATGCTAACCCACAGCACATAATTGGCGAAGGGATGACAGAAGGAGAAGATAAAGCATACCAGTGGAGACTGATGAAACCACTTCTTTCTGGTGGCTGAGAAAACTTCATTTCTCCTATGGATTGAGGTTTTTTAACAGTGGTTGTTCAACAGGAAGTTTTCCTTCAACAAGCAGCTGTAGGCTAGAAGGAAAGCAATGTCAGTCAGCACATATACTTTCTCAGTCCTTCCTGTACAGTCCCTCTGTATAATCACGTTCAGGATCAGTCTGGAGGGTTTACAGTAGCCAGTCAAAGACAACATCCTGTTCAAGGCTTCTAGTTTTTAACTGGGAATACTGGGACTCATCTTATTCAGCCTCAGATAGGATGAACGGCCCTTGCCTTTCCAGGGAGTTTGGAGGGAACAGGATCAGACCGTTCTGCTGTGTGTCATTTTCTGATCACATCCTCAGGCTTAAGGGCATGAGTGTCTTGGTCCTCCTGGAAGAGTTACATGACATCTGGATGGAAGGTGACAGAGGTCTTAACCGGGTAGCTGAAGAATTACAGTGAGACTCCCCATACACTAGTTAGGTGTCTTGTACCTCCTTTCCGTCTTCTTCAGAGCAATAGCTGGGTAATGAAGGCAGGTTAGTGTGAATCAGGACTCCTGCGGGGACATCTTTTGAAGCTGGGAAATTAAACATTAGTTTGTAAAATGTAAGCACTTCCAGTGTTCAGTGATACTTCTGTCTGTTGCTAAGAAATGCCATGAAGGCATCTATGGAGCCTGTGGCTATTCTAAGAAATCTAAGAGGGAATAAAAGATGGGATGAAGAGCTTTTCAAAGCACCTATAACATCGATTTTGCCAATAGTATCTGGGTTGGTTTCCCCGCTTTGTCTCTGCCTGTCCCCATTGCTACAGAAATTATTCTAGCTGCTGATGGTTACTTCGTTTTGCTCTGTTTTAATTAAAGCTCATGTAATCAAGTTGCTTTTTTCCAACAGTATCCAAAATGCTATCTCGCAGCTAGAATGAAAGAGCAATCATTTTGTGTGTCATTCCAAAGTCTTGGCAGGGGTTGCACTCTATAAGCCTAGTTTAGATCAATTGCTCTGAAAATCAAAGCAACCATGAGCAAAATTTAGATAGTATTGTACGTTTCATTCCCCTCAAGCCTCTCCTGGGTTTTGAAACTGGAAATCTTCTTTTCAATCTTAGTATATAGCTGTTTTGAACTTGCTGAATGTCATGTGTATTGTATTTAAAAAAAAAAAAAAAAAAAAGAAGAGCCAAGCTTCCCCTCCCTTGCTTCTCAACCACAGTGTGTTAATGGATGCTCTTTAGGTGTTTGTGCCATTTCCAGAATGAATGGGCGACACTTGTAAAAGGCAAGTAAGGTGGGTTGGTTCTTTGCCCAATGGCTTATGATGATTTGGGGATTTCACAAACTATTCAGTGAAAAAATCACTTGTGGTTCAACTATGATTATCCAAATATCATTTATCTGATGTTCTGTGATAGCCAAAACAGAGCCAGATCCCTGAAGTCAAGCAAACAGACCAAAAAAAAAGTCCCTTGAGTACATTAGTCTGGGTCATCTAAACCCCTTCACTGTGCTGAAGCGATTCTGTTGATATTATTGGACCAGTGTTAGTGGAACACACTTGCTTCCAAGAGATGGACCAAAGCAGGAGTATTTCTTACATGAGCACTTGACAAATGGTGGGCAGGAAAGCTGGGCTCAGAATGTACCTGGTTTGGGGTTTGGCTTTTTACGACCCCCTGGGACGGGGGTACTCTGTGGTGCACTGAGTCACTGGGTCACCAGCACTTTTCCTTAACTCCTGCTCTCTGTAAATGCCCAGGAGGATCATGCCAGGTGGGTCTATCCCCTAGACTGGTTTGTTCAGCTTCTACAAGTACGCTGCCTTTGTGCTAAAGTGTAGCCTCTGATTCTACTATTTTGGGAATTCTCAGGGTGAAATCATAAGACTTGGCTCTAGGAAAAACTTTTATTCTTCCCTCCAAAAAAGTCTCATCTTATTAAGAGAAGAAAACTTTTAAGTAGCTTGTTCTATCGTGCAAAGCTTGTCACACGGGGCCTGTTTTGGAGCTAGGGCGTGTCTCACGCTGTGAATATGGGGTACGGGATCACTGCAGTCTGTAAGCCTGAGCGCTAATAGAGCATCGTAGCAGAGTGTAACAGGGCAGACATGCCTGTGAAATGCAAAGGACTCCCATCGGCCTTTACAGGATGAAGCCAGTGTGTTGCTCTGAAGACAGAACGAAGCCTAATACCATCGCCAGTCAGCAATAGTTTTGTGCCATGTAAATTCTTTTTTTGACTGTACTAGAAATTGCCCATGTACATTTTGACTAGTGAATTACCTGACGGCTTGTTCTTTGTACATCCTTTTAACAGTCCCTGCACAAGCTGCAGTTATCCTCTTTGTAAGGTTTTATTACTGCAAATGTTTCCATGTTTGCCTACACAGTTGCCATTGTTAGAGTGGGGTATCTTGATTGCATTTTGTTTGTTTGACTGTTTGTTTGTTTGGATGTTTGGGTTTTTTGCCTCTGTTCAAATGCTAGTTTTACCTGTCGCCGAAATAGCTGGTCCTTTTTCGGAGTTAGATGTTTGTACATTTTATTATAGACTTTCCAATGAAAAAAGATATATTTTCTATTAATTTATTACAATGGCACTAAGACAACTAAATTGCAGACATATGAAGCATTTTTACTGGGGTTTAACATTGTCCAGGTTGTTAAGGAGGTCAGTAATACGTCGTTTCTGATAATCTGCTTTGCACTTGAAAGGTCTCTATGTCCACAGTCCGTGGTAATGCATTGACTGTCTGGTTTATGATGACAAGAGCTCTTGGGACGTTGGTTCCAACAGATTGTGGCTTACAACTGAAATAACATGTAGTTGTTTGGAGTACACAATGTTTATCAAAATAAATATTCAATGCAAATTTCTTATTTTATTTTTGTCTCTCATCTCCTCAGCGTCTCTCTGTAACAGTGAGCCAGCGTTTGCTGGACACACATATGCCACACGAGGCTTAGTACATCATCTGAGGGAAAGGCTTACAGCTCCCTACTTATTTCAAAAGACAAAAAGCAAGAGGCCAAACCACCCCCGTGTGCGTTTGCTGGCCGCTCTGCACAGACAGCAGCATGTTTCACTGCCTGCCCAACCACACTTGCAGGATCCAAGACAGGGAGATGGGAAGGGAAGGAGATGGGAGTGGGAGAAGGGATATTACAGTGAGCAGACATGGGAAAGGGCTGTATTAGGGGCAGGTGGGAGACTATTAGCAGATTACAATAAATATCTTTTTCCCCTGTTCACAAAACTTTTTTTTCATTGAATAGGATGGACATGGAGTAAACATATATATGGAAGTAATATATAAAACATGTATAAAGTTTTTGTAGTAGGCAGCTATTAAGGCTTATGAGAATCTCACTATTGGGTCAAGTCTGACTTTGACTAAACTTTCCACCCTGTGATGGTGCCAGCTGGGCAGATTCTGCTATAAAACTCTTTGAAGGCTCAAAAACCGAATTGATTTTTTGGTGGCAGCAATTAGCTTTGCAAACATCCAAGCACATATTTTTTAATCAAGTATCAGAAATAGTAGTTAGTGCATTAGAGGAGATCACCCACCGAATGCCTCAAGGCCAGGAAACCAAAAACACACCCTGCCTACTTGTGTCACATTGAAATTACCGATACATTGGACTTTTGCATATTAACTCCATGGGAAGAAGAAAAAAAAAAAGCTGCAAGTCAAGGCAGAAATCTCACACAACACCACCAGTGCTGGGAAAAATGAAGCATCTATTTAACAGTGTGGTAGGATCAAAGCCTTCCATGCTGAGAGCTACAGAGGCTGTCCTGGGGGCAGGGCCAGAGCTGGGCTTTAGCACCTGATTGCAACACAGCAGCAAAGTGCCGGGGTGCCACAGGGAGCTCCCGGGCACCTCCAAAAGGCCGTACAGCAGCTGTGAGCCTGCTCACGGGGCTGGCTCTGCAGGGACCCCCAGGGCAGGTGTGCCGGGCGCCACTGCACACACGTACACACACCTTATACGTACATACACATACCATACACATGTACACCCAGCTGTTATATATGTGCGCACACGTATATACACACAAGTACACATCTTCTACACATGTACATGCTTTTGTATGTGCGTGCACACCCACATGTACACATATCCCCTGTGTGTGTGTGTGTATATACACACGCCCCTACATATACCCTTTATACATAGCACTTTTGCATTAGTACATTATTGATTTTTTTTTTTTTTGTGGCGTCAAAGGGCCCCACCTGCCACAGCCCACAGGCAGATGTAACCACTGCGCTGTTGTTGGGGGTGTGGGGGTGTGCGCACACACGCACATATGCCTGTGTCTGTGTATAAGCGGGTGTGTGTAATAATATGTGTGTGTGGCTATTTATGTTTGTGTGTATGTGTGTGTGTGGGGGTGTGTGTGTGTAGGGGGTTGGGTGAGTCTCTGTGCGTGGCTATTTTTGTAGAGTGTATTTGTGTGTGCCTGTGTATATCTTTGTAAGCGTGTGTGTGTGTCTGTGTCTGTGTATATACAGCCATTTCACTTAACAACAAATTATACATAACCATATATAATCCATTACATGAGTTCTAAAATTACAACACAAATTTTCATTATATGCATATATTTAAACACGGACTAGATACATTCCGTCCACGAATATATAAAACGCACTGCGCACGTAAACTTCTGTATGACAATGTGCTTAATTTGTTGCTAAAGATTAAAAACCATCTAAGAACACAGAAACGAAAGGTTTCGATGGTTCCGAGCGGCACGGTTCCGCCCCGGGCCGTGCCACCGCACAGCTCACAGCACCCACGGCGCGTCCGCGCGCCCCCTGGTGGCCGCCCTGCGGCGCCGCGCCCGCTCCCCGCGCGTGCGGTGGGCGGCCGCGGCGGCCGCCGAGCCCCCCGCGGGCGGCAGCGCTCGTCACGGCGCCGCAGGGTGTCCCCGCCGAGCCTGACAGGCCCGGGGGCCTTGGCGGGAAGGGCGGGTTCGGTCCCGCACATCCACGAAGGCGGGAAAGGGCGCGCCGGTGGCGCCCGGTGCCCCCCGCGCCCGTCCAGCAGCCGCGGCCGGGGCGTTGCCAGCGCCCCAAGATGGCAGCGGGCGCCTCCGGCGGTGCTGCTGCCGCGGGCGAGGCGCCGAGCGGCTGGCCTGGGGGAGCGGGGCACGGGCGGCCGGGCGGCAGCGCACCCGCCGGCAGGCCTTCGAAGGCCCCATTTGATGCAGCTTTTTAGGGCATCGAACGCTTGGCAAAACTGAATTTCAAATATGTGAGTTGTTGTATTATCAGGCAAAATTTTAGAAATTAGTCTTGCGCTTCTAGCTGCAGCTTCTGCCTTTTAAGGGGAAGTGTGCCGAGCATGTTCGGGAGGGGTTTTTGTTGGTTTTTGGTGGTGGTTTAGTGCTTTTTCTCTTCTTTCATGTGCTGCTTTGGACAATGGAAAAAGAGGGTATGGGTTGAATCACAAACTAAGAGAAAAACCCCAGAGATTTTGGCTCTTACATAAACACCGTCTTATCCCAGCATGACAGCAATATTCCCAGCTGAGTGTCAGTCTCGTATTTAGTCTCTTCTGAGCAGCGAGTAACTGAGCTGTCACAGTTTCTGCTCACAGCTACAAGATGTAGGGATGCCCCTGCCCTTGCATCACGGAGCGTCAATTCTCCCAGATCCACTGGATAATAAGAAACACTGTTTGCCTCGTTCTCCACATGAAGTGCTTTTCATGCAAGCCCTGCAGCTCTTCGGACCAACCATCCCCCCCCCCACCAGAGGCTGAAGCCACTGTGGCGTATCCAGGCTTTTTCAGCTCCAAAGGGCCATTCCAGCAGCTGGCTCAGAGGCTGTTTTGTCACACCACCTTCTTTCTGACTGAAGGATGGGGGAGGGATGAGTAGAAACCACCATTGCAGCTACACCCTTCCTTCCTCTTGTACGTCTTCTTCACAAAGCACACCTTCGGAAGCTCCTCTCTGTGGTGATCCCTTGGACGCGGCGCTGAATCCAGCGTGTGCATGCACTTCAAAACAAAACAAAGGGAGAGCTCCAGCTCTTTGGGAATAGGAGGAGTTGTGATTTCTGAGCCTGTGTCTCAGCTAGAGTAGCTCAGCAGTCAGGAGCGGTACCAGGACCAGGTAAGGAAGCAGTGACAGGGCTCAACGGGAAATTGTTCTGGAGAAAGCCCTTTCCAGACAAGCGGCAAAGGGTGTAATGTGAGATTGTGATGAAACCCCCAGCACAACCGTAACCTCATCTCATCTTCTGTTGTGTTAGTGTTGGTTCAGTAATACAGGATAATGTTTCTTAAAGGACAGATGCCTCACCTAAAACCCAAGGGTCTGTCAGTTGATAGCAACACCTTAGGAAATTAATGCAGCTGATTTGACTTTTATTTCTGCTTTTCTGTTTTGCATCTCCAGTATTCAACTGGTACTGCTACGTCATTTGGGTATTTATTGAGCATGTTCTTCCCTATTATGAATCTAAAGTTGACTTTTCTCATCCCAGGAAGTGAGACTGTCTTGGCTTATCGCAACTGATGGAAATAATAACGTGGCTGAAATATATTTCAGGCCTTGCTAGGGTTATCTGAGAATTGAGCAACATTGTGGCTTAAATGGTGATGCTATGTGGGAGCAGGGGTTGGGGAGGAGTGGAGCTAGAGGGGAAAGTGGCCTTTCCCTGAGTTAGGTTACACAGCTCATTAGACCGCAACAAAATAGCTGGCTCCCACATTAAATGCTTACAGATAAAATGAAAGTTAGGGTTGTTGTTTTTTTTAAATCTTCTACTCAGCTGCTGTCTTAAGTGCCAAAACACTTCCATGTCTATGCTTCGATTAAGCTCCCTGGCAACTCCATCCTATTATAACTGCAATTCTCTAAAGTTCAGAGTTATTAACATGTTTTATGGCACCAGAAAGACCACAGCTGACTATCAAGGGTTGAGAAGTGGTAGGGTATGGCTGTGGATAGTTGGCAGGATGAATAACAGAATATTCATACAAAAGTCATGTGTAATTTAAAGTATGTGCTATTTTGGATACTTGTGAGATTCCATTTTAGATGAGGGGATGAAAACTGACTTATTTTTTGCAAAAGAAGTTGAGTGAAATAAAATTGCACTGAGGACAAGTTTAAAAAAAAGCCACGTAGGGCTGATTGCAGCCATGGGGCTGGGAAATTATAAGCAATGGTCACATGACTACATGTATTAAACCTGTATTTTATTTATTTGTTTATTGACCCAGCAAGTGCTCAACCACAATATTTTTTTTCAGTACAACCTTGCAATGTAATTACTCATGTATAACCCAGCCTTCCTCATTACAAAGAAGAATTTACTTAAGTTACAGCAAGACCCAAGTTACTTCGTGGTGCTGTTCAATGAACAGCTATGTCTCATTGCTAGTGGCCTTGCACCTTGCAAGCAAACGCTGGGTCCTCGCTGTTCACCCCTTTCCAAGGCACGCAAGGGCCTGCCAACGTGTAACACTGCCGTCAGTGAAGGCACCCGCACAGATTTAAATATTAATGATCTCACGAGTGCTCAGTGATCTGGCCAGTGGTTTCCACAGAATTAGTTGGCCTTTCACAAATGCAGAAATTCAGCCAATCATAGACACTAATGAAAATTATCTTTAAAAGCAGTAGTTATTATAGGCAGTAGAGACATGCCCACGGTTTTTTTGGAAGTACCACTAAATTAAAAAAGAAATTGTAAGCCAAAAAAAAAAAAGAAAAAAAAGGTTTTGGTTATGAACCTCCTGGACTAGAGCATTCTAGTCCCTGTTCTATAAAAATTAGGGTCTATTCTGTCCAACTGCAGCAGAGCAGAGGCACAATAATTCTGGAATAAGAAAGAAAAAGATTTCCTGTTTCTGAAAATTATCAAGAAGTAATGCACTCTCTCTCCCCACTCCATTCCATGTGCAGGCCAAGGACGTTGCCAGTAGGATTGTCAGCGCAGCCTCAGCAGTCGCTGAGTCACCTGAACGTTAGGGACCCTGGCACCGGTCACCTCCGTGCTGTTTTTTTCGGAGCGGTGGTATCCGAAGGCATCCTGATGGGATGAATTATAGTTCTTCACAAGATGGGGAGACTCTGCTGTAATCACATAACCACTGTCCTCTTCTTAACAGAGAGGCTGCATAGCAAGCCCGTGCGCTGCAGGAACATGTATTTGCTGGCCTTTTCCGGTAAAGTGGGGAAGAGTCTGAAGCTCCTTTAGCTGTCCCATTTCTCCCTCCCAAAATACCAATGTCTGTGCAAGAATTAAAATAAAAAATATTGCCAATTTTAAAAATATTTTATTACAATTATTACTGTTAATTTAAGAGATTATTAAGAGATCTGCTTTTGGTATTACAGAAATTCATTGATACAATGCCACTGATAACTGATCCCCAGCCGACACCAGTATCAACAGTGAAAATACTGGTCTATAAAGTAGCATCACATGGAAAAGAAACAAAGCATTTACCAGCTGTCTTTGCGTAAAGGCTGGTGTGCCCTGTAATGCTTGATTGTTAGGTGTTACATCAACCTTTTAAATACTAATCAGAAACTGGCCTGCACCGACCTCTTCTGCTGGAGACAGATGGTGCATCCAAGCCCCTCACACCACCTGACTTCTCTACAGGAGGAGAAAAACCACTACCACCACCACAAAATTCAAGCGGAGTGTTTTTCCTTCATAAATCCAAGCAGCTCTAACCTCCTGGCAACTGAATATTACCTGAATTCAGTGGGGTTTGTCCATGTTAAAATGGCACAGTATGAAAGGACAGAAAACAGTGATATGCAAAAATATCCCAGAGAAGAATCATCAAATAAAAGTGTATCCAACAGACATAGCCAGATGGCAATCTTCAGAATGAGAAACACGAGACTACCAATGAAACAAGCATTTGTAAAAACAGAGGCATCCCTATTATTCAGGCACGGGCTCTTTGGAATTCTGTAAATGTCCAATGCAATAAAAAAAAATCTCTGGAAAAGGCAAACACTGTTACTCACTGAACAGAAAAGGAAATGAGCGACAGATAGAGACTGGAAATCATTTCCAAGCCTTACTATAAACCCCATGAGAACAGTGGCCAAATATCAGACAAAAGTAGGCTGTTCCGTATCTTAACAAAATGGTATTTTAATTTACAATTTCCTTTTCACAAGAAAATTAAAAGCGTTCAGAAACAGTTACAGGAACATAGAGTCTTTTTGAAGTCGAGGCTGCCCTGACTGTTCAGAGAAGAGAAATGCTTTGACCACTCAAGAAAAGATCAGAAATCCTGTTGGGGCTCGTAGGTGTGCCATAACAGCCTTCAAGGTAGAATTTAAAAAATGGGTACTTGACCTAGTAATAAGTGTAGCAACAATGCTAAAGACAAACTAAGAGAAGCTGCAAAAGAAATAGGAACCACAGACTTCCCTGCTAACAAATGCTGTGAAGGGAGAGAAAGGCTGTGCAGCAGATAGACTGGCAATAGGCGCAGCGTTACAGGAAACTTTACTGCACCATCACATAAAAATCTGAGCAATGTAGCAATGACAGCACCTGGAGTTCTCATCTTTTTTAAAATTAATATGGACACTGCTTACATCTCCGAATTAGTGAGATTTAGTAGCTGATGGGGACTTTTCTTATAAATTCAACTGCCAGCATTCACTCATTTACTGCACATGGTACTTCTCTTGGGTCTTCTGGGCCCTGGTCCTAGCAATTTACATATCAACTTTCCTACTTAGTTACTTGATGAAGTTAAGCCCTCAAGAGCAGGGGATGCACTCGTGCTCTTCTAGGTAGGAATTTCAGTTGAATTTTCTTTTCTTCAGTAAAATGTGTAAGACACACAGTGTACATGAGCATTATCTTCCTAAAAAAAAAAAGACAACCAACCCATGATATTTTTCCAGTATTTTATTACATAAAAAGTTGATTGTCCATTAGAAATTTTTCACAAAGTGCAACCACATCTTGTGTAGTATCACTGACAAACTGCTTTTTTCTGAGGACAGCTGGGTTAAAAATATAACAACTTAGAAAACTTAGTTAATGGCACTAGAACACAGAAAACCACTGATCTGAGTAGAGAAAGGCAGGAGACGTTTGGCTGTCGTGAAATCAGATTATTTTCCACATACCTCTGTGTAGTACTGAAAAAAATAATAGTAAGAGACTAATCACCGCCCCTCCTTGTTGAAATTAGTTTTAAAAGCCATATCTGAATTGCCTGTATGTAGAGCCAAAAATCTGTTATAAGAAGTCCAAGGAGTCTCCAGTACCTATACATACACCTATAAAGTAGAATCCAGCATCTGCTGGGGTACTTGTAGAACATTAATGACCTTAAGTAACTTTGAGGATTTTTTTTTTTATATATATATGTGTGTGTGTGTGTGTGTGAGAGAGATACTGTGTCTGGGCCTCTTAAATCATTACAAATTAACATCTGCTTATGTAGGACCGCACCAGGACAAGTACTTGAGTCTCAAGGACTTACTAGTTTTAAAAGACAACATAACGTGTTTTGGATTAGAGTTATGAACTGTGATACCAGAGAAGGACTGGCTGGTGAAGAAGTTCCTTCCACACTGCCATATTATACTTACTAGCATATTTAATTATTTGAGTGTAAAGCATGAAAAAGGGAGAAGAAAAATAGAAGACAAAAAAGCTTCTTGAAGGTAGTATTTTGTATTGTATATCAAAAAGCAACCCTCACGTCATTACTCCTATTAAAGACCTAAAAAAAAAATCCCAAATGCTTTAAAATTTAAGTAATCTATGTGGCACAGAACACGCCTGCATTTGGCATAGGCAACTTAATGACTCAAAACAACCAAACAAAAATCCCAGTCAACCAACTTGCTGAATTTCAACAAAGCTCCCCCCCCGCCCCTTTTAACTACACAGGGAAAAGGCCCAGCTCGCTGTAAATGTAGATTCATGAATGACTAAAACAAGTATCTACTCTCAAAAGTTGGGCTACAGCTATAGCGTAGCAATTGTTTCTCCCCCTTGCCTAATTTGCTTTTGTATTATTTGTACACTGTTTTGCATTGCTTTATTATTGAGCTCAGGAAGATCTGAGTTTGATGAAAAGAAATCATGTTTATGTTTCATCAGGAAACTACAAAAACTGCATTTCCACACATTTATGTTCATAATGTGAATTGTGGTCCATAGATTTAGGTTGTAAAAATAAAACCTCATTAATATTTCACGTTTATAGTTTCATCTGACCTCTGTTCATCTCTTGAAATGAGAAGCAATATTCTTTAAAAAAAAAACAACAGAACACTTGACAAAATAACTTCGTTATGAACAAGAAATGGACTGTACATCTCTCCTCAATGCAATGTGATATTCAAACATCTACACTCTGCTCAAGTCCGCTTCACATCTGGATTAATAGTAAAAGATAAAAGTAATACCGTTAAATCTGAAGAAATACACGATTTTCATTTTTTTCAATCAAACAGGCAAAGATCTGCTTAATGAAGTGTGGCCAGAAAGGTTTCTTTAACCCTAAATTGATACAAACATAATTAAAGTTAAGTAGAACCAATCACCTGGAACCATCATCAACATAATTTAGTCCTTACATACAGAAACCAAAGGCAGGTTTGTCTCCTGAATACCTAACTAAATACATAATTTAAAAGGTTTTACTAATCAGTGAAACAATAAGTTTAGTGACGTCTTTTATTTTAGAACAAGCACTCAGTAAGCCAGTTTCCCCGCTTTTGATACTTTAGTATTCCACAAGATCAACCACTATGGTTCAATTAGGACCTTTTATCCAAAACACTTGGATTTTAGCACCTTAAAGAGTCAAAGTAACATCTTAGTAGTATTGAATGAAGACAGTTAATACTGCACTCATCCTCTGGAAAATTACATCAACCATACATACTAGGTGCATTTAATCCTTAACACATAGTAAGGCAGAGGGGAAACAATTCTAAGCGATGCAATTGACTGAATACAATCTGAATGATAAGAAAACCTTCCTAATTATACGAAGTCTTTCAAGGAGAAATTGAGTTTGCTCCCATACATCAAGCTTCATAGTATTTAAATCAAATATTTGTTTACAATCAACCACGTCAGTGAGGAATTCATACTCTCCCCCAAAAAAGTCTGCTTATTAAATATCAGTAGGTGATATGTCTAACTCAAACTTTAACTCTGTGCTCTAACTAGTGCTTTTTCAAAGATTTAAACAAACCCTTCGACCAGTCAAACAAGTTGATTTGAGAATTAAAGCTATTTCTTCTAGCTCACTGTCTCGGTAACGGGGCATACACAACATTTGCTTCCACAGGCACAGTTCTTTGGCAGCAGTAGCAATCTAAATGGCACGAATCAGACCTTTCCTTTCACCCCGACACTGCTCATGTGGGTACTGCAATTCCATTAATATCCCAGCATCACTTCTGATGGGTACAAAACCTCCTTTTGGCACTCACTCGGAGTGCGTTAGCCAAATACCTGCCCAGCCTCTACCATATTTCTAAGCACTTCCATGGATTTCTGGGGACAGACAGAAGGAGTTTTGTTTATTTTAAAGAAACAGGCAGTTTTATCAGGCATGTCCTAAACCCTGTCATTTCAGGCACCTTTGGCCACTGTATCGCTATTCTTTGCAATTTTAGGAAGTTTTACCAACTTAGTCTAGTGAACTGGCTTCCAAGAAAATCTTTGAGCACTGTACTCTGCTACCTAACAGCAGCTATGAATCAATGACCAACTTGCACACTCAAGACAGACGTGGCTACTACAGATGAACATCGGTGTATTCTAGACTGTATTTCGTCTTTTCCAGTCAAGTTTGTGATGTTAGACACACAGGTATGTATGTTAATTTTAAACCACAACAAAAGCATTAAAAAATTACAAACTAAAGTAGTCAATTGCTGCTATTAAACATTACCTTTGGGGTAACTAAACAAATGGCCAACATTAATAAGTAAACTGGTGAATTTCAACATAGAAGTCTTTTAACCTCAGTAATCTCTGCTTCCTTCCTTCCCCCCCAATAAAGCCAGGAACCACATGGAAATTTAAATTTCCGTTCGAGGAACAGCAGAGCAGTGTTCAGTCTGGTTAACGCATCCATCATAGATCTTCTCTCTGTTTGGTTGCTCGGTTGTCCTCTTTGATGCTATTAGATTTCTTGTCTCCATCTTTTTTCTTCTTTGCTTTTTCAGGTTTTGTTTTGTTTTTCACTTTCTCACTTTCTTCTGCTCCTTTGCCAGGATAAACCTGACCTTCCAGAGTAACATCCGCACACCTTTCTTGGTTTATCAGAAAGTCTTTGATCTCCCAGGCGTAACCACCATCACGTAGCATAAAGATGGCACGATTTGAGCCAACGATAAACCTAGAAGAAAGATAAGTTAACTCCATGCCTTTTGCTTAGCTCAGAGCACCTCCACAACCGAGGCACACATTTAAGAGAAATAAGTTGGTCTTGTTGGTGTTGCCTGGGGATGGGGAGAAGAGAACAAATTTTCTAGTACATTTAATAATAAAATGTATTAAGTTTACAAATAACCAAGGAGGAGCAAGAATACGAAGAAAACTTAAGAACTAATTTGGCACTATGTAAAAACCACTAATGGGCATTAAATTCACTTTATACACTTAATGCAACCCTTCTCAGCCTCAATTCAAGAGCACAACATTCCCTCTGTTTCACAATGATCCTCTCTCTCTGAGAGAAAAATCACATTTTTTAAGCGAGGGGAACAAAAAGCCTTTTGTGGTGACAAGTCTTCCAAGCGTGATGTTTTCCATCAAGCGCATAAAGGCAAACTACTGCAGCTAAAACTGATAAATAGCTGAAACGTAATGAGATAAAAAGAAACTAGGCTATATATACATCATGTGTAAGTGTTGAAGGAAGAGATTTGTGCACCACACCAGAATTTTTGTAGCTTGACTTAAAACAAATTGGTATATAAACTGATACAGCAACAAAGGAATAGTGATGGATGACGCAGGTGGGAAAGGGCACAGGATGAACAGTTGAAACGATTTTCAGGAGGAAAGAAACAAGGGATCTGTAAAAGCAAGAACTTTATCCTTGGGTACTACAGCTTACCTTTGCACATCATAGTTTGCGTTAAAGAGACTGCCCTGCCACAAGCTAGTGATTTCTTCCGTCTCCTTTTCTGTGGGATTTCCCGATACCGTGACAAACATCATCAAAGTCTTCCCCTTTTTTGTCAGCTTCAGGATACTTTCAGGCTTGCCTGGATCAATTTTTGAGAAATCTATTGGTGCTGGAGGCCTCTTGTGTTCAGGAAGATCCCCCTCTTCAATGTCATCATCTTTCTGTTTTGAAAAGAAAAAGGAGGCTTTAAACTCAACTGTTTCACAAAACTCTTCCTTTTTGAAACTTCCACTGTTTAGATAATAACTCTGCTTTGATAAAGCAAAAGCATTGTGTTGTTTAAGGATGGAGATTCTCAAACCAAAAGAAATAGTGAGTTGCCTCAAGATACTTCACCAAGAGCGCTCTTCCCATTTACAGCCTCAAAATTATCCGTTGGTATCAACGTGTGTCGAGTACCATTTTACCATGTACTGAGAAATATTTCAGCTACAAGGCTAATTCAATACAACTCCATCCTAGGCACTTCATAAAACAACACTTTTTCTCTTCACAGTTTCACAGAAATTTATTAAGTACACAAGTATACAAGATGGACTGAGAAAGCTGCACTAAAAAGCCTCATACACAAACATAAAAAAAGTCATCCATCTGCATATTGCTTTCAGAAGTCAACACTCACTTCTGGGAATCACACAATCACTTGTGAACTTAATTTTCCTTACTTTGAAATTCTGAATTCTTGCCTTTTTATTTATTTAAAGACACAATGCTCATGCCACAGGAAAACCTTTATTAAGGGTTTAATGACTTTTCTAATGCACAGATGAAGAGCAGCTCACATTCTGACAACATAATCACCAAGAGTAAACCGCCGTTAGAAAACAGAAAAACACTCTTAATGCCTCTGCTGAGTCTGACAGGCATTTAAATATTTGGAAAGGCAGAATTCAAACTACTGCCCCTTAAAACAGCTACCGACAGAGAGGAGCGAATGTAGCAACAACTTACACTGAGCTAGAACTTGATTTCTTAAACAGTATTTGTATCACAGAATTAAAAAGAAAAACAAAAATAACAGGAAAAACACAGAAGTCTTATACTGGCATCCACCCAAGCACTAGTAAATCAGCAGAAATTAAGGCAGATATTTTAGGTGTTGTTTCCACTTTAAACATGGAGTGAAAATATGCATTAGGAATATGAACTGTAGCAGTATCTAAACATATTCCCTTCAGGAGCCAAGCTTGATTTTTAGATGTAAGTAAGGATTACCTTCTCATCTCTGCACATGCATATATACAAACTCAAGAGCATCCTCTTACATCCCATTACAGGGAGCATTCCATACCCTTTAAAGGTTAAGGATCCGTATCAGCAACCTTCTTTTCACATCTGAATTATGTAGAATTTGCTGTCTTTCTGACAAGGAAGTTTAAAATTTAGTTACCACCAAATAGAAGTTGTAGAAGCCTCAGATTTCATCCTTTCTTTCCTTACTAATTATGTATCTGCTTCAATTTTGCAGGTCTGAAACTTGCTTTCAAGTAGTTCACATGCCTTTGAAAATTCCACGTTGGGTGAACTAGAAGCAAAGGAGAGCCCCAGGAAAGTCCCACTGCCTTCACTAAGTGGGAACAAGAGTTATTTTAGAGGATGCTTGAAAATGTTCATATTGATAAAAGTACTGTGAAAATACAGTCTTACATGACTTAAAAGTGTTCTTCAAAAGTAAAAGCAAATCAATTCTAATTTTAGACTGGTTTGGCTAGTGCAAACCAAACTTATTTCACAGTTTTGAAAGAGAACGGCAAAACGAAATGTTTCCAAATATGCCTTATGCAATACAGAAATTGACTTTGGATTTAGTGACAACACAATCTAATAACATATATTACACATTTTCCCCCTTAACTATTCCAGCTAGATGTTCATAAGGCTGTATTGTTACAGTTTAAATAGAAATATTACAGGAAGCTGTCAAAAGCTCCCCTACACAACACTTCTTTTCTTGATCCTGTACAAACTATCAGGCAGTTTTGCATTTTTAAAGCTATCTACAAAGTAAAAGACTGAAGTGTAATCTTTTGCTTTGAAATGTCTAGCAGATTCACTCATTTAAACAGTACCATGAGGCTTCAGAAGAAAAGCATTACATGGACATAGTAATAACCACATATTCCTTCTCCTCCCTTCAGCTCCCATCCTCACACATTTCTCATCAATGCCCTGGATTTTTATTTTTTAAGACTATTAGCAACATACATCACCTAATTCCTTAGCCTATTCAATAACCTTAGCTCAGAGTCAAGCCTGAGAAACCCTGAGCTTATAACAATAACGAACTATTTAAAAAAATACGACATTTCAGTAACATGAAGACCTCCGGACCAGATACTCAGTTCTATTTCCAGCTCCTCTGAACTCAAGACTGCTGGAGAGTCCCTTTCCATGAGGGAAATCCCTAGGCGGCTTCCTTCAAGCTCTAGTTGCGCAACCCAGCTGCTGAAGCAACCTCTCTCTCTTCCCCATGTTCATTTTCTACTAGATCGCTCTCCCAGTTCACCAGGCAGTCACGCACACGGCTGCACCAGCACAGTGCAAGGGGCAGCACAAGAGCCCGAACAGAGGTGGCTGCTCATTCTGGGGCAGCTGCTGGAGTCACAGCCTCAGCCTCACCAGGCTTGCAACTGAACCCAAGGATGTTACAGCCAGCATCCTCCAATGCTTCAATGCTTTTAGACTAATTGCCAGGGAAATAAAAAATATTAGGAGTCATCTCACTCAGCTGAAAGCAATGACACTTGATTCTATACAGATCTGTGCCCCTCGCTCCCAAGCATAATTCCTGCTCTCATCCAAATTCATAATGGTCCCTTTGTTTCTCATCCCACCCCACTCATACCCCTTCTCCGCTATCCTCCAGCCACCACCCCCTCAAGTCTTTCATGTTCCTTGTATGTGTCCTAACTACCATCAGACAAAATGCCATACCGCTGACCGTCCCAAAGACCAAACAACCATTAATTGTTAAGCCTCTGCTTCAGTAACTTTTTTCTTCCAGGGCTCTGGCTGAACGTGCATTTCCTCAGTGGCAATGCCAACCCGAGCAGCCAACCCTGAAGATGCTCAGCCACATCTGCACACAACACAGCTACAAGCATTTGTGCAGCACATGGTGAAATGGAGCAGAGACCTGCTCCAGCTAAAGAGGAAAAACCCTGAACAGCATCCTGACCCTGCCTGCCACATGGCTGGAACAGAATGAACAGCCAGAATCTCATGACAGCATTAACTTGAGACTCCCTTTCATCCAGGCACCTAACTCACAAACTCAGGGATGCTCATCTTTAAGATTTTTCTTCCTACAATACCAAATTTGGTTGAAGTTGGCCAATATTATATTATTAGCCTTGATTTTTTAGCAGCTGGGACTACCTGGTCCTTGGCTGATACCACTAACAGAAATGCAAACCTTGAGCTTTCTACATAATTTTGTTAACATTTTAATTCAAATTTCTAAAAATCTCCCTTTAGGAAGCAAGAGACACAGTAAGAGTCCATGGGATGAACAAGTCTATGACCCACCAACCAGCTCCAAGGCAGACATCCTTACTTCTCACAGAAGTTACTTCATCTGTATTACATATACAAAACCTACTTCTCCACCTTGACTTACAGCTGTAACTGGTGCTACAGGAGACACGAGTTTTCATTCTATTTTTTCCTTCAGTTTTTGTGCAAAACATTCTGGAGAACAGCCTCATGGGAGAGAATAAGACGACACTGATTGCTCTGGCATTTATCAGAAAATGATGGAAGACAAAAATAGTGAAAAGAACCAAACGGTGGCATGACAAGCACGTGCAGAAAACAGTGATGGGGAACTGCCAAAGAAAGTGAAGGGAGTGGGGTGATGGGTATGCAGGGAGACAAGAGAACTCGGAGAAATCGTTACAACGAGGAGTGGCAAGGAAGGAAACACCTAACCAAAAAACCAACTACATCCTTTGGTCACAAAACGTATATCCCTTAATGCCCCGAAGCAGCAGACATTTAAGTGAAGCCAGGCTGTTGGCATGCATCGCCAGCGTGCGCTCGGGGCTCAGGCGCTGGGAGGCGGGCAGGGGGCAGCAGGGCAGCTCCGCAGGAGCCCCTTCTGCGCCCGCTAGTCCCGGTCCTGTACCCTTCCCGCACACGAGCCCGCGGCCTCAGGGGAAGGAGCCGGCACCAGCACCCCTACCGCCACCCGGCCTCGGGGATTCCTCCCGCCCGCGCCAGGCTGGGGCCCCCGCCGGGCCCGGGGCAGGACGGCCGGGCCGCGGGTGCCCAACCTGCCGCCCTCCCCCGGCGGAGGCGCCGCGGGGCCGGGCAGAGCGGCCGCGGAGCCGCCGGCTGGGCTGCCCCAAACCGGGACCGCGGCCCGCCGCGGGTCCCCTCCCCGCACCTCCCACTGCTCCAGCAGCCGAGCCATGTCCGCGTCGTTGTAGTCCCGAATGTCCTTCTTCTTGGCCGGCCCCGCCCGCCGCTTCCCCTCTGTCTCAGCAGCCCCGGCCGCCGCGCACAGCCACAGCGCCAGGCCCAGCAGGGCCCAGCCGGCGGCCGCCGCCATCTTCTCCCGGACCTCAACGCCGCGGGAAGGCGGCCCCGGCTGCCTTAAGGGGCGGGGGCAGCGGCGGCTCGCGCCGGGAGGGGAGAGGGAGGAGAAGGGGGAGGAGCTGGAAGGGGCGGACGGGCAGCGGCGGGGCGGGCTGGGCGGCGCGCTGGGGCCAAAGCCGCCCCCGCGGCCCCTGTGCGGCTGCTCCCCGGGGCGTGCCCGGGGGCCGAGAGCGAGCCGGGGGCGCGGGCAGCCTTCTCCTGCTCCTCGTCCTCCTCCGCGGTGTCCCCACACAACGGGCCGCTTCAGGAGGCTCCTGCCCAGCCCCGGCCTGCTGCGGTCGGGGCCGCGCTGGGTGTAGGCCCTGCAGATCCTGGCCCAGCTCAGGGAATGAGACATGGGCATTGTGCTTGGTGGTTTTTTTTTTTTAACGTATAATGGACCAGCTGCTGGAATATAACCTATGCACTTTCTTTTTGTTGCTTTTTTTTTTCCAGAAGCAGGATGACAAGTATCTGCATTCACTAATCGTTGTGACAGGAACTGGGCCCGTTGCACTGAGTCTTCTGGTTTTAACTAGTATGTCAGCAATATTCGGTTTAGAAGACAACTTTTAAAAATAAAGCTGTTTTGTTACTAAAATACAACTCCAGAACATCTGAACACCACAAAAAATTACACGATGCCTTTTTCTTTCAATAGACCTATCCAAAACAAACCAGATCATACAGGTGGATGTCTGCATAGCCTAATTTCATAGAATCATCACAGTTTGGGTTTGGGTTGGAAGGGTCCTTAAAGATCATCTATCTCCAACCCCCTGCCACAGGCAGGGATACCTTCCGCTAGACCAGGTTGCTCAAAGCCCTGTCCAGTGTGGCCTGGAACACCTCCAGGGATGGGCCGTTTCACTCTTCAGTCTTCATTTTTTCCTCATGGAAGCCATTTTAATTATAAATAGCACTGTCTTCTCTTCTGCCTTTTAGACTTGGGCTCCAGGAATTTTAAACTTGGGACTTCAAGGAAGTAACTGCTACTGGTAGATATTAATTGTGGTCAGGTTGATAAGTGGACAGGGTGCTTTTCCATTCAGGTGGAAGCATTGAAGAGAGAGCAGGTTCAGAGCAGAGGAACCAGTTCTACAGAGTGCACAGTTCAACCCCGATTCTGTTACTGTGTACAGTCCTATAATGAACTAGCAGCCCACTTCCCTTATGGGCACAGTGGCAAATACAAAACAAAAGCAGTCAGAAGGCAGGGGCATAGCTTCGGGAGGCTTTCTGAAGCCCAGACTATTGAAATTATAAGACGCTGAAGGGCTATGTAGCTTGTGAGTGCCAGGGAGGCATGCCCCATGAAGCAGCAGCTTGCTAAGTGCACGCATAGCATGAGAAACAGCAGAAGAGGATGTGGGATCCAAGATTTCAGCACCCTGATAAACAACCAGCCTGGTCTGCAACCTCCATACTGAGGGTTATCATTCTATAACATTCAGACATACTGCCAGTGCGCCTGAGAAACAGGAAGCAGTTAGACCATAGCTATTCATGGAGCTTGTTAAATGTACAGTAACTGAAATGGGGTTTTAGTCAAGCACCTTTCACAAAGCTGTCCAATAAATCACTAATGAGCACATTTGCTCAGTGATTTCTCATTAAATATAATGAACATAAGGTATACTACTATATCAGATTGCCCTGACTAATGAGGTTTTACTAAAATATGTTTCTGGTAACTTGTTATTACTGGATCACGTGTACATTCACTGCGAAAAAAAAATAAAGACTAAAGATTCAATTTTGGAATGCTGGAATTACAGCATAAAATATTTTCATTGAATTTCTACTGGGAAATACTTTCTTTAGTTCTGTTTTCTCTTATTAGAACAAACCAAGCTGACTTTGACTTTATTATCTGGGGCTACATTCAGATGTGGTCTCAAAAGTAATCCAGTTCCCTTTGGTAAAGGAAGAAGTTGTTCAGTATATCCAGCAGCGCACCAAACAACGCTATGCACTTCCCTGTCATGCATATAAAAGCTTTGATTTGAAAGGAAGGTATTTCTCACGCTTGGCTCTGTCCTTGCAACTATCTCTGTTCAGGCAGAATTCTGTGTCCAGGAAGAACTTGTTCAAAGTATGTTCTTTGTGGAGTCAGCCACACGACAAACACGTATTCAGCCTCCCTCTGTACTCCGCTGTTCTTTCTCATGCAAGAAACAAAAGCAATGCAGCTAGAAATACGTATCACTGACAGTGGCAAATTAAATTGCATTTTCTTTTTATTGAAGCACACTGTATTTTGTTCAGAGTATCTATAGAATCACACAAATAGGCTTTTTATAGCATAAGCATTTTCATGTTCCTTGAAAGTTCTCATAGTCCTAACAGCTAGCACTATTATGATTACAACACAGAACATATCTGAAAATAGATGGCTACTTTCACTATAGGTCACAAAAGTAAGGTGTTTAAAGCTTTATCTTTTAGCTTGAAGTCCTACCTAGTCGTGCTAGGGAATGTCTCAAGCTGTGGCTGTCATTTTTACTTCTGCAACATGCAACTTTTATTAGTAGTACTTCAATTACAATGTTAGGCCTTATCAGAAAGGCAAATCTACCTCCCCCTGTTGGTATCAACTGTTTTCATTATTGAGTAGGGTTGGGTCAAGCTGTAATACGGGAGGATTCAGGATGTTTTAAATTTCTGTTAATGAAGTTTGGGATTCTCTTTTTTTTTTTCCCAATATAACCTGCATTTTTGGAACTATATTTGTGCAAAATATACTTCCCTTACCATTATTTCTGATGAGTTTGGAGAAGAATGTGTATGTATTTTTTCTATTTTTATTTTATATCTATATCATATCATATATCATATTATATTATTATTACATTATATTATATATGCACGCTGGTGGGGGGGTTATAGGCAGTTTTCTATTCTAAAGTGGATTCTCATTCATCACATTTTACTTTTCTTTGCAAATACAGTACAAAGCTTGTCCCTTGACATTCCTTGGAATGAAACCTGGGAAGAACAAAGAACTTGACTTCATCAAGGAAAGGGCAGCACCTTGTTCGAAGGACGGACAGACAACGAAGAGATTAAACTAACAGGATCAAAAGGTCAGCCCTCAGCATGCAGATTGGAGAATGAACATGCAAGGACTACCTGCTATCAACATGTGCCATGTCTGGAAGAATTAATTCCTTTTAAGAACTCTGCTAATACAAAAGGATGTTCCATACTGGCTCAGATGAATGAAGTGTTGCAAAAGGCAGCCTTTTAGTGATTACTTTGAGTATCTAAAATGATTGAGGTCTGGTGTACAGCTGTGCTCTGCATACAGCCTGAGAGGCATTAGAGCTGCTTTTGCACCTACCGGCTTAGTAGAGGACCAGGACAATACTGTGTTAAATAATACAGAAGACTTGCTGAGTAGCAGATCCTGGAAAACTTGAAGCAAGTTCTGAGATGACCCAGCACTCAGAGTATTCTTACCCTGTTTGAAAGCACTGTCATACATTTTGCAGAATGTCAGGATATTCTGAGTTACCTTCAGTAAAACATTCAAAATTAATGTTTTCATAGGTCAAATTAGCTGAAGTACCCTAAATGTTCCCCCGCAGAGACAATCTAATGCATGAGCTCTCATGCAACGATAGTGCATGTGTTAATTCAGGCCTCTAAATGCAGTTACATTCTGGAAAAAACCTTGAAGAATCAGACCTGAATATGTTACATTAAAAAAAAAATTCTTTCTAAATCTCAAGAAGGAAAGGAAAATACGCTTTCCAGTACTGGTACTAGCAGCAAAGCAAGCAAAATATGCTGTCATCTAGAGCATAAACATTTGAATGATTCAGAATAATTTCAATATTCAAATTAATTTCATGCATAAAACTAGCATGCTCACTTGCCCTCTATTAAGAGAATGCAGATCTTTATTACAGAGCTAGCCAGACCTTGAATTCCCAGGTTCAATTTGAAAAATTAAGCCTTTAATTCAAAATTCTCCCAAATTAGGGATTAATTATTGTGATTTGGACATGAAATACTAATTCAGGTACTAACATTGAAATTCAGATTCTGAATTCAGTTTTTACCACAAATAATTCAGAATCTGAGATTTCAGTTTTGACCACAAAATAAACCTTTACCCTAAATCTATGTTACCCTGTGCACGTGCATTTTATAAATTATAAACTTATTTACTGAATGGAGAAGTTTGACAAATGACATGGTAGTGTTGTAACATTACCTGTCTGACGGGGTTTGGGAAGGGGGTACGACGCCTGACTGTCCAGTCGGCTGCAATAAAGCTATACGCTGTAATCCTTAAATTCAGAAACACCACAGAATGTTCCTGTTAACACTCATCTGACTGCAAAATTTGCTACAGATCTGTGCTGGTTAAAACTACGTACTGGTTATACAATTTAAAGTTACCCTATTAAGCAAAGAATTACATTAAACCAATGTCAAAGACGGTTTACACAGTTCCCGCAGGAATTCCATTTATAGCCTAATTTCCACAATCTAAGTGAACTTAATTTTGTAGTCCCAATTTTATTTTAGGTTTACAGGTCAGTTTTGGCACCTACATCTAATGTAAGTAATACATTACATGAACTTCTGATGAATTAAAGGTGCTAGACTTAAACTGATAATGATCAACAGCTCTCCTCACAGAACACACAGGCACAATGAGAAAAGTGCAGAGACCTCTATGAAACCATCTATTGAATTTCTCTCATGATATATATTAAAAGAGGAGGGGGGAACCCAAACCCTTCTGTAGAGTATTGCACCTGCAGGACAGAACACACCACTGAAAGTGCAATTCAGGAAGGGTGGGCCCTCGCACATCTTGTTCAAAATACTGTGTTCTCTTTTGATCTTAGTGAAAAAAACCCAAACCAACAAACCAGACCAAAGAGTCTGAAGGGAGGATCTTGGATTCCTGTTTATGTTGGACCACCCTTATCAACAGCATTTATCACTCTTCCATGAAGGGCTTCTGAGTCTCAAGCCAACCGACCTACAAACCTGGCCCTTCCTCCCTGCTCCAGGGCGGGATAGTGAGCCCAAGGAGGCTATGCTGCACCTAACACTCTCCTAGGTGCTAGCCTCATAAGACACGAGGCGTGGGATGCGTATCCCTATGTGTAGAGGGTAGATAAGAACATGAAGCAGAAAGCTCTATTGGCTGTATCAACACAGAATATGGCACAGCCTTCAATTCTGCCCAAGGAGTTTTGTAGCTGCATTTTCCTCTTCATAAAAATGCCTCTTTTCTATGTCAGTGTATTAAATATCCATGGTAACAGCAGGGGACGACCAATCAATTATATATGGTAAGTGGTGAAAACAACAGTACAATAAATCATGAATAAAAGGACAACAAAATAAAAAACTCTTTTGCTGTATTATCTTTCAGTTGAGCAACAGGACCTAACCAGTATTTTAGCTATAACTGACATATTTGCATTACTGCTATCCATGTGATAATTTTTTTCTTACCTTTGACATTGTGTTTTTAACTATGCCATGTTTAAAAAAGAAAAAAAAACACATCAAAACACCAAGGTTAAGCCTGTCTGCAAAAGCCTATCTATTATTCTAAAAAGCTAATTATTTATACACAAAATCATTTTCAAATATGAAAAAGCAAAACCTGTGACTGTGTTTGCATGTTGCTGTCGCAAGTGACCAGTTAGCGGTTCCTCCAGATCTCTGTCTGTCTTTTTTTGCTACACACAGACCAGTTCTCAGGTTGCATCCCTAGTGGATCAACCATGAGTGCCTCTGCAGATCTGAGGCAGACCCAGACCTGCCGGTTTAGTCTCTCATGAAGAAAATCACTCTAAGTACTAACCGCAAAACACTTACTTAGCACCAAACCATTTAAGACCAAATAGATCTTAAAACAATAAACCAGTCAACACAGTTGACTTTCCTTCTGTATGACTTACCAGTCCATTGCTGCAGAGAGGAAGGCTCAGCTTCTTCCAGCCTCTTCTGCAAAGTCTGCCTCTATCTTAAATTATTTCCTCCATCAGTCTCTACCAACTTTATCCTCTGATTTTTAGTTCTCAGCCTGACAAACTAGCTGCATCGGAATCGGAGCTACCGTCTTGTAATTACCACCTCACATTTATTAGGTTTAGTCACATAGAGCTGACACAGGGGAACCACTGAATTGCCTTTTATTCCTTCATCAGGTAGCTCCCTATTAAGTTAAACTGATATATCTATACATGAAAGTAATATAAAGTAGTATAACCCATTGTTATAGTAACTTCCTCTCAACAACCTGGCCACATACCATGTTGATTAAATGATTGCAACTTGGTATTCTTCGGCTATTACTCAACACTGGCTACACTGGCAAGAATCAATTCCTCCACAAAAAAGGGTTTTACTAAGCAATGAACGGGCCAAGTCCTGTCAGATGATTCAGGAAAGGAGACTTCAGCGTCCAGTTGCAGTTGTACTAAGCACAATGCAAAATAAAGATCAATGTGACAAAAGAAGGACTCATACAAGTAAGCCAATCTTCTGGACACTACTAAGCCACACTAAAAGGCCTTTTAATCCCTTGTATCTGACAATGCCTGCTGTTTCGAGCCCCAGAGTTATTTCAGACTCTGTCAGTGAAATCTTTTTAAAACCAATCATGGTCACCTGATTTTCCTGTCTTTTAAGTCTGTACACCAACTCACAGAGCTGCCCAAGTCCTGCAGGTCACCTTTGGACTCAGCAGCCATGAAATAAATGGGTACGCACACATTCTCCTCGAAAGAAATATGTGAAAGACTTAGGAAGGAAATACCCACCCCAAACACCAAGTTTCCTCCTAAACCATGCAGATACATCTACTGGACCTTTAAAGCATGTAACTAGCTGATCCTAAATCACTGGAGCCAAGAGAATCTGTTGTTGAGGCTCCCTTTTACAGTAAGACTATGTCTTGATGGTCAAATAACCATGGTAAACCATGGCTATGAGTGATCTTGAACCTAGCCAGGCCAGGTGTACTTATGAAGCAACAATGCGGTTGGTAGGAAGGATCTAACAGGCTGCAGCTCCAAAAAAATGCCTCTTCCATGGTGAAAACAACCAGTTAAGGTGGTATTCTACACTTTCCAAACAGCAAACCAAAAGCAATCATCAAGTCATTCTTTATTACATATTTCATATGTAGAAGAGCTGAATGCCCAAGGCTCTACTGGAGGAAAAAGAGATTTGGCAACGACTGCCCTGGAGACAGATTGTCCACAAGCAACACCTACCACATGGCAACAATTACCTGTTTCGCCCCTTCCTAATACTGAGGCTGAAAAGCGCTGGGTCAGTCTCGTGGGCAGATTAAAGGAGCTCAAAGAATATCTGCATTATATTATAGCAGTTGCAAAGAGCTTTGGTGGCCCCATCAGCTGCTAGGAACTACCGCAGGTTACGGACAAGCCGTGTTTCTGGTGTGGGCGGCTGGGAGAAAGGCTGGTGGAGGAGCCACAGCAGGAACTGTCCAAACCAAGGATCTCTCCACATTGTCCTTGGGGAATGGCACAGATCACACGGAGCATCATAGCAGCAGCACCTAAAAATGGAAAAGATTATTAGGTCATTTAACCCCTCTTCTAGCCAGGGGTGAGACCTAAGTTTTCTAAAATGAAATCTTTCAAACTCTAATTAAATGTAGTCAACCCTCATTAAAAATAAACTAGGTTAATATTTGTGAGAGTCGTTTCTTGTGCTACATAATACCTCACTGCCTCATTTAAGGACATACCTGGAAATACTTTGAAATACTATTCAGCTGGCTTCTGCTGCCCATTGCTTTTTATTTTTCAGAGTATTCTGAAATCACTCCTATTTAGTTTTGAAAATGAGTTGTTGGCAGTAAGCCAAAATCGTTTAGGACCAAATCATGACCTTCCTTTAAACTGCTATAATCTGACTCAAGTAAACAGAATTTCCCTCACAGTTTCTGTGAGGAGGGATGGGTGGAGAACTGCCATTTTTTTCAGTATCTGCCCCTTTCCTCAAGTCTGGCTCTACAGCAAGGGTTTCCTCCTGCCCCCCAAGAGCATACATCCTGTTAACCCTCTGCTTTCACATCTGTATTCATCCTGCCCATGTCCCTCCCTACAAGTCAGTAGAGAAGGCCAAGGGTTCCTCTATCTAATGGGGGTGAGAATATATACAAATAAATTTGTCTGAAGCTCTTTAAGTATATGCAATCCATTCGACGGGCTCTGTGCCAGGACATTTTTGGATCTGGCCTGCAAGTGAGCAGTCTGGTCCAATTTTCATTTATACCAAGGTCACTTAGAGCCCTGCAGTCCTATGAATGTAGCAAGATATTAACTGTGAGTTGGGACAAATGTATTTCTGTAGCCTGCCAAGTGCATTGTATATGCCTAGAATTAAGAGGCTAACTTGAAAAGGAACGTCTGATTGAATGGAGCAAAAGAATGTTATTATTGAGCAGCGGCTTAAGCGGCACCAAAATATGTAACAAACAAAGTGTGGTCTTAACATGGACTCAGATTATTATGGATTATGTTGATGGAGATACTGCCTAACGGAAGTGAGTCTGCTGTGTGGGACATCAGTGAGTCTGATGTGTGGCACAGCAGTGTTCTCATCACTGCCATTTACCAAACTATATATTCCCTTTGGAAGCATCCCAGGCAGCATTAAACCCACCTTCATATAACTTGTTCCATCCTGATTACTAATTTTAATTTTATTATTGTTTAATGGCATTTACTTGAATGCCTCAGATTTACTGAGCGTAACGTCTTGCTTTCAACAAGAACCGTCTAATAAAGTTCTCGGTGTGCTGCAGAATGGAAACAGGCCAGAGGAGAAAGTCCTCTTTGCAGAGGCTTTCCGTACGCAAAGTTAGTGTCAGTAGGTTTACGTCGTCCCTGCTAAACTCTAACAAATGGTAACCAGTCTTCAAAAAGAATAACAGAAACATGAGCGAAACATACCAAATTAATTTTCACTAGTGTAAAAAATGGGGCAAGACCAGCGCTGAGGCAGACGTTTCTATGTAAATAAAGATGTAGTAATACCCCATACTGCACTTACAGCGCCAATTACAGCTAGCAAGAGGATGGGCTTTTTAACTGAATGAAGGCAGAGCCTCAGCCTAAGGCCCCGCTGAGGTACGCGGGCAGAGCCTTCACCGCAGCGGCGGGGTCTCTAGCCCGCTGCCGCACGGCCTGAGGGGCAACGGATCCCCGCCGCCCGGAGGCCGGCAGCCGGCCCAGGGCGCCCGGCGCCGCCAGCCCGCTGCCCTGCGCTGCCCCGCGGGACCCCGCCGAGCCCTCACAGGGACGGGAGTTTCGACCGGAGCGTCAAACTTACCTGGCGGGCTGCCCGGGGCGGCGGGCCCCGCGGGGAGCGGCACCCGGGGCGCCGGGGCGGCTGCTCGGTGCCCCCCTCGCCATCGCTGCCGTCTCCGGGGAGCAGAACGCGCTCCCGCCCAGCCGGCGGCCGCACCAGCCCAGGCGGGCTGAGGCTCAGCCGGCCGCCCCGCTCCCGCGCCGTTTCACTTTCCTCCCACCGGCCTCTCCCTCCTGCCCTCCCCGCGCCGTCATTTATTTATTCTCTCAGCCCTCCCTCCTTCCCCGCCCGGCGGCGATGGGGTTCGCCTCAGGCCGGCGGGGCAGCGCGCCTGTGAGGCGCGGCGAGGCGGCCACTGGTGCCGTTGCCGGTGCCTGGCGCGGCCGCCGGGCGGGCGGTGCCGCCGCGGCAGGGCGCTGCTGCCCCCTCCGCCTGGGCGGAGCGTGAGGCGGCGGGCGTGGAGCGGGGCGGCGGGGGGAGGGCAGGATTTAAACGAAGGGCGGTGACACCGCACAAAAGATTTCGATAGGCTTAAGTGAGGTTACAGCAAAGGCAACGGGGAGGGGGGAGCCTCCCTCAGAGCCATGCAGCGTCTGGCTGGCAGATCCGCCGCAGCCGCCTCTTCCCAATAGTTTGTCTGAAAGCCTGAGAAAGGCAATTTAAAAGAATTTCCTCCCCCCCCCCCGTTTTTTTATATTTCTCCCCCCCCCCCCCCCCCCCCCGGGAGTTAGGCGACTCGGCCAGAAAACATGGCAGGAGGAGCGCAAGGCCGGGCGGGTCGCAGCATCCGCGGCTGCAGCCCGGAGCCACCACCCTTGTTTGCGGGAAGAGCCTAAGTTGGTGCGGCGGCGGCCACAGCGGGAGCCGAGCGAGGAGGGGCCGGCGGCGCGGAGTCTGCGGGGCCCTGGGCGAAGGGGCATGGACCGCGGCGGCGGCGGGGAGCGAGCTCGGAGCGGCCGCGTGAATGGTCGAGGCAGGAAGGAGTGAGGCAGCGGCAGAAGGAAGGGGAACGGATCCCGCCCGCCCGCCCCCAGCACCCCGATCCGGTGGAGCTTTTTTTTTTTTTTTCTCTCTCCCCCTCCTCCGCTTTCTCTTTTCCCCCCCTTCCGTCCCCTCCCGCGGTGCCCCCCATCCCCGCGGTGCCCCCTCTCCCCCCGGCCCGGCGGCGGGGTGCGCGGCGGGGCTGGGGCGGCGGGCGGGCCACACCCTCCGCGGCGCTTCCTGCGAGCCGGCGGCGCGGGGCCGCGGCGGGCGCGCCGGGGGCGGCACATGGTGCGCAGCCGCCGCCCCTCCGGCCCTTGCGAGCTGCGCCCGGCTGGCTCTGGCCGACCCCAGGAGCCGGGGGCACGGTAGCAACTTGGAGGGCTGCGCCCCTGCCCCCAACTCCCCGCGACTGCTGGGCGTCTCTGAGGTATTCCGTCTGGTAAAGGGAACTTTGCGCAGGATCCCGCAGCCGGGAAGCCGGAGGAGGAGGTGGTGAAGGGAGGGAAGCCGACGTGCGAAAAGGAGGAGAGAAAAAGAATTACATTTTTAGGTAACCGATGCCGGAACGGGGCCCGGGGGCTCCCGGCGAGCGCCGCCCCGCCGCGGGAGCGCCGTAGGAGCGAAGGCTGGCGCCGGAGCGGGGCGGGCGCCCCGGCGGAGCTCGCTCCCCGCAGCAGCGGCAGCCGCGGCGCCCAGAGCCCTTTCTTGCCTCCCGGCGATTAATGGAATGATGTTGCGGAAAAGGCAGAGCGATCCTGCCGGGCTCAGTCGGGACTGCTCGGGCGGCGGTGGCGGAGGCGGTGGCAGCGGGGTAGCGAGCGGCATGCGAGTGCCCCCCCGGCGCTATGGCTAGCGGTGGCTCTGGCAAGTCCAGCAGCGAGGTGTCTGGCGGCGGCATCCCCAGCAGCAGTTCCCTGCAGAGGAAGAAGCTCATCTCTATCTGCGACCACTGCAAGATCAAGATGCAACTGGTGGCTGATCTGCTTCTGCTGTCGAGCGAGACCAGGCCGGTGAACACAGAGAGCCTGTCTGTCTTCGGTGAGTCCTTCGAGAAGTGCAGGGACACGATCATTGCCAGGACCAAAGGACTGTCCATCTTGACCCATGACGTCCAGAGCCAGCTCAATATGGGACGCTTCGGGGAGGTGGGGGAAAGCCTGATGGAGATGGGGGAGCTGGTGGTCTCCCTGACAGAATGCTCTGCCCATGCTGCCTACCTGGCTGCAGTGGAGACTCCGGGGGCCCAGCCTGCTATGCCTGGCTTGGTGGATCGCTACAAGGTGACCCGATGTAGGCATGAGGTGGAGCACGGCTGTGGGGTCTTGAAGACCACCCCTTTGGCAGATATGAGCCCTCAGCTCCTGCTGGAGGTTTCTCAGAACATGTCCAAGAACTTGAAATTCCTGACAGACGCCTGCGTGCTGGCCAGTGAGAAATCCAAGGATAAATTTGCTAAGGAGCAGTTCAAACTCAGTGTCAAATGTATGAGCACCAGCGCCTCTGCCCTCTTGGCGTGTGTCAAGGAGGTCAAGACTTCACCCAGCGAGCTGACGAGGAACCGATGCGTCTTGTTCAGCGGACCTTTGGTGCAGTCTGTCTATGCTCTGGTGGGCTTTGCCACTGAGCCCCAGTTTTTGGGTAAAGCTGCCACCATTAATCCAGAGGGCAAAGCTGTGCAAACTGCCATCCTAGGAGGAGCCATGAGTGTAGTATCTGCTTGTGTGCTCCTGACCCAATGCCTCAGGGATATAGCCCAACACCCCGAAAGTAGCACCAAAATGAGCGATTACAGGGAAAGGTTGAGGAACTCAGCTTGCGCCGTCTCGGATGGTTGCAACCTGTTATCTCAGGCACTAAGAGAAAGATCTTCACCCAGGACTTTACCGCCAGTGAACTCCAATTCTGTGAATTAACCCCCACATCTTCTGTTTAGATCCCAGTCATTGCTAAAGGAAAATAATATCCCACCTCCTCACCCCTTTTTTGTATACCAAAGAATTTGCTTGGATGAGCCCAATCCTTTAATTTCATGTGGTGAAGAAGCAGAACAGCGTTTTCAAACTATACGTACTAATAAAGGTAGCCAGTTTTGGCTTCTTTTTATTTTACTTTAACGTCAAGCAAGTATCTGTAGATAAATTTTCCTTTATTCAGCAAGGTCTTCACACAAATGGTAATAACAATTGTTTAAAAGTTTTTTTTATATTTGGGGAGGTGGGGGTGTCTTAAAAAAAAAGGAGGAAAAAAAAAGCTTTAATCGCGCTGGGTGCGGTTTTTAAAGTTTGTCTTGTCTTGTCTTCCGAAATTTCCCTTCTAAATTTTACTGTTCGGTTGTGCAGGAAAAGGTTACCTCAGTTCTCACTCATTTAAAGAAATGAAAAAACCCAACAACACATAGATGATGGATGTAGCTACTATTTTGTTTGTTTTTGTTTTGTATGACTTTTTTTTTTATTTTGCATCAAGTGTTAGGTTAGAAGTGCATTTGGTGTGTAGGAGTGGAAGGACTGGAGGTTGTGATTATGTTTTCCATGTGTTGATTTCCAAACTGGGGGAAAAGCTACTGTGAGTGTTTAAACAAACAAACAAAAAATTACACTATAACAAAAGTGATTTTTAATTTTTTTCCAATGTCAGTTTTTATCTTGCATGTACTGGAGTATTTATTTCATCTATTAAAATGTTATGTTTCTCAGATGTCTTTCTGTGAATCTCTTAATACTTGAATAATTGAACAACTAGGCCTGTTTGCATTGTATGTCATTTTCCCCAGGGAATGGGTGGTACAAATGCAACTGTAGTTCTAGACAGCAGCATACAGGCTGCAGTTCAGTTCTTTTATTTTCCTAAATGCCGTCCCTCCCGCAATACCACCCCTCCTCCTCAGGACGCCTCTGACAGAGATACTCTGTAGTTGTATTTATGGAAAGCTGGACAGTGCTGCATGCATTGGGATTGCTCTAGCTGCAGAGCGCTGGCGGCTGCTGCAGCGGGGCATAGGCTGGCTTTGTTTGTCTTTATCAGCATTCTGTGTTATCTTTGAGAAGTTTGTGTATTTTAACTCTTGTAGATGTTGTGGGCCACCTGCGTTAAATTTGTGAGTTTCCCTATTAATTTATTAAGGATTTCTTGAGAAACTGTACCCTGCTGGATAGCCCCGCTTGTTCCGCGTGTCTGCTTAGGAGTGTGAAGGCTTGCCAGAGTGGGCCCTCTGACTCCTCAGAGGTTTGTGCTGGAGCTCCTCAGTACAGATTTCTGTCAAAGTAGTTCTAGTTTGATGGTGCAGATAACGGGGAAAGTTTGGTAACTTTTGAGGCGCAGTCCACCTCCAGTTGAATTCCCTGGAAACCGTGAGTGGACCTTAGGGTATACCGCAGTAGTTCCCGTAACTGCAGTGATGATTGTTTTTCAGTCTGGTCTTTGTGGACCTGTGGGGTCCATTGCCTACTATATCTTCCATGAAAGGTAAATAGAAGAGCAGGTCTTCTGGCAAGGAAGCTTTGTTTGTCTGCCCAGCTCCGTTGCATAACTGGATTTTTTCTTTATAGGTCTGCAAATTGAACAATGTTGAAAGCTATTGGAGAACGTACCTTAAAAATGTTGTTACCATGGTTTAAACCTTTACTGTACAAATACTGTCGTATTTATTCCTTTGAAGAAGTAAACCTTCTGAGCCTGGCTATGGAACAGTCTTGGAGTAGTGAAAGGTCTTCCTTTTATAGCATTATTGTTTCTCTTGCACGTGATGCTTTTACTAAATTTCAAAGGAGAGTGAAACATTACTGGGTAGTGGACAAATACACCCTGCCGAAGGAGACAGAAGCTAAGCTTATATATGCATATCCTCAGGGTTAGGAAAAAAAGAAAATTGACAGTACAGCGGACCCCAGTATTAGGTTTTGTTTGTTTTTACATGAAACTTTCCTGACTTCAGTGAGTTGCATGATTAAGGCTTTTCTTTGTGAAAAATCAGTCCAAGCTGGGGTATGATTTTCTCGCTACATTATCTCAGATGCAGTGTAACCCTAGCAGTATATGCTGCAGAGGTACAGATGTCTGTGTCAACGTGGGATAGTATAAAAGTTATCTCGCTATATTTTCATAAATAAATAAATATATACACATGCTGTTCTAACTTCAGCTTAGATGCTTCCACAGGTATTTCCTCAGGGGCTTTCTCGTGTGTGTGCACACACACGTTTTCCCATCTGGATGGCAGGAACAGCTGTAGCACTCCAGAGGGATTCATAGGAGGCCAAGGCCATCTACAGGGAGGTCCTGTGCCTCTGTAGTGTTTGCGGTTGTCTGCTCAACTATCCTTTCTGTCTCCCTCCCTTGTAGCACATCTCCATGGGAGCCAAGATACCATCCCAGTCTACCCTTCCTTCTTTTCCACAGTTGCACTGAGGGGAAGGAGGAAAAAGGGCTTGTAGCAAACGTCATGCTTTCAGGATGTACTATCTTCTGTGGCTGCAGACAGGAGGTGAGGAACTGGCTCCACCCTTCCTTTGCATAGATCCTAGATGGTGCAGAACTTCTGTGGGACGTGTGGAGGTGGTGCTGAGGAGGCTGCAGGGCAGTGCTGCTCGGGCAGGGTATGGGTACTAGGGCGGCATACTCTAGCTCCTTTAGTTCTTTCAAGTTACTGTGACCTACATTGGTGAGGCCTGCTTCCAGATATAAACCAGAGGACTCTGAAGGGCAGCTCTACAGCATGTCTGACAAAAAAATCTAGCGTCCCACTGGCTCTTTTGATGTTCCTACTTAATAATTTTTGGCGCTGCTGAACTAATTAGATTCTCTTTGATTCATTTATACATTATTGAGGTTATATGGATCACAGATCCTTCTTATTACCTCTGCATATGAAAGGCAATATATTATTGATGATGATAGTGCCGATTTTGTTGTGGTAAGACTTTGTTTTAAGCGGTTTAGTGCAATTTTTGTTTTAACAAGGATACTGCAGATTCTTCCCCCCTTTCTGATGATATTTTGAAGTGTGTGCATACATACATAAATATGTATCTTCTTTTTCCTTTTTTAACACCGAAGGAAAACAAACTGCTCTAGATCTCCCCTTGCTTTTGAGGTGTGTGGGTTTTATAAAATAAAATGTGAAATGTAGCCAGGCCATGATTTTAGTTAACAGGCTGATTAAAAAAGAAATACATACATAAGTAGTAAATTCACCAAAGTAACTTACTGTAACATTTTAGAATAACAGTAATTTTAACACCAAAATGTTCAATCATTTCTTTCCAGGGTAGAAGTTGCACAAAGGGAGCCATGCATTCCCTGGCCTCAGCTCAGAGTATCTCTCAAAATCTGTGCTGTTTATATAATTAGCACAGCAAAGTTTAAAAAAAAAAAAAAAAAAAAAAAGCTTTTGATGTAAACAAGTACAACAGTAAATGATTAACGTGGAAAAGTCTATGTATACGTATGCACATTGTGGCATATTCTGAGCTGAAAGAGTGTGGTTCCACTACTAAGCATGAACATACGTATATTTTAAATGCTGTAGTGCCACATTTATGAAAACTTAATGTATACTGTGATAATTTATTTGGCATGCATTCCCATAGAATATTAATTCTGGCATAAGACTTTGTTTCAGTAGGTATATTCATGTTGTTCCTTTTACTTTGTACTTTCTGGGACAGAAAAAATACATAATGGACTAGTTTTCAGGGGGCAACTGCAGGCCACATCAAGGTCACTGATTATCACTTGGCGTCATACTGTAGGCCCTTGCTTACACCATTTAGGTCAACAGGGATTATCGCTGTTTCAACATACAAGCATGAGATGTGATTTCTGATCTGGAACCCTGGTGATTTTGACTAAAAAAACCTTAATATTTTGGAGTGCTTATGTATGTTATAGATCTACTATAATAGTGCACTTAATAAAAGGGTTAACTTATTTCTAAACACATTACATAGTGCATGTTTGTAGCCAAAAATAACGCTGTCCCCACCGAAAGAGAATTAAGCTTATTTTTTAAATATAAGAATTTTTTTAACAAGGAAGAAGTTGTCACTTTTGTATTGTCTGTGAGTTTGATATTACCTTTTGGTTGCTGCTTCATCATACTGAAGTTCATTATTGATTTAATGCAGCAGCTGAGTGTTGGAATTTGAGATTGAAGCAATGTGTTTTCTGATTCTAAAAAAACCCCACACTTCTGTAAGACAACCAGTAAACTAGCAGCAAAATGCTATTGAAAAGCAACTACACTATTTAAGGGAACTTGCAAATGTAAATTCATGTTATTTTTCAAAGCTAAAAAAAAAAAAAAGACCATGGGTCAGATAATTCCCTTCACTTTTTACCACAGGAAATGATCAAAGTAGCAGAAAATCTGCTCTTTTTGGCCAAACTTCTGTCAAAGACAGAAGGGGTCGAGCCAACACATGGTGTATGCAGCCTTGCAGCAAGAGGGGATGTGGCTGATGGGAAAGGAGGTGGAACCAGAGAAAATCTGTAGGGTAATACCTCCTATTAAACCCACAGGAATTTTCCTATTCTAGATAAAACAGAGGCTGATCCAATAAAGCAAATCTCAAACAACACAACCTTTCTTTCCAGGCTGTTAGACACTTGTGAATGGCGATGTGGGGCTAGGAGCGTTTGGATGCTCTGCGTCAAGCAGCTGTATTGCTGTAGGGAACCAAGGGCCTCTAGGGTTGCCCTAAGATATGTAGGAAGTACAGGCGAAAATGTGTACCTGCCAGAACAGTTTGGTGGGAAATGAAAGGGTTGGATTATTATTTTTTTCTTCTCTCTTATGCTCTTTCCAGACTTCACGAGCAGAAGCAGATGGTAGGGACCAGTACATTTTATTTCTTTGTTCTTGCTGCCTGTGAAAGGTGCCAGATGGGCAATGATAGATAGAAATTCTCTTCCTGTAGCCCAGGGATAGCAAAAACGCAGAGCTTCAAGGCTGTCCTATCCTCACAGGATCACCATAACTTTTTTTTTGGGGCCCACTGGTTTCACTGTTTGACTGTTTGCCAAGAAACTGACAGAAAGTCCCACTGGCAACTTAACAGGCGCATCAAGACCATGAAAATATTTCACATAGGACACCAAACCACCAGCAGGTTTGGATCATTCACAAACAGGCCAAAAAATATACAGGCTAGGTATGAACTGCAAGGCCAGATCCTTCATGTGAATAACCTGGAAGATTAAATAGTGTGTACTCTGAGAGGTGTTTATTTACTTGGGAATTATGAATTATAAAAATTCTTATATGAGTAGTTCAAAGGTATATTTAATTGGCATAATTAGCAGCAGTAGTCTGAACCGTCTTCTTGATGGACAGCTGTGGATATGGAAGGGCCTCATCAATGACTCAGTGAAGCCTGTGGAATTAAATATTAATATTTTTCACAAACTATGTTAAAATGCTAGTGGTCACCTTGTGTTGCAAAGTGAGGAATTATATGTTGATTTTCATTAATATGAATCTTTTCCTAGAACTGTTTTTATTGTACTAGAGTCCTTTTGAACCTAAGGGGGTTTTTCGTTTTGTTTTTTTAAAACCACACAGTGTATGATGCTGTATTCCGACAAAGTCAAAAGCAGCATTTCAAGATTAATGCAGAGATTCCTGGGGTCTTTTGTCAGTTCGCCAGTGTCTTGTTCCTGTTCTAACTTAATTTTTTTATAATTTCCTTTTATGTTAATAAAGGCTTCTTGTGGCTGTAAAAGTTGACGTTGTCTTACTCCATAGACAGCCTGGTTCTTATGTAGATACTATTTAGATTATTTAGAAATCCTGCTGGTTGCCAGATGGAGCTCTTTTGGGTTTTATGTTAAATACTTGGAAAGCTAAATAGCATGATTTTTCTCTCCTCCCTCCCTTCCTCCCCCAACAAAATAAATAAATACTTGAAAAGTGATTACTAACAAGTTGCTTAACTTCAGTTTTAAAATCAAATTAGTTTGAGGTGAAGTGACTGTAAGTATGAGGTACCTCAGAGTAGTCAGGTTTTGGCGGGGTTTGACTTACCTACCAAGATTTTAAACCAACAGTTTTTTTCCAGGTTTCTTTGAGCAGCAGGAGCCTGAACGTTAGTCTGAGGACAGAGAATCCTGAAAAGCATAGAACATGGCCCTGAATCCTGCAGTAGCGTTTCTTACAGGATATGGACTTCAGATGGAAACCCCAAGACGGTCTTAGACTGCAGAGGCTGTTAGGATTGCTGGAAATAAGTTCAAGGGTGTGGTTCAGTGGTATGCTAGGCTGCTGCGAGCCGCTTGTATCCCTGAATTAGTTTAACCAGCCTTCGGGTGACCGAGAGTCTCTGTGGTAGCTCCTGTGTCTCTCGCCTCCCTGCTCTGAACATTTTAGGTGAGCCAGTGAGGAGGAGTGATTTAACATCTGGTTCTCCATTGCCAGCATGGAGCCTTGAGGTTGTTTATAAATCATACCATTGGCACCAGGAGCCCATACAGATGCCTGGGTGGACTTATAAGGGGGTGGTTTGAAACTGCTTTTACATCCCTGACCTGATGGGGCGCTTTACTCTTCAGCCCATCCAGTTAGTTGAGTTCACAGGGTCTCCATTAGTGCACAGAGCATCAGCAGCTGAGCCAGGCCAGGTCTGGTTGGCCTTTGTCTGGATTTTAGCAATTGTGAGGCTTCGTTTGGTTGAAATTCAGGGAAACTGCTGAGTCTAGGAATGTTCCTCAGAAGAGCAATGCCTGTTGGACACTATGGCATTGATGAACTGAGGGACCTTCTGTTTCAAATTCAGTGTATATACAAGGTGTTCTTCCAGTTTATGCCGAAGGTGCTTGGGATACACTGGGTGTCAATGCTCCACTAATCATAATTCTATTGACATCAATTGCTAAATGGTCAAGACAGTAATTTTGGGCTCCAGGGTTATGTTTTTAAAGTACAGAGTAAAAAAAATGCCATTTTCTAGTCAATTTTCTTTTCAGTATGTATTGATTCTATCTGGTTCACATTAAATATAGGAAGTCTCTTGAATTGGTAGACATGCTGTTCAGGTGTACTTTGGCCCCTGTTTGCATTCTGAACATGCATGCTACGGCAAAAAGTGAGAAAAGTCAGGTAGATCTATATGTGCAGTGTGACATATTATAGGCCCTGTAGCACTTCTGAATTGGTACGCAGTTAATGATGTTTAAAAATTTACTTTCTGTTTAAAAATCTACTATGCAATCAATCTGTTCTGGCAATGTTAGATTTATAGTTCAAAAACTTTATCCCCTTTTATCATCTCAAAGTAGCCATTAGTCTGAAGCTTTTCAGTCTCTGGGTCTGGCTTAAAAACAAAAAGGAAATTGAGCCCTGTATTTCAGTTTTAATATTTTTGAATGCTTTAAAGCTAATGGGTCGACCTATCTTTAAATTACAGAGCATGGAAAAATAGTGGGTGTATTCTTTTTCATGTTGAAATAAGCTATTGTTTCTCTGCTCATAATTAAAAACTCACTTTTTAGAAACTCACATTGGTCCTAGGCATTGCGAGAAAATCTGTGAGCAAAACCATCTGCATAAGACTTCTTTAATGCTGACTTCAAGCATGAACTCATTCAGAATCTGTAGTCTTGTCTACCCTTGTAGCTGTCGTACTAGACAGGTTTGTCCCAACAGCCTGTAAATGGAGCTGGTAGCATCCAAACAGGCTGAAGAGCAGTTGTTGAAGTGAGTGGGACAAGATCCAGAGACACGGGTACTATCTTTGAAACCTCAGAGATATGTGCTGCTGGCTAGGGCACTGCAGGTTGTGGTACTCATGAAGAGTTACAGAGAAATATAGAACTGAAAAAAGCTATGAGCGAGAGAGGTTTGTTTCAAAGTGAAGGTGCCATTTATAGTTTTTAAGGAGAAAAAAAAAACGTGGTCACATTTGTAAGGGGACTTTAGAAATTAGGGGCTTAATTCCCATGGATTTTCAGTGGGAGCTATATGTGTAGATGTTTTGTGGACCTGGTCATTTGTGATGGACTTTGAATGCCTGTAGTTTTAAAATTACAAACCAATAGGATGTTGGGGTAGAGTTTTACTGAAACTCTATAAAGCTAGGAAACTTGCAGTTGAAGTATGAACATGGGCCATAACTCTGCTCTTGCTATCCTGACCTTTGCGTATGGGTTAAAAGCTCTTGTTATCCTTGCATACGCCCTGGCTGGCGAGCAGCCAGAGACCCAACTCTACCTCATTTGTGTCTTATGGTTGCCAGATGCCAACATTGTGCATCTTACCTTCACATCAGGATCACAGATTTCGCCTCCCTCCCTCTGCTCCTGGTACAACACCCAGATGTGGAACAAGATCCCTTTGTACTCTGTGCGGGTTATCCTCGTAGAGGATACATAAAGATAGTTCATGCTAATTGAGGTCCAGATCACATTAGAAACATACCCGTTCTCTCCATATGCAAATTCCAACTACCTCAGTACCACATACATCCTTTCAAAATAGGTCTTGAAGATTTGCCTGTAACCCATATTCCCTGAAACTGTGTTTCACACACAGTTTGTCAAAGAGCTCTAATGCTATTCAGAAGAAAGGCTGATCAGACTTTAGGTATTTATGAGGTGTTTTTAGTCGGGGGGGTGGTGGGTGAGCTGGATACTGGATGAGATGTAGGTGAGTTACTAGCTTAAAGTTGAGGCAGCTCTAGGTGCCAGTTTCCCAACAGAGTAGCGTTTGGGCTTTATGTGGCATTTTCTGGCTCTTAATTAACTATACTGTCCTGCTAACATTGTGTACTGAGTTCATCTGCAACTTCGAGTTCAGTAACAGAAGTAGCATCTGGATTTACACTGCTCTGTAAAACCTATTTATTGAGGAATCTCCTATAACTTTTCTATATTGGACCCTGAGGCTTCTTTTGAAATTTCTTGTCTTGCCACAGGTGTTTTGTTTATCAAAATTACATTAATTTTCTCTCCAACTGGAAAACAAACAAACAAACCCCTACCTTTGTATTTATCCAATTCCCTGCTTATCTGCCTTTTATGGACAGTTTCAAGGTAATTAGATGAAAATCACTTTCTTTGAAAAATAATTTTACTCCTAAATTTCAAAGTCATAATCTGAAACTTGTGAGCATTTTGTTTTGTATGTGATTAAAACCACATCTGTTCATTGGGGTAGAACCGAAGAAAAGACATGCTTTTCTGTTGTGGTACATAAGATAACAAAAGGCCAAATGTTCTTCTTTGGTTCGCTTACATGATTGTACCATAGTACACAAAAATGCCTGGCTGCTTCAGTATTGCTGTGTTGGACACTGAGTATCCTTTTGATTACAGTCCCAGCGCTTTGCAGTCACTTGTATTGGGGGGAGGGGAAATCTGTTGAAGGACCCTCTTAGTACATTATAATGTTCTATATTACGTTTGGTTTTGTTTAAGACAAGAAAGCGCAAATCAGAATCATGTGCCAATTCTTCATAAGATCCCACTCATTTGGCAGAGGAATTCCATTAATTACATCTTGTTTTCTGTACTGTGTCATTACAGAAGAGAGAGCACATGCTGCACTTGGAGGGGATGAAATGATTCACTCACCTCTTTGAAGCCTTTGCTGTATTTTTCCCTTTTCCTTTGAAAATAATGGTGGGCCGTAGAAGACTTTCTCTAGATGATAAATATGCTTTGCAAATATACAATGGTGCTCAGAAGCTTGAGTAAAACAGACTTTTAAAAACTAGTAAATTTATTTTATAGAAACATGAAAAAAAAAGTCAAAGTACTTTTTCAAAGCTTTTCCCCAAAGTATTTTTTTAGCCGTAGTTTTACCTGGTTTTGTTGTTACGTTCATGTAATATTACTGTTGGACGTATCCTCCCCTATGCGATGATTTTGTAAGATGGACTGATTTCACTTACGGAAGATGCAGTTGCTGACTGGTTTTGGATCCTTTTAAAGGCTGTGAACTGAGATGTTTATGTCCTTCCCCTGTTAGACTGTGTTTCACTGAAGTGATCTGGAGTTCACATGAATCACTGATGTCCAGGGAAAATCACTCCTGTCAAGAGAATAAAGCATAAAGAATGTTCAGAGCATGTCTACAGGAAAATTCTGTAGGATGGGTAACTCTCTTCCAGTGACTCTCTGAACTAGCCTCTCTTCCTCAAGAATATTAATTTAAAATTAATGAGAGTATTTACAGAATTTGAGCTGCCAAAAAAATTGATAGCCTACGTGATGCATGAAAGCCTGCCTTCATGTTTTTCTTCTGTTCATAGTGTATCTATCTAAAAATAATAGTTTAACTGTAATTTTATGCCAGAAGTAGTGGGGTTTTTTTATCAGTGGGGAGAAGACAAAGTGAAAGCCTCTGTTCTGGTTTTCAGAAGTGGACTACAAAACAATCAATATCCCTTTTGCTCATTAGGAGCTGTGTAACTAAGTTATTCCACTGCTTATTGTACTCTAAAATACCTTTTTACTGGTGATTTGCATTGATATCCAACATTTTTATTTTAGAAAAGCCCTCAGCTTGTTTATGTGCTTCAGTCATATCAACTGTATAGAAACTCTTCCTTGGAACTAAATAATCATGGTTAATGATAGAGTGAAACAATATTAAAATTATTTCTAAGGGGAAACGTTAGCACTTTGCGTAAGTCAGATTGATCCTAAGTTCAACCTAGTAATTTTAAAGGCTGTTGGCGTTTGTAGTACTGTGTTTGAGGACTCTTGCAAACCTGAAGCATGTTATTTTCAAACTGTTTAATTTTATCACCATTCTAGAGTACAGAATTATCTCTTCCAGACCAGGTTATTTGGGAATTAAAGCCTTTAAAATATGCTTAGCAAAAATGATCCAAGTTAGATCTAGTTTGCAGGGTGAGCCCTACCTGCAGATACGAAACCAGGATGTACAGGTTTAGCATGTTGTGAGGGGGGTTCTTGTAAGGCACTATAGTTAAGAACTGCATTACCCGAGATTGGGGTACCTCAGATTTTTCAAAGAAACACAGATTTTTACCTTCCATAAGCAGCCTTCTAAATTTGTTTTTGTGGGTGAAAGCCCCAGAAGGTTTTTATGGTGATCTCACCTCTCTTTAGTCCTTCTCAAATAATTCTTTTTTTTTTTTTTTTTTTAATTTTCTACATACACAGCAAGTGCCCTGTGCAAATATGACCCATTGATGTTGGTGGCAAATCAGATCCTTTTTTCAGCAGCGATAGAGTTTACATCATGGTTCTCTTCACTGGGTAAATTCTTTGTCTCTAGCATCCTACCTGTACTCTTAGTCATGATGGATGAGCTCTGAAAACAATGTGTACTTTGCCTTGATCTCAGTAAATGGTGTAGCTGTAGGGATTCTTTCAGACAGGTAACAATCAGATGTGGTAGATGCAGGTATGAGGTATACAGGTATAAACACACACACACACACAAAGGGGACTCCATCCTAGGACTTGACCTTTCTTCCCCACATGTTTCTCTAAAAAATAGTATGTTTCTTGCCTTCAGAGAGTAGTAAGTAACTGTTGGGAAGACAGAGTCTGCTGGAAAGGCAGTTAACCATTAAACAGGGGCCCTGGATAGACAGCAGATCTACCATGTTACTACTAAACACTTACTAAATACTGAGTATTTATTAAATTCCTAAAAAACTGCATCAGAATTAGCAGCTAGCTGAGAACTTCTGCTTGTAAGCAGGGACCTAGGTGGAAATATATTTGGTAATAATGTAAATGCTTGTCGTCATGCCCTGCCAGTGATTTTGGGTCTCTGCATGTTAGGACTAGGGAAGAATGTGGAAACTCGTTTGGTGAAGAGTATAGATCAGTTCTCAGGAAAGAAAAAGGCTCTTCCAGAGATAGCTTGGATTAAGCTGATACATAGGGAGATGCAGCTCTCTGATAATTAAGGGATTTGTAGGGCACTGTGAGTCACAGTACCTGTTAAGGGCACTTGGGCCAAGAGTACTTACAGTGAACCTTTCTTCTTCATCAGAATGAAAGCTTTATTGTCTACCCCTAGGCTGTTATATATCTTCACCTTTCCATTTGTAGAGGGATCTGCCTTTTCTAAAAACAGAGACAAAAAATAATGGACCTCTTTCCCATGAAGTATGTCCCACCGGTCATCGCTTTCTTGTTGCTGTCTTGGTCCTGAGCATGTGCTATGTAATACTGTCTAGTGATGCTTTACTTTTGTCTTGCTTTTTGCATTGTCACTCACATATTCCCTAGAGAACATCATCAGACTAGGAGCCATTCCTCACCTCTGTTTCTATTTCTGCTCTAATGCTTAAAAAAAAATAATCTCTTGTACTGACTTATAAAACCAGCTGGAGCTGCAACATCACTCCATTTTAAGCTCTGAATTGTGTTAGCCATTACATTGGTTCCACATGATGCTTGGGTGGAGACATCAGTTAAAATTCCCAACACAGCCAGTCAGGCCAGGAATTGCAGCTCTGTGTAACTGGTGGTGACTTTCTCAGTCTTGATTACATTATGCTAGAAAAGAGGATTGTTCCCAGAGCAATTTACCAGGAGGGAAAAATGGAAATGCTGTTCAAGGATGACCTTCCCCCCCAGTGATCTATTTGGCTGGTGTCTGTTACTGCTAAGCTTCTCTGTCATGGGTTTTGCAGTAGTCTGGTGCTTTGTCATTGCTACTAAGTGGAAAACTCCTGAGCTCACTAGCAGTTCGTGAGGGGTTTGGGTAATGGCAGATGGATTTATGAATGCAACTGTAGAACAAAGTACTCATCAAGGTTACCTGAAATAAACGTGGGTCCTATTTGAACAGACTTTAAATGCATTGATTCTAAAAATTTCTTCAATCTGAAGTGCTGTGCCTGAGTCCAAGATCCTGAGATAGACAGGAGAGAGGAAAAAGATGATAATTACTTTGCACCACTCCAGCATGGGAGCAGGAAAAGTGTTGTTGCGATTGTCTCCAAGAGAGATGCAGTGCTGTAATCCTGTTTCATTTTCGTATGCAGAACTTGAAAAGATTTTTCCTCGAAATGTGTAATGGGACTGTCAGAAAACAGACCACTCCCCTTCCCAGTAGTTTCCTGCTGAAGTCATTTAAGGCCTCTCACAGCTTTCATCTGTGTAGGCACTGAGAACTCATGGGCCAAGATTTTTTTTTTTTTCAAATGGAACACAAGCAAAAATAAAACACTTTCCTAATGACTTTTTTTAAAAAAAAGTTGGAAGTTTCTCTGCATGTGAAGCTGGCTCACCACTTAACCAGTTTCTTGTTTCCGTTCTGTTTCCGTCAATCCCAGTGAAGTGGATTTAGGTGTTTTTCTTGTTTTGGGTACTGCTAAAAGCATGTGTGTGAGCTGCCCAAAGGGGCGGAGAGAGAAGTTGTTCCTTACTTCACTTCTGGGACTGTCTGTTCAGGGCTCTACACAGGAGGTGACTTGGAAAGGCTTGTGAATTCCATTTGCTATGCACTCAGACCTGATGACCACAGTAGGTTGAGCATATAAAACCTGCTCTGCAGGCAACAGCCCTAGCACAGTAGCTATTTAAAAAAAATTCCCTTTGTGGAGCTGGCAGATAGCCTGCATTCACAAAGATGGGACATTTTGTTGGTATATATGCCATTTTTAACACAAATTATGAAGGCAATGTGCTTTTAAAAGAACCCACTACTATCCTGAATAGATGGATACTACTCAGCATGCATTTTCTGGTTGGACTCAATTCAAGACTCCCATTCTGAAATGGATAGCTTTTTTGGATTGCATTCACTTGTCTCTCAGACAAATCTGTAGTGTGGATTTGTTCCTTAGATGAATGATACATATTTCATCCGGTTTCTTTCAAGTTGAACTCTGCCTGGCACAGGAATGATAAATGTTTTTTTCTTTCTCCTTCTGTCTAGAAGACCATGTTGTACTGTGAAAGATGAACTTCATTCCCAAGACAGATGAACTGCACTGAGAGGTGGATTTACTGATCCATGTTTGTAATGCTACAGCAGTGCTGTAGGCACCTCATCAGACAGACATACTGTGGTAGTACTGAGCCTTAGTCACATTCCATGTATCAGCCCTTCTGTAAAGCTTTAATTGGAAGTTACATGTACTTAAAGCCTAGAGGAGTCTTCTCTATAGGGAGTGAATTTTCCTATTTTCTTTTACTATTAGTCTTTGAGGGTAGTGATGTATATACAAGTATTTCAGCCTTTGAGCATGAAGAACTTCTTCATGAAGTTAGTGGGCCATTATAAATTACATTGCATTTAGGAAAAGAAAATGCTAGTACTTAAGTAGGCCACCAGCATGCTATGAATGCAATCCACTGTATTGATATGACATTTAAAGTGTCTATTTTCATTTGCTATGAAATTGTGCATACCTGATCTGCATTTTTTTGGTGTTTCCTTGATCTAGTGGATAGGGAAGCTCAGTGAGATGAGTACAGTCTAAAGAAAAACTTCATGACTGCTTTGAACTAAACTCCCAGTCAGGTCCCAGGATCAAACATGGGACTGATGAGCTAACTGGCATACTTGGAGAAAACTCAAGTTTGCTCCAGGCATCTGAACCTTATCCTGCAGTGCCAGCAGGCTCTGAGCATTACCTGTCCCCATCACCTCCCTACATCCCATCTGCCCATGTGACAATGCCATATGTTTGAGGCTGGGCAGGCAGGAAGTCCTGTGGCCTTTCTGGTAAGGGCTGACATGGCACTTTAAGATAGTCTGGATTCAGGTTGTCTGCAAGGGCCACCTGGAAAGTAGAAGTTGGGTTGTGCAAGAAAACCTATTTTGAGGAGTGGCCATCTCAGGTACAATTTCGGCAAACATCCAGGGCTATAGCCATGGGCCTGTTTGTGCTGAAAACTTACCCAGCGTTTCCTAAACCTTTAGATCCTTACCTACTTGCTAAGGTATTTTTGTTTGTCTGTCTTGTTACTGGCATGCTTCTTGTTGCTTAACTACAGTGTCGGCAAAAGTTCTTGTCATACTGAAAACAAGATTTGAACTGAATCCAAAGACTGGAGCCTGTGCAGCTGTGTAATGGGGAGGAGCTGGTACATGCTTTCAAAGATTTGAAACTATTAAGCATTTATTCAGGGAAATGGCATCTGAAATGCTTTTATTTCTGGTGGTAACTGATGATTTTCACCAAGTACAGCTTTGATTCTTATTATAAACTCTTGTATCTAGAGTCTAAGGCTAGCCAACTCTATTTTTGTGAGTTATCAATTGTAATTAGAGATGTCTGGTCTATTTTATTGTGATACATATGTACATCACCAGTATATGTTAATAATAGGAAGCATGTAATTCAGAAGCCATGCTGCCAAAATCTGTCTGCTGTTTGGCCCCTTATGTAACAGGCGGCACCAGCCACCAGAAGTCACCGGTGGTGACCTAATGACCAGTCACCACCTAGTCTTAGTGCAGCAGCATTTTTATGCAGAATCCCTTTCTGTGTGTGAGAGCCCTTCTAAGAACCAGCAGCACACATCTGGCTGAGTATCTGAGGCATGCAATGTACAGAGGTGGCAAAAACCTATTCAAGCAGTATAAGCCTTCCTTCCTAACAAGAAAACAGGGTTGCTGGCAGAAAGTGGTAAGAGTGTCAGTGGCTGTTTAGATTAAGGAAGGATTCGGGTGTGTTCAGCGAGGAGGACAGTGTTTGTTTAGGTTTTCTCTCCTGAGACTAATTTAGTATTTCAAGCACATTTGGGAACCTTTTTTTTCTCCCCACTGGGCTAAGATTTGAGCTGGACAGTGTGTATCGATCTGAGAGAATGAGACTTAACAATACTTCAGAAAAAGCGATTGCATATCCTATAATGCTAGCTTTGTTTCTTGGTGCCTGTATAGACTCTCTCAGTATTTGTTCGCTGAGTTTTCTTTCAGCTTAAAATACACAAGAAGATGCCTGTTTCAGCCTGTTGGGGCTGACAAAATACTAAAGATAGACAAAACCATAGAGTAAAATGCAGCTGACTGTACAGGGCGTCCCTGTGGGTGCTATATCAGAGGGAACAGCTGGGATCTGCTACTGACAACACTACTAAACCCAGCTTTTTTTCCACCTGACTGTATTCGTAGTGTGCATGCCCTGTCCAGTAAAATGGAGAGCTGAGACTTGTCTCCTTTTCATTCACTGTGGGAAGGTTATTTGGAGCAGCATTGTCTGAGTCACTTTGTCACAAGCTAGTTCAAAAGGCATATGCTATATGTAAAGCTGCTCCAAGAAGATGAGGAGTAGCCACAAAGGGACATACTCGTACAAATCACTATTCAGAGATCTTGAAACATAAAAACACATAGCTCTGACAGAAGAGGCCAGGACCCCGAAAATAATTGGCCAGGGTAATGGAAATTGTTAAAAGAATGAATGGGAGCAGCCACAACTATTGCCAAAATCATTATGGTCATCAAGCTGAAAAATGAGCCTGGCAGCAGCAGTACGTCCAGATGGCCAAGCAAGACTTATTGGTAATCCATCCATTTGCCTGATTGGAATCTCGTCCACCCACCAGCTCAGGGAGAGACTCCAGAGCAGTCCCAAAGGGGCTCCCAAAGTCAAAGGCACTGAGCTCCTCTTGGTCTCTGAGAAGGACTCAGCCTCCTCAGCAGTTAGACAACCACCGTTGAAGCCACAGGTTCAGTGGAGCCGTATGTGCAAACATTGCATTGTGATGTTAAAACAGGTTATTTTTGAACACTGCAGCTCCTGTATTACATGTGGCTGGGCTTAAATGCTGTGTGCTGCCAGTATGGCTAAATGTGTGTCAGCAATTAAGATCCCCAGGAGGTCTCTCTGAGAGCTGATGTACAGGCTTATGTAGCTCGCCTTGCAACATAACTTTTCCCAGCAGAATATGATTGCTGTAATATGGAAGGGAGCTTTGCTCTACACATGCCAAGTACCCTTATCTCTCAAGTGGCCTGACTAACATAATTAGATTAAACTAAGAGGAATTGGGCCTAACCTTGTCTCTAGCTTGGATTTTGCCACTCCTTTTCAGACCCAGAGAAAGGACTTCGAGCCTGACAGCCTGCCTGTTTTTTCCAATTATATTAATTGGCCTAATAAGTTTTTATGTGTATGTTCTCTTCCTAGAAATCTCCTTTCTTGTTACAGTACAATTATTAGTTCCATCCTGGAATGATTGGCATGTACGTAAGTTGGAATAAAGGATCTGACCTGAACTGTTAACTAAGTTAAAAAAATAACAAAGCCAAAGCTGCTGTGCATTAGTGTAAGAGCCCTTAGCCAGCTGACTGAGGAAGAAACCCCCTCCCCACTAATGGAGCATTAGGGTTGGGAGCCTGAAGTCACTGTCACACAGAGGATATGGTAGCACACAGAGCATGAGTCCTTTCTCAGAAGTCAATCCATGGCTGTAACTGTAATGGAATTTGCAGCTTTTTGTGACCAGCTCTGTTCCTCAGACCAGCATTAGGAGCAGTGCCTAACTCCTATGGTGTGGAAGCAAACCTGGGTGAGGAGACTCTTCCCAGCTGGCATGGAAACAACCAGCATTCCAGGTAGAACTCAAAGAGATTGAAAGTGGTCCTGACTCTTAATACTAAAACCGGTTGAAGCAGCTCTTTATTAGGGGATTGCAGATTATCACTAGTTCACACCGACATAAGCCAGTTTGATGGAGGAAATTGAGAGTAAAAAGCAGGCAAAGGAAGTGCAATAAACAGAAAAATGAAGCTTCTACATCTCAAAATGTCTTTTTAGGTTGAGATTAAGAGGCAGAGTTTAAACTTTAAAAGGTAGAGATGGAAATGAATAGTGAAAATGTTGCTCCTGGGTTTTTATTGGTTTGGTTGGGGTTTTTTTTTATACTTTTGTAACATTAGTGTCACTAATTTGGTACTATTTAATAATACAGTTAAAAGTCAAATCTAGGTGGTTACCATAATATTAAGTTATCCTCTCTGCAGTTCACTGTCCCTCTCAAAGAGACAACTCTCTCAATAAAGCATCTGCTTTATTTTTAGACAAAACTGGCTATTTAGTATCTAGCTCATTTTAAGAACTACTAGTGTGGTAGAACAGACACTGACATTACAGCAAACCCCACTATTTTTCTTTATTTGTAACCTTTTCTGGTTACTAATATTGCAGTATTATTTCTTGTTGACACTGACTAGTGTCCTGATAACCAATGGCAAAAACTTGATGTGGTAACAATAAACACTGGGACAGTCAAAACTCTCTTAGATGTCCTTTTGCTATACATCAGCACTATAAAGTGAGGTGTGTGTCAGCTGTGTTAGCAAAGTAAATGTGCCAGGGACTAGTTCTCGCTTCCTCTCCTATTTAAGTAAACCTATAAAAGGCAAGCAAACCTCCCCTTCAGCATGGAACTGAAATGTACTACAGAAAGAGTCACAGCAAATAAATAAATGCTTTTGAGTTGCAATCATTCCCTATTGAGTTGAAGTGGTATTATGCTGTTTTAATCTCATCAGTTTCAGAAAGCACGCACACATGAAAGAGGTGATCTTAACGCTTGAGGAGGGGGAACCGTAGCTCGCACAGAGCATCCAGCCAAAGGTACAAGAATAATTTTACAATGACTGAGCTCAAATCTATGCCAGTTTACAACTTCCACTACAATTAATTTCATTTCTCCATTCCTGAAAAATTAACCCCACATGATAAACCCCATGGATTTCATCTATCTGCAGTTTCCACAGTATTTGCCACTGAAGAACTCAAAACACGTATAACCCTTCTCCAATTATATCTGATTGCCACTAGGGCTTCTACCCACCTTCACAGGGAAATTAAACTTTTACTCCCACTGCAACACCAATCCATCTTAAAGGGTATCACCGAACAGATGCAACAAAACTTTTGAAATAGTCATTTTGAACGCAAAGGCACGCATAGGAATGTCCCCACCTAATGGTGAAACACAACCGCCTCTTTGGTGAGCAGCACAGGTAATATGACAGCTTGTAGCAACACTAAATAATCATCTACTTAGCCTAGAGCAAAAATTGAAACAATGGGAATGTTCAACATTTGAATCAGCAATTTGTTGGGAAAACATTTCCCTTGTGGCATAGAAACCTTATTGCCTGCAAATATCCAGAACTTTGATAGTACGGTACTTAAAGCTGGTAAATTCAGCAAAGAGTACAACGCTGTGATTAGGGCAGAGATTTTGTTAATAGCTGGAGTGAGCTCTCAGGCCACATGAGAATGGCCGCTGTTCCGGCTGACAGTACCTGCGTACTTCTGGGAAGATTTCTTCTCACAAACACCAGACTACTACTCTGAAAATTTTTCATGTGTACAACAGGAAGCTCTGGTCTTGCAAAACATACATTCTGATGAGACTAGTCTGAGATGGTGAAACAGGCATGACACTAATTTGTCACACAGAGTTTCTATATTCTGCCTGAACGAATCTATCTCTCTTTGGACTCAGCTCTCTAGTGCAAACACTTCGAGGTCTGAATTTGTTCTTCCCGTTTTTTCTTTAATATTCCTAGAGAGGTGAGGTCTGATACTCCTGTTCATGTGGAATAGCATCTAATTTACCAGAATGTCCTACTGATTTGAACAGGATCGTTTGGTATTAACCACACCATGCAAATGTTACGGTTAGCATTTCTGAGGTTCGTCTATGCTGACAACCAATACTGCCAAGGTGTTTGCTCATTAAAACAGTGGTGAAAAGCAAATCTAGGTGAAACCTGAAGGCATTTAAATTAAGGTTTTCAGTATGCTTACATAACAAAAAAGAGCAGATTTTCCTGTGTCATTGTTAATAACACAAAGGTGTATTTCTAACAATATTTTAAGTTCAGTTTTTCATTGGGTTTGGGATCTATGGCAAGTCTTTTCCTTAGTAAAGACAGACAAACAAACAATCTCTATTTTCCCAGTGGTGCTCATTACTGATGCAGACTTGCTGTCAAATTGCCACTACACTGGAGAAAGATATATAAATCAAAAGCCTTCAATACTGGAAATTTAACAATTTAGCAAGAAAAATATACAATTTGTATAGCTATGAACAGAGAGTAGGCACCAGAAAATGGAAATACTTTGTCAGTTTGAGGTTTTCTTAATATAATTAAAGAACGCTGTCTTGAAATATTATTCTTACATACTGCCAGTTTATCTGAATTCAGTTCTACCACCACAGCTGCCTTCCACTGGTAAAAAATACATATTAAACCATTGTTATTATCTAAATATACTTTTTTACTTGGAAAACTGCACAGAATTGGATGCAAGTATAAAATTTCAGATAAAACTGCTTAAAAATTAATTCTGTAACTAAAAGTATATATGTCTAAAATTAGCAATGTTGAAAAGTCTAAACAGATCCATTTTCATAGTAGCCAACTGTTCACTAGTAAATATGCTCTACCTCTCTACTAGGAAGCAGCAGATGAATTCTTAAAATTCTCTTTGTAATTCTGATCCAAGTCCTTCTGAAGCCAGTGGAAAGATTTCTATTAACTCAGCTTATTAGGACTTCGTTTTACATGTGTTTGTCTCACTGAGATGAGTGCTTATTTCGTCTTGTTATTTCAGGGCTTCCAATCTCAACTCTTCTGTCTGTAACGAGTCGTATTTTTTTCTCCAAACTCAGATAGCATGTTAAAGTGAGCAGTGTTGGATAGCAACAGACATTTGTTACTGGTCCATGGCAAGATTCCAAATTGTATCAATTCTAAGAATATGCTTTCAATAAATTTTGAGATAACAAGTCATAGTGACCACAAAAAATGTCCTTAGGTGACACCAATAATGAAGGAGAATTGCTTTTGACCAGCAGTTCTTGCTCTTGCAGGTGTGCTCTCACAAGGCTGGGAAAGTCTTTATTTTTGGGGGTTTCCATGGTAATGTTGGCAGTCCTAAATGGAAACAAAAATATTTAAAAGGAGATGTTAAAAAAAGTGTGATTCAAATGTGACTGAAGGTTGTATTTTTTTAAGAGTAGAAAGCAGAAATGTTGTTGTACATGGTTTTAGAAATTCTATCTAAATTAAATCCAAACTCAAATTCAGGCACATTTTTACAAACTGTTGTGGGTTTGGCATCATAAAAAAACACCTTAAGGAAGGCCTTGTAAGAATCGGCAAACACAGAGTGACTCCTTTCATGGTTTGTTTTCTGAAATAGGCAGCCGTTTTCTACAACTTGAATTTCCATAAAATCAAAATAATCTTTTTGCAGAGGTGAAAATGGTTGCTGCCAAAAGTACATAACACAAAAGTCTAAGCAGGTTTCATTTATTTTAGAAATAGCCTTTAAACATTTTGAATGCTTAAAATGAAACCTACACCACCATCTTAAAAAGAAGTCTGCACCACTGAAAAGATGTTTTTAAACTGACTTTTTTTCTCCTGAAAATGAAATCCTGTAAGAAACTCTGCACCTGCTTTGCAGCAGGACAGATAGCTTCAGTGAGTGCTCCCTGCCACGCCTTGCCAACCTCCCGCAAAGGAGGGCACAGGCCCCTGCAATGCAGCTATTGTTAAATGTTTCAGGAGGAAAGGTCTAAATGGCCCCTGTAGCTATAACCAAGCATAAGGCACAGGCCAGTTTTGCACAGTCCCCTCAAAAGCAAGAGCCAAAGTGACTGAGACAATGGTGCAAATGCGAGGGCAGTCCTGGCACTGCGTTAGCAAGCCCGTGAAGGTGGCACAGGTCCCCAGAGACCTTAGGAAAAGACAAGGGGAAGCCACCTCCTTTCTGCTCTCACAATAGGCTGGGAAGAAGGCCTGAGGTAGGAAAACACTGTGTGTACCTTCCCCTTTGCTTGCTTGTGCTTCGAATAGAAGACAAGCAGTTGGATGCCCCAATGCTAAGGCAGTATCAGGGACCTGCTGGCAGTGCTATTTATACACTGTGGTTGAAAAATAGCACTTGAAAGTACCTCTGTTATAAGGTCTTGGTTGACAAAAAACAATTCTGCATCTGTGAAATGTTCCAAAAATGGCTTTCCTCAGTGTAGAAACCGGATATATATTTGTTGAATCAGGCTCTTAATGAGGTAGGATACAAAGGGCTTTCTCCTCCTGCGATACTTCCTGCTCAACAACAGCATCCCCCCTGCTTTCTGCTAACCCTGCTAAAACTTGAGATTTTTTTTGTTGTTATTTATTTCCACAAATACACTGTAGCAATCAGCAACTGATCCCCTTTGTTCCCCTCTGCCCCTTTTAATTTCAAAATTTTTTTCAGGCCAAATTTCTTTCCACTTACTTTTGGGCTGGTCTTTTAATTAAAACAAGTTCTTCAAATGACCCCCCAATCATTTGCCCTTCCTGTCCACTCGTGGTTATGCCAAAACTGTTAGTTCACAACAGGAAACCAATAGCTTGTGCTATCAGGAGACATTTCCTTCACAGCACAAAACGTCTGAATAATAATTTCAAGCAAGGCTTCACCCATTTCCTGTGAAAGGAGGGAAGTTTGCCTATCCCAGTCCCTCAGAGCTCTTTGTTTCCATCCCTTCGTGATGTAATGCTTTCTGCGTAGGGAAGATGGATCATTTTCCCTTAACAGCACTAAATTCGATATCCTGTGCAAAGTTTTGACATTGCTCTTCAGCGATTAAACATGTAACATTTACAAATAATAAAAAGTTATGCTCTAGTTTACACTTGTGGTGTCTCTTTCAAAAAATAAACTAAACTTTTGGTGTCTGGAAAATAACTACAATGAAAACAGAAGGCTAAAGATAGTTTGTTTTATTAAATGTTTTACTTGCAGGCTGTTCCGCACTACAGCTCTAACTTCTACATAGCCTCCCAGCATATATGAGAGCCCACCTGGTATCAACTCTTGCCAAGCACCATAATGCCCCAGTCTGAAATGTCCATTGTGGCACTGCATTTTACAGGAATACTGCCGATAGATAAACTCAGGCACTGACTCAACACATCAATTAAGCACATGCTTAACTTCATCCCTATATAGCAAAACACTGAAGGGTGACTGACTTTTTAAAGTGATAGGCTACATCAAAGCCTTAATGTAATGGCCATGATAAATTGTTAAAAAGGGAATTAGCAAGCAATACATACATCAGCTCTTCAGTGCCGGAACATTTAGGAATATTTAGGACGCATAATTTTAGGCAAACAATGTGTTAAGCTATCCTTTATCCAAACAAAGGAGGCATAGAAATTGCTATGTATGAACTTTTTTCCATTGAACCCGTGTGGTGTTTCTTTACCTGTTTTTGTTAAATTATAAAACCTGGAATCAGGATTTGTATTTTATTTAATTTTCTACAGTTGTGGTTTTTTTTTAACAAGCTTAATAAGGGCTTGTGAATATGATTATCACCTGTTGCAGGAAGCAAGAAAGCTTAAAGGAAGAGTTTGTCAAAGAATTTGAGGACCTTAAAAATAGCTCATCACAGTTGTTATTATAGTGCAGTCTTAACTAAATCATTTTCTGTCACACAAAACCCATAACAATTCTCTCTCTCCATTATTCTGAAGACAATAAAATTTTTATTATATTTGTGTCCTCTGTGCATTTGTCATTTGAAATGTTCAAGCCACCATTAAATACTACACCACTTATTTAATTCTCACGATCCAATCAAGAGGCCCAGCCAAGTCAACTTAGCGTTTTCTCCCCTCCTTTAACAGGCATCACATGCATTTCCTACTGTCTGCCTCCTCAGCTGGGAGGCCACAGGTAGTAGGCACCTTCCTTCACACAGACTCTAGTCATGTTTGTGTTAGCTAAATAAACCATTTTAACACCTCTCCACTAGGAGCTGTGTTTAAGAATAGTAGCTTTGTGTTTCAATGTCTTTTGCTTGAAAGGCAGGAGTGTGGTTTTCTTGCTGAAGGTCAGCAGGACCTTTGCATTTCGTGTTTTCCAGTCCATTTCCGGAAGTACATTTGTCAGTTATGGAGCCAAGCAGGGTCTCTGCACTAGGCAGATTTCCCCTTACCACCTTCAGTCCTCGCGTTCCCCATCAGTGACTGTAAGATGTGAGACAATGTCAGTCTCTTTATATTTGTTTCAGAGGAACTGTAAAAATTAATTTTGTTTCACTTCAGTCAGGGCTGAGGAGAGTGTTTCCCCCTCAGTGTTTTTCACAGATCAGAAAACTGTTTCTGAAGAAAAAAAATAATCTGTAAAATACCATTCAATCCTTTTTCTAATTCAGCCTCAAACTGGGACATCTTGTTGAAAAGCTTCTTTGAAGGTAATACCCCAAGGTTATTGTTGTGTCTTGGTTTTCTTTTTTTCTGTTCCTGATTTTGAACCCCCTTTCATCTGGGTATTTGCGTATGACTAAATTACATTTAATTGTCTAACAAAACCCCAACTGGTTGTTCATTCAATGGTTTGTAAGGCTAAATCTGGAAACGCTCACTTTGTTCTGGCCATCTGTCTCCAAAGCAGAATAACAGGTGAGCTGGAAGATGTTCTGAGAAAAGCAATGCAAACAGCAGATGCCCAAAGAAATCAGCTACTGTTAGACTGGACATGCTGAATCATACAGTTGTGCCTAATGGCAAAAAAAGCTAATGACAATGTTATTCTATTGGCTATTGACAAATACAAATGCCTAGGTATAAACATGAATACTGAAAAAAAAAAGCCCAGGCCAATCATCAGAGAAAGCTTCCTGTCAATCCCATGTTTTAATATCACAGAAAGTTCTTTTATAGCAACTGTGGGAACACAATGTCCTTTTCAGCCTGTAAAACTACAATTGTAAAGCACTCTGAAAAGGTCTGTGGGTAATACCACAAACTGGCAAGAAGTGACGTGTAAATCCCCTTCTTCCTATTATTAACTTGTATAATACTGTATATGCTTCAGTAAACTTCACTAAAAATCCCATGAGAATGGGAGTTTGTGCAGAGTATTTATATTTTGCTATGGAATAGATCACAGAACTGTGTCCATCTGTCAAAACACACCAGTAAATCATGCTTAAACCTAATTCTCTAGTTGGTGAGCTGAGACTCAAAAATTAGGAAACTTGATGAAGGCCACACAGGAATGAATGAGAAAGAAGAGGCTAATGTAGCATCATAGTCTGTTAACCATTACAGAGGCCGTAACTGCATGTACCAGCTTCTGTGACAGACCACGCAGTGCTAGTGTGCAGATGGTTCTAGACTTCTCTATATTATATATACCAAGATCGGCAGAGAAGTCTGGTGTCCTCACACAGCAGCAATGATGCTCTCTGATACGGTGGGAGGAGAGGTGGTACAGAACAACCCCAACAGACCAGGCAATGCCAGTAGCTGGGAATGATCAAATATCCCTACTAACCTCACAGAGGCACAAAAGGAGCTAATAGCTGACATTTTTAACACTGGAATTTTCAGGCAAGTAGAATCACGATTTTATCAGAATAGTGATATAAACATTGTATCATATATAACTCTTGGCTTAAAGTCCTGTTAGGCAAGAGAGCAGTCTTGGAAACTAGATACCTTTATAATCTATGCCCCTTGAATAGGTTAAATCCTTCTAACACCTTTCATGCCAACATTTCTTCTGCATAGTGCTCAGGTTCTCATTATGTTTGACATTTTATTTCCACTATTGAATTGTCTTTTCCTTGTTTTCCTCATTCACGGTGCATACTGGCCAACCTACAAAAATGTAATGAGAATGTTTTAAACTAGACTAATATATTTTGACTGTATCCTCGCTGACACAGAGGGCTGTAATGCAGCCAGCTGTTCATTGTTACTATGTTAAATAAAGTAGAACTCCCTTGTGATATTCTATATACTAACAAATGATGTAATGAAATTCTGGCCATGTGAAAATTCTATCATTATACCACCCAGCATCCCCATGAGCAGACAGAGGCCAAGTCACTTGCCTGAAAAGCGCCGTTAACACATCATCCTTACAACTCAGAATTGTAATTGGTTTAACCTGATGTGCTGCTCATTTTCTGAGTCTTGCATGCTCTGGTAGTACAAGTGCACTTTTCCTGTACTGGTGGAAAGGTGTACAAGACAAAGGCAGAAGACTTTGCTCCGTTAATATGAGATATATCTGTATGCACAGGATGTGAAGAGCTGATTACACGAAACATGATCTATAAGTGACAAGTGGGACTGCTCAGGTAGGCAAGGATTGAGAAAGAGGGAGAGGAAGCCATGAATAGAGAGAAGAAAGGTGTACCCTCCAGAAGAACTTGGTGAAGCCAATTTAACAAGTTTCTGCCCTCTTTATTCCCACATCCCCACCTGTATAGCTGTTGTATCATGCCAGTGATTCAGTTTCTAACTCAAGGCTACACAGAGTTGTAGGATCACAGCTAAGGAAACAGAGAAATGCCGAATGAGTGTGAGAGCAAATGCAGACTGTTTAAGCCTACATCAACACTGAAAACAGCTCCTCATAATGCTGTACCTGGAAGTGTGGAAAGAAAAGAAGCAGGAAGAGGAATGAAGGAAAAAAGGTGGGTGAGCTTTCCCTTAGACATTAGCTTCAGACAGAAATTTTAACCTTGACTTAGGTGACTAGGGGTCATCTCTGCGACATATCCACATGCACCAGGGCGGCAAGAAGTACAACACAAATGGACTGGGGAAGGCTGGGAGCAATGAATGGCCTGTGTGTTCCCACTACACTGGAGGAAGCAGGAAAAGAGATGAGAGCAAGCACTATTTTTACCAGGGGAATTTTCAGGCAAGAGAAACCAAATCAAAAATAGCAAACTAAATTTAAACTTTTAGAATTTACAGATGAGTGCTGAGTTCTTCAAAGGAAAATTTATATGTGTGGGGTACCTTCCAGCCAGTCACATGCTGCATAGGAGGCCTGGTTGTGGAACTGAGTCACTTAAATATGCCAATCAGCTATTGAAATAGGGCACTGCAATACCACTCTAGCTGAATTCAATGGAAAATATATTAAAAAATTAGGCCTTCTGTGAATTTGTACTTGTATTAGGTTTGAAACATTTCTCTTGCACTTTTTGGAGCCCATACAACACGCTATTGCTGGAGAATGGATGCTCTCTGGAAAGTCGTAAGGCAGAAAGGAGAAAGTTCTGGGTTAGTTGGGTACCTGGGAGAAAAGGACTGAGAGCAGCCATTCCCAGTAAATGCTGGGGGCTTTTTGGGCTTTCAGAATAGGACCTCTAGAGCAAGAACATGAGCACTGCACCATACCTGAGTAGGATGTTAGCCTCTTTTTTCAGAAACTGAGTGATTGGGAGATCCCCAGGTCTTCCACTAAATGACCATAGTTCAGCACTGCTAGAAACAGTGAGAGCTGGTTTCTCTGGCAGGAAGGATGTGTTTGTCTCCTATTGAAATGAAAGGCAACAATTAGCTGAAGCATTTGCAGAAACTGAAGTTAGGAGACATCTTAATGCGTGAGGACAGCAAAGCTTTGTGCTCTACGAGGCAGAACTGTTTGAGCATTACCCCCATGTGCCTGAACAAGGCAGTAGGGCTGTGCAGCCCAGAGCATCGTCACACAGACATATCAGCACATGATAATTACTCTTACGCAAAGCACCACTGACACAGCTGTATTGCTTCTGGCTCTGGAGAAAGCGTGCTTGGAGCAGAACAGGTATCTCTACTATGCAGTGCAGACATACCCCAAGAGCCACTATAAACAGGTTAAAGCAGCCTGGATGCATCTTTGAGAGAACTGAGATGTTTCTTTTCATGACTCACATAAGACAGGCAGAAACAATAAGTCTGCAAACATCAGTCCTATGTAAGGTTTGCCCTATTAAGGCTTTCAGGAGAGGACTAAACTGTCATCTGAGCTTGAGCCTTGCTATGCTGCAGTTTTGTTTAGGTGCTTATCTGTTCTCTCCTCGAGGATTCACTGAAAAAATATCAGTGGGCTTTCACCAGCAAGGAGGGGGAGGAAGAAGAACACCATATGGCATTTCCCAAGCATGTTCAATCACATGCCTTTTACATGTTTACATTTCTTGACCATGGTCTGAGCCCAACCTCAGGCTAACCTTGAACCTTGCAAATTAAATAAAGCTCTGCTAGTGCAGCTGGAACAGGTGGGAGAGACAGATAACACAGAAAGAGCTCAATCTACTGTCTTAAGAAATGAAAAAAATACTCCCCAAAATCTGTGCTTTTAGAGCTAACCTTCTTGCTACACTGACAATGTTTTATTCTGGCAATGCCAGTGAAGTATGTTCACCACCACATATCATGAAGCTGAATGCAAAAATCTTACAGATTTTTTGCCCAAATAGCATATGGGATGCTGATACCTTAAGGACAGAGACAGACTGCTGACTCATGCACCCTTGCTTCCAGTTGAGCAATAGCCTTGAGGAACTATGGAGCAGAAAAGACATTATACAGATTTGCTCCTACTCCATAATCTGCCTGGAGAAAATAAATAGATATTCCCTTCCTGTACCCTGGATGGTGTCTGCTGCGAGCAGTGCTAAAGCTGTCCAGCTCCCACAGAGCCATGCCTATGCTTGAGCTCCCAGGAGAGCTGCCGACCCAATTGTAGCACCTGGGGGAATATTGTGCTAAAATTCCCATGAGCAGATAGGACTATGAAACTGTGGGCTGTGATCCAGGATGCGAGTCTTCATGAAACAGTTTTGCAAGATAATTAGAAGTGTAAATGAACTGGCAAGAACCATTTTGCATGAAAGACCAATAAAACCATTCTTAACATAGCCTCTAAGATTGTCGAATCATAAAATACATGTTCTATATAATCTTTATTTTATTTTTTAATTCACTTCATTTTTAAATAAACAGAACTCCCCTCCCCACTCCCCCTGGAAGATAGATAACATTTTATGAAGTATTTTGGCAGAAGACACAGATTATTGTATTTATTGGCGACATCATAATGAATTAAAGTAAAAGGGAAAAAATGGAAACTATTAGAAAGAGGTCAAATTCCAGCCACTTCTCTAGAGTAAGGTTCAGTTTTGAAGTAATTTTTCAAAAGAGGTTTTACATTTACAAAATCTAATGAGGTTAATTTGAAAGTGAATGAGCTAATCATTGGTTTGATACCCTGGATGCTGCAAATGTATTGCTTCCCTTAGTGTGATCATGTTATTTATCATCTTTCTTCTGCTACCCTGTTAAAAGAACCATTTCAACTTCAGACTTCCATATTCATGAAAGCTAGTGCTGCTCCATTCTATTAGCACTGGAAAAACCCTCTCTGGAAGGATCACAACAGTCTGAGTTGGTAAAGATGGAAAATAGGGCGCTGCCTGCTGAACATTACCTGTTCACGATCACTAGGCTTAGGCTGGGAGTCCTTCCAGGGAACTGAGCATGAATTCTACCTCACCTAATTGTTTTGGGTTTTGTTGGTGGTTTGGTTTTGGTTTGGTTTTCTTGTTTGGTTGGGATTTTTTTTGGTTTGTTTTCTTTCCTGTGGCCTTTCTGGCATCATTTAGAGAACAATTCCCAGGAAGTGCTGAGTTTGGATATTTCCAAAACTTGCAGGTTTCACCCTGTGACTTTGAAGCACATATAAATTCTACAAGGCAGAAGTAGTGAAAATAATGGCTTGCCTTCCACCTCTACGACACTGGGCTGAATCATGCTACCTTGTAATAGTTGTTCAGTGGCATACTTGAGTGGCACCCACTGTTTCAATACATGTCCTAACTTAGAGATGTTAACATCCAAAATCCTTTGCCAATTAGCCCTAGACAGCCAAAGCTCTGGCAGAGCTTAAAAAGAGAGCAAGAACTGAGCGGGCAGCAGCCCTAACACAGATGTTTACTATTCAATTAATTAACTCTGGCTTGGTGTTAATCACTTGTACATTCACCTCAGAGAGCAGAAACACACAGGAGGAGGACACTATAACAGAAGAAAATCCACCAAAAAAAAAATCAATTTCAATATTAATTGGGATTAAAAAAAAGGAAAATTTCAATCCAAAACTTGTGTGCTCTGCCCAAAAAGCAAAACTGACAAAACCACTCTGAAACACTGCCAGTTTAATTTTTTCCACTGAAAACCAACACGTACATAGGCATTACCGTGGCGCAAGTCCTGTGAAGACCAAGGGTAAACAATCCTCCTACCCTCCACTCGTGTCACACAGCTCAGCTTTCATCCCTTATCACAAGGTTTCACCACTACACAATTTCCCCCTTTTTCCATTTCTGACCCCCCCCTCCCCCGCTGGACCCTGTGACCACTCAACTAGCCAACCTCGCCTTCCACCCACCCCTTTTCAGAGGCCTGGTGAGACACATGGAGGAACTGCTTTACTGTTGGGTATTTTCTCTGTCTGGACCACAGTGTTTTGAGCTGCTGCTTCTTAAACTGTGAGAAAATAGCCAATATAATACAGTGGCTATCTCCACCCTAGAGCTTGTGGTTTTCCAAAACCACGAACTGACTACATGGCAGCCAAGTTTCAATATCTATTTATTCATATATGTATATATTTATATTCATAAATTTATATGTGTATTACAGTATATTCATACTTCTTAAATGGCTAATGAATTAATCTACTGATTACAACTTATACACAGAAGATGTCGGCATAGGCTAGTTTGGATGCAGGCTACAGAACTCCAAGAACTTTGTTGAAATGAAAAACCATCAGAAAATATCTCTGATAAATGGTTAAACACGATTATGAACCTCTGCCTAACCAACAATCTTTGTACATTGGCTTGAAACTACATCTGCGAGCTGTACAAAGGAAATGACGACAGGATATAAAGGACTAGGGAATATTCAATATTTACTAAACAAAGAACTTAGCTTGAGCATGTGTCCAGTCATACCATAAGTATTTGACAGAATCAGCTCCCTGTGCTTGGACAGTTCAGAGAGTCATTGCTGTCATTTTGTAGCGCACATGCAATAAATCACCTTGCATTAATGTACTTGCAATAGCTGAATTTTTTCTCCCCTCTTAAATTATTAATTCAAGCTAGAAAGACTCTAGCAAGCCAAAAGGCATTGATAAATACTGGAACAAAACCTGAAACCCTGAAAGACCCATGATCATTTTGAGAAGTTAATTTCTCACCGTAGTTGTTCAAAGGAACTCTCTTCAGGGGAAGTGTTTCCAAGCTCAGACCTGAACTCATGTTAAAATCACACCAACTTGCTGAAAGGGATTTTACAACTCCATCTGACTTCTGGGGTGACTAGAGAGCAGTTCAGAACATTTTTAATATTACCAGATGAGAGTTGTTTCTTTTACACAATATGTTATGCCCTATCCTTGAGAATTGAAGAAAAGAGCTATTGTAAAACATAATTATTTATGAACTGTGTTATGGTATTTGCCAGATGACAGAGTGCAATGGGCCCCATGTCTCATCAGGCTGTTTGGAGCTTAGGCACTGCAGTGACAGCCTGCCACCTTTTAGGAGCCTTTAGTCTGGAGAGGCAACAGAGGCAAAAAGTCAGAGATTATCAGCCCCATGTTGGAGATGGCCCAAAGTGATTAAATCTCTTGCCCAGCTTCAGAGAGTGAAACCTGTGGTAGAGCAGGAAACTGAGCTGAGATCTCCTGAGGCCCATGGCTGCTCCCCTGTGTGCTGTGACTCACAGCTAACTCACTGTTGATTAATTACAGTTTAGATTTTAGTTATCAGAGATCACCCACCTCCTCTACCCTTTCCATTAAGTTTCTAGGATAATTTAAGTGGTCACATTTTACTGGCTCTCTTGTTCATAGAAATTAATTTTGAGGCCCAGATACCTAAGCATCTGCAGACATCTTGGTTCACAAAAAATGATAAGAGAAGCTCTGTAATTCCATGCGGCTTGTCTGAGTCAGTCACAGGCAAGCAGCAGTCCCAGTTGTGATAAGATACATTTGAAAAGACTTGGTTTTCTAGCTGTAAATTCAAGGGAACTGTGATCCCTTTGCAGTTAGTCCTTGACAAGAATAAGAGCTATAGTCTTAAAATAAATTATTTGCTAACACCTTCAAAGTAGACTCCAATGGAAGGGGGAACCCCAACGGTCCCACATTTATGAGGGACTTGCTTCTGCTTGCAGGCTTTCTGCTCTCATTTTATCAGGATCCTCTGTCATCATTGCATTTCCTGAATTTTCCTGCCACTGATTTACTTTTTTGTTTGGATGTGTCTCTACTGTTTTTTTCAGGTGCTGCTTGTGCAGCAATTTGAACACCCTGATAAGCAAACATTTGCTGGATCAGTGTAAAAAAAAGGTTTCCTTGATTCCTAGCTGCTAACATGGGTGCCAGATTGAAGGCAATCACAGAGACAAAAAATAGTTGTAAGTCAAGACTTTTGCACCTTTTGAATGTCTTTGAAACACAGCTTGTTCTCCTTTTACCTTCATAGTTCAACCAATATCAAACTCTGAAACAGGTCTCTCCTTGGTCAAGTAAAGGCTGGCTCCTGTCTAAGTTAACAATATGCTCCATAGGTTTTATACCCTTGCATTTACCATTCAGTCCAGAACCACTATAAACTTCTCTAAGCTGGCTGCAGATCTTTTTTTTGTTTTTCCTTATTGGGAGATGCAGGAACAAAAAAGTTGTAATATTTACAGAATTACAGAACCACAGGTTGGAAGGGACCTCAGGGACCATCTAGTCCAACCTTTCTAGGAAGAGCACAGTCTAGACAAGATGGCCCAGCACCCTGTCCAGCTGAATCTTGAAGGTGTCCAATGTGGCCGAGTCAACCACTTCCCTGGGGGGTTTATTCCAATGGTGACTGTCCTCACTGTGAAAAATTTCCCTTTCGTGTCCAATCAGAATCTCCCAAGAGCAACTTGTGTTCATTCCCCCTTGTCCTCCCCATGTGACTCCTTGTAAAAAGGGAGTCTCCATCTTCTTTGTAGCTACAACTTAAGTAACTACATTTAACTTCCCTCCAAGTTTCTTAGTGCTGCTTATCTCTGTAAAGGGATTTGATCTTCTGCTTTGATTAGAAGACAATACAGATGGAGATGTAGTGTTATTTGTGCCACCAGAAGCACTGGTAATTTTCTCAAGTTGACAGCCCAAGATTAGGTGAAAATTTATTGTAGGAGGCTTTTTTTTTTTTTTTTGTGGTACCTGTGCAAGGTATAGAAAGCAACAGAAGTAGCCACACAGCATCTGGCTAGCAAGCCTTAACAGTCATTTACTTCAGGTGTGCTTGATGTTGCTGTACAGGGAGCCCAATTGTTACTTGGTAGTTAATTTCTCTTTCACGATCTCATTTTTCCTTGTAACTGTTAAAATGAAAGAGTTTTGCTCAATCCTACCACCTTGTTCCAAAGTCAGGGGAGACTACATACAGTATTGAACAACAGAACAACATGTCAGGAAAAATAAATCAAATGGCTTTGTTGTGTCAGCTTGTGAAGAAATGAGATGAAATATTTTTTCCATGTGCTGAATGAGCCCAGACAAAATCTGTCTAGATACTAGCCTCACTACAACCTGCTTGTATCATTTTTGGAGGAGTGAACAGTGTGTTTTATGGCAGACACTCAACCATGCTACACACTCTGAAAAATATTCTCTTTTCTTAGAATAAAATTCTTCATAGCTAGATAAACCAGAGTGGAAGTTATTTGGTAGAGTCTTCTAGAATAGCAAAGCACATTGGCTGTGACTTTATACAGCACTAATATTTTTTTTTAGGTTCTAACTCCTCTTGAATCAGAACTAAATGAATAAACTCCAATAAAGGAGAATTTAAAAAAAAAAATCAAGTGCCTGTTCCAGATGACCTCATATGTTGGAGAGTGAGTTCTGGGTGATTGTGGGTTACTGGAAGTCTATTCTGGGTGGAAGGAAGTATATGTGATTTTGTTTTCCAGGGCTAGGATGCCCCTACTGAGTTGATCTCAGGTAAATACACATTATTTAAGCCTTAAAGTTTTAGATCACAGAAACTTCAGATTGTTACTTTCTAATTAAAAAAAAAACCAACAAACAAACAAACTTCCCCAAAAAACCATCAAAACAACAACAACAAAAAACAAACAAGAAAAACTTCATGTTATTCCAGGGAGGATTATCCATGTGTAAAATGTGCATTTTTCTGTCTCTGACCTACCCACATTCCTGTGACTTTCGGTTACTATCAAACCACTGTCAAATGGGAGATACAGCATTTTCTGTAAATACCAGCCTGTAAGTCTCATTTTAAACACTGAAAATATCACAGTGTCTGGTTTAAGTATGGTCAATTGAGCATGAAGAAGCAGCTTTCAGGATAAGCTTTATGTGAAGAGCCTCACAGTCCCTATGAGGGAAAAAAGCCATCTGAAGAGGTAACTTTATGTTTCTTTTTTCTTTAAACAGGCAAGTGACAATTCTTGAGTTTTCATTCACAACTTCTCATATATTAAGTACATTAATGCCCATAAACTGCTTATTCCATGGCTACATTCCAAGTACTAGCAAGACACTTTATTCATTACAATAACTGAAAGCACCACCCATTCTCACTGTATCTTTCAGGCCACAATCGCTGGTGTCAGATGTGTTTTTACTAACAAGACTGTGGAACTGGTAAGCAGAGAGCTTTCCCACCCTTCCCTTCTCCCAAGCATCCGACAAGCCATGGTTTCAGAGTGGCCACACCCTGCTTGTTATTGTTGAATTCAAATATTAAAGGCGGGTTCTTTTATATTTTCCTTAGCCTTTCACCTTTATTTAAAATAGCATGCATTCAAGGGACATCTGTGTTACTGGCAAAAACATCACATGAAGGAGCTTTCTATAAATAACATCACCATTAAATAAATGGCTGGAGCATAGCACTTACTAGCACGATGAAGTCAGTACTGTATTATTTATTCTTGGTAGATCTGAGTTTAGTGAAGTAAAGTATACATTTATTTTCATTTTGAAACAATATGTTTAAGGTGCAAATAAAACTGAAAAGCAAGATTCAGAAGCTGCATTGCCAAAATTGCTAAATTTCCTAGGTGGCACTGGCAAAATGATTAACATCCAAATTCAAAAAGTAGCTCCTGAATTTTTGCACTTCTGTTTTTTAAAGGTAATTTTTGAAAGTGTAGTTTCTACTCTCTTTTATCTCTGTGTTTTTCAGCTGTAAAATGGGTTCAATAATACTTAACTAGTTCACAAAAGTATTATGATGATTAAAACATCATGTGAGTAAAGTACATTAAGTTTCTGTGACTGAATGGGTCACTACGATACAGATTTTATTTCTATCTGAGATGTTTGGCATGTGAACTAGCAAGGTAAAACCAGATAATTTTCTTCTGTTTTCACAACTGGAAAAAAAAAGTGAACTCTATAAAGCAGAGGCTTTCAAAGAGCTACAGAAAATCTATCCAAGCATACATTCATAGCATAATGTAGACATACCCCAAAGCAGTCCTAAATTGGCTTGCTAAGGGTTGGTCAAGGTCTAGTCAAAGCTGTGATTTGCTGTGGAGATGTAGTAAATTAGCCTGATGAACTCCTTACTCCATCTCTAAACTATTACTCTTAAATACGCTAACTAGGTAAACCTAGCTTGAATGTTTATGCTCTGAAGAAATGACTGTGGTGAAGACAATCTAATTTAAGCCAATAACATGATAAAAATTAGGTTTGTCTGAGAGAAGCAGCGATGACAAAAAAGAACATAAAAAAACATAGGAAGTGGTAATAGACATGATTTCCCCTCTTGGGCCAAGAGGGCCCAGTAGCAGCAAAGATTATGGAAGAAAACATATAAAATTGATTAGAATAATATGTTGTTTTCCTATTCCCAAACATCCTGTGGAATGTAATGAACAGGTTAAAAGAAAATTTTACCTTTTTTTTTTTTTTTCATTACATTAGGGAGTTAAAAGAGCTGCATAAGCCACACATTAGCCAATACTATGTACAGAGGTTTCCCAAGCATAACGTCTACATTACATTTCTATTTAATGCTAGAGGTTTAAAATGTATGTGACATTTCTTTAAGGGAGAAACCAATTAAGCTGAAAGTGGAAAGCATTTTGTTAAAAGATTTGTATGTATCAATGAAAAGACCTTGGAAATACACATATTCAAGTAGAGATGCCTGTTTGAAAATTGGACCCGTGATTCCAAGTAAATTATATACTGCAGAAAGCAAGCTATGTGGTTCCTGAAGAATACATGGATAATGAGGGTATCTAAGTCTTATTATGCTCCAAGCTTTTCAAAGAATGCCCAAAATACTCACCGGTTTTATCACTCTTTCCTACGTAAAACACTCAAATAACATATCTCTCAGAATAAATTCACACAGAAAAGCCTAAGAGGAATCAGAAAGGAACAGAGAACAAAACAAGAAATATCTCTTCGGCACCATATGAGTACATGACTCATCCACACCCTAAACACTATATGCAGTTTTGGTCCCCTCCTCTTAAGAAAGGTATAACTGGCAAATATTGTGAGAAAGGTAATGATGATGATTAAGGATTTGTAAAACATTGCATATAAAAAATTGCTAGGCAGGCTGGGAATTTTCAGAATGGATAAAGAGAAGGCTGCAAAATCATTAGTACCATAAAGGACTTAAAGAATGACTCTTTGCCGTCTCTTTCACACCAGAACCAGGCATAAACAAATGAAGATACAAAGAGCCAGGTTCAAAAATGAAGATTTTTTCATGCAACAGGCAACAGTGAAACTCACTTTTAAAGGATATCAAGGATGCAAGAAATTTATGTGAGTTTGTGACAAGTATGAACAAGTACCTGGAAAATAAATCCTTTAGGGTTCCTCTACAGACAAACCACCACAGGTTCAGGAAATCCCCTGAACTAAAAATAACTGAAATGCAGGAGAGTACATGGCAGAAGTATCATATGTTCTTGCTCTGTTCTTATTCTTCCTTGATACTTTTTTTTCAACAGGTCTCTGTTGCTGACACCGGACACACTGATGTTCAGTGATATAGCTCCTGAAGTAGTAATGTTCTCAACACTCCTAGATTTTCTCCAGCTGCTTCAACTCTTCATGCAATTTATTGTCTACCCCACTGGCCATGATCTTCTTCCTTCTGCCATCCTTGCCATCCCTCTGCCTGATGAGGCACAAATTAGGGATCCTGTGCTGCTGAGAATTCTAACTACTGGTGAAAATATGCTCCTCCTCATCTTCTGTCAGCTCCCCTGCTCTCTTGGTAAGGTCAATCTCTTTTCCTCAGTAGCATACGTGTCTAACATTGGCCCACAACCTTGGATGGCAAGATAATTTTATGCCAGCATTTGATATTGCTGTTTTGCACATCCAGGAATCATGAAAGATTTGTCTGTAATGCTCCACTGTTGGAGACAGGATGTTAGACTAGATGGAACCACGGGTTGTAAGGCCATTCTTATTTTCTAAGAAAAGTAAATCATGTGTCACTTTACCCCAAAAAAGTGCAACAGAAAAATGCTGTATCAGCACAAGTTCATTAATGAACGGATTACAAATCAAGAATTAAGTCTGTAGTTGTAACAGTTAATAACTGATATTTGGTATATTTTTCATGTATCTGTTGTGGAGAAATGAAATTAGATCTTCATGGGTCAAGTATATTGCAAGGGAACCTTTTCTTCTGGAAGTTCACTAGGATTTCACTAGGAGTAATGCCACATCATTAGATGGGAGCGATATTTGTATTATTTTGCAGGAGTGATTGACTGTGCTCTTAGGTAGCTTTTATCGAGATGCAGCATTAATATACTGAGTGCTGAAATCAATAAGGTTGGAGGTATACAATCGCCAAGTAAAACAAAACAGAATCAAATGTAAATTTCCTCTGTAGAGCTCCCATGTGTTGGTGTATAAGCCTTAGGAGAGGAGTAGGCAGGTTAGGTCTAACAAAGACTTGTTTTCTTTGGCCAGTAAACAGCTAATAATTTTTAAACTTGGTTCTTGTTTCAGATATCACATTCTATATGCCTGCCCTTTTGTTTCCCTCTTTTAAGTCTTTTGAGTTTCTTTAATATACAAGGCCTTTTAATTTAACATCAGTTTTTTGCTTAGAATAAGAAGGCAATCTACTGTGTAGTATATTAAAGTGAAGCCAAATATTTTTGGTGACAACTCAACACCTAAGGGTTCAAATCTACCCTACACCGATGGTAGTTACCCTATCCTGTCTCACTCAAGCCATATGAATTTTTGATTACAGTGCAACCACAGACTTGCATAATAAATCAGTTACAACAGTAAAGCATCAGTAATGACACATTCAGAAGTGTAACTTGTGGCACTCAGCCACCAGTTAGGGGTCTATGGGAAGCTGCAGTACCCCAGGGAGGGAGGGTGGAGTAGACACCATCTCTTCCAAAACTGCCTCACAGGATTGAGGACAGCGAAGCTTGCACTCTCTGTTTTAAGTTAAGCTGACTGTCAACTTGTTAGCTGGCATAACTGCAAAAACTGATTTAGAGGCACTCAGAAAACTGACTGTTAAGGAGCAAACTTTCATGATTTACCTCAGGCTGAGAGTACAAGCTCCAGCTGTGACAGACTCTTGCAAATTCCTCCAAGGTTCTGGACTGTGGTGAGAAGCTGGTTCTCCTTACCCTTTGCCAGAGCTGCATATTTTCCAGCATGCCAGTCTTCTGTGGGTCTTCATTGGGATAAGTCTCCAGTGCCAGCTATGAAAGGAAGGTACCAATCGTTTTACAGTTTGCCTTTCAAATGCAATTACCCTTTGATTCTTTTAAGCCCCTGGTTTGCTGACTCTGGGCACCTGTGCAGATTCAGGCTAGAGGCAGGCCACTGTCCCAACAGCAGCACTGCTCACTTGGGAAGATCATTTGTCCAGACCCACAGTATTATTTTCCAAATTTCATTTCTAATAGCCACCCACTAAATAAAAATCAATACATCACACAAAAATACCCAATACCTCTGTATAATAACTTACCATTCCATCCAGGTTCCATATGGTATTCCAATGACTGGTCTGGGTTCGTAGCTTCACACCTACCACACCTATAAAAACCAGTAACATGTCTGTAACTAAGAATGTCATATAAGAAGATTGATTAATTCAGACAAATCACTGTGGATGTCTAAAATGAAACCCAAACAGCATGTTTTGTTTCAGCTACGTGCCTGTTCTAAAGGCAGATGCTGAAATACCTCAGATATGTCATAGCTAAATATGCTAACACTGCCGGACTATTGCATAATAGGTCAAGAGAAGCCACAACATTTCTTGAGATGCATCATTAAGTGGTAAGGTTTTAGTCAATTGTATCACATGGGAAGGAATATGAATATGCAGAACATGTAAAAAAAAAATCAGCGTTGCAGTTTTAGGAGAAATCTACTAAGTTACATATTTCATAACTGAAGAACTGTCATGATTTACAAGTGCACAGTAGAAACCAAGATATTTAAGAGTTAAAAGAGCAGTTCAGACTTCTCGAACTATATTTAGTGCTCATAAAACTTGCTACAGTTCATGGACCTGTTTCTTCCATCAGTTAAATTCATATTACTTTCAAAGAATGACTCCCTTTTCTTAGTTTTAATAACCCTGGTTTTCTCCTAACTGAACTTCCATTGAAACAGAGCAGCCTCTAAAAAGTACACTGGCACAGATATTTATTTGCATTAAAATTTTCATTTTCCCACTTTGCTTCTTTACACACAGTCTTCTCTTGATTAATATTTTATTTCACTCTTACTTGGCTCTGTCTGCATTTTCATTGTTTTTTTTTCCCCCGTTTTTGCCATCTCTCTGAAACATAATGAAAACATGCTGCATTAAAGCAGACTTGGAAATAGCATAACAGGATTGCTCATCCCAAACACAAACCCCTTCCTTTTTCTACAGTTATCTGACACCTCCTCCTTTCTAAAAAAAAAAAAAGTTCCTTTAAAAAAACAAGCATACACATAGAAATAGAGTACATTAATAGTGACTGTCACTGTGGTCCAGAGTAGCTTTATTTTAAATTTTACTGTCCTTTTACAATGGTCAGAAACTTATGCCTGAATTTAAGTGAGGTTGCCCAGCCTCTTACAGATCTGATTCAATACACGAAAGACAGCGAAAGACAGATGTTGCAAAAGGAATCAAGTGGTTGCTCTTGACAGGGTAGTCAGGCTGGAATACCAGAAAAAAATGCAGCAGGAGTACTTTGGCTTCAACAGCAGTCTCAGATCATTCTAGCTGCAGTAACACTTAGCATCAGAGGAAAGTACACCAATGGCAATATTATGCTTGAGACAAATTTATTTAACCTACTTATACCAAGTCTGCACTTGACACTCAGTGTTCTAGTAGACAGCATTTCATTAATCATGTGTATCTGACACCATTGTTGAAGATCTCAGATGACATCTAGCACAAGTGCATAAAGTACATTTACTTTATGGCTCACTACAACTTGGAAAAGAGCAGACTGGCTTTGCTGATGTTATACAGCTATTTCTGCAGTCTAGCTTTTGGACAAACCCCAAAAATTTCACAGCACTGAATCCCAATATACTTACAATCAAGTACTAGCTCATCTTGGAACTACTGAAAAACATTCTTTCAAATAAAGGCACACAGAGCTCAGCTAATGTTTGTCAGTCTATCAAAAACAAACCCAAAATAATTCTCTGAAGAATAACAAAGCATTAACAATAGTTTGAATATTGAACACCAGCAACATCTGGTTTTGCTCCATCTTCTGTTTCTACCACAAGAAAACACAAAACCACACTACCGTGACTGCAAAGACTATTTTCTCTGCCATCTAAATCCAACGCTGGCAGAAGGTGAATGGGGTTTTTGGACTGTGTCAAAGAGGTGAGTGGGGAGGAAGTGAAAATAGCTGCTCTGGCTCATTGACTGACCTTGCTATAGGAATGGACGAGAGCCACTTTTTCTTAAACAAGGTGATGCCCTCAAAAACCCTGGCATCTAGTAGCTAATCTCTAAGCAGCCAAGTTAAACACCTGTATGCCAGACAAAACCAGCTATCTATGTGTCTCTGCCAACCCATCTGCTCAATATACCTCCTACTTGTGGGTTGAGATCTTTTGGTAAATACAGGTAAAATATAAGGGTTTTTGGTTCCCCCCCCCCGTTCTTTAATCCCTCGTAGGACCTCAACTTTCAAAGCACCCATTGATGAACTACAATGATACTACTACCTTTATCATCACCAGCAGCTGGACATCAGCTTAATTTTAATTAGCTACTGTAGAGATATAAGTAACACACACACTAAATAAATTACCATTAAATTTCTGTTGCCTTCATCAACTACAGACACAAACCCACTGTGTTGCTCAAACTTTTGTCAAAAGAATTAGAAATTTAGGATAAGATTATATTTTCAAAAAGTTAAACTCAAAGGATTCAAGAAGGGATTCTATAAGGGACTTAATAGAAAGATCCTTAAGCTGTGCCCAGCATTAAGTCAAATAGTACCTCACGAAATGAAAATAAAAGTAGGTTAGCTACTGTTGTAGCACACATATATTTCAGGAGGGATTGTATAGCTGCTGGACTTCAGGAGGAAAAGGAAAACATATTGAAGGTGCCTTTCATTTCACCTATAGCAGCTCCACATTCACACATGCAGCTGTTACTAACAATATCAGAAGCTGAATTTATATCCAGGGAAGAAATGTCACCCTATGCTCTCTTCTCAGCGCAGAGATTTTCAAATCCATCCTCACAAAATGAATGTTTTACAACTAATAAGAAATAGGTGGTTTTATTGCTCACATTAGTGTAACAGCAGCTGCAGAGAACTCCCAGCAAAGTCCCATAGAAACAGACCTTGTGAGAAGTCTCTGTTATGTCGGCCTGAACGTGGCCGACCATTTGTTCTAAACAGACAACAGCATTTATTTTTCCCTCGTTGCCTAAGGACCTGATTTCTCCTTAGTTCCCAGCTCAGTTTCTCCATCTGCTTCGGGAAATATGTCAACATTTGTCTGGATGAAGTGGGTTCATTTAGAAAAACTACTTATAATAACTTTCACCTCTTTCTCCCTCATTCTGTTCTTCACTGTGTTACTATTTTGGAGGAGGAGGAAGGGGTAAATTAGCACCAAAAGAGCACTGACCAATTAGCACATCCACATTTGAAATGTTCTTAACAGCTTTGCTCTCTCTTTGCTGGTTGCAGGGAAATTTTTCTCCACAGTGAACTCTTTGTTCACTCTTCATTCAAATAGACTATCTGTCTATTTTCAAACTGGTAAAGCTTAACTAGTGCTACACAGGATGTGCCTGACCAGGGAAGCTAATACAAACCAGCAGGACACTTTCAGCATTGTGTACATTCCCTTTATATGATGTCACTCTTACTGCTGACTGGGGGGAAATGCATCTATCTGGTTTACTTTTCTAAAATATATAGGCAAAATACAGAAACTATTTGAAAATTGTTAATTTTGGTATATTTAAACATATCTTCTGCTGTAAACTACATTAGAAGAGGTAAGGTAGAACTACATCCTCAGTCCTTTCCCAGCTAGGAAATGTTTGCTGTAAAGTTTGTGGCTATCCATGAACCGCAATTTAAATATGGAACTCTACCTTTAATTTTAAATGAGCTGATGCCAAAAAGATTTTGGAAGTGCATCATTGTATTACTTAACTCTGCAGTACATTTGTAAGTATGCACATATAATTTGGTTTCAGTGTAAACTCTGTTAAGTAAGTGTTTTTCTTTGGATGGGATAGTCTGGAATAATAAACATATTATCAGGAATTTTTACAGTCAACTCTTCTACTGATATGGATTCACATGTCCTTCAGCCTTCCTGATTCAGTTTCTCCAAATAAATGATGGGGTGTGGGGAAGAAATATATTTTTCTGAAGGAAGAATGTATACAATATTTTGAAGTTTTATATGCGTTATTTCATCATTGCCTCTTCTTAGCAGAGACCAGGACGCATGTCCCATGGACATGCACCATCTTTCAGAACTATTAAGGGAACGTGGAACTTTCCAGAGGGAGAGGAGGAGGAGGAAGGACATCACAATTGCTGGTATAGCTTGTCTTCATAGAATCACTCACGCCAAAGTGAACAATGATTCACTGACCTCAGTCTTGAGCAGAAAACTATAGATAAGAGACTGGGGGATTAAGGTTCTTATCCACAGAGCTGGGTTTTTTTTGGTGTTTGGGGTTCTTTCTGTTTGTTTGTTTGTTGGGTTGTTGTTTGTTTGTTTTTTTTTTTGCGGGAGAGGGGTGTCATCTTCATCTTAGAGCTTGGATTCTATGAAAGCTGGTGCCTTATTTTGGGACAGCTGCACTATTTCTTATTCTGGCTTCTCTCTCCAAGATTGCCCTGCCAAGAAGGGTCACCTCAGGTCCTGAACGAGATGATGCTAAATGGCTATTTACAACCAACCATGCTCAGAAAAACTAGCATCAATTTTACATTCAGTCTGGCTCTAAATGTTGGTGGTTCAGCAGCTGCACCACACATCAACAAGGAAGGGCAGCAGCCATTCTGATGTGAACTGTGCCCCTCAGACTAAAATCTATGCTGACTTTTATATTCCTTTTATGGCTATCGAACCCTGGATATATAATTCTTTATTTTCGTCCTTTTATTGCTATTCTTAATTAAAAATATTTGGGGTTAAAAACATATGAACCTATTTTATAGGAAATTATGTTAGTCATATAGAACTACTTGCTTATACTGTGGACTGATGCCATTAAACTTGAACTGGCAGAACTCTTACGAGTAAGGCACTTTTGAGAAGTTCTGTTGTCTTTAACTACATCCACACAAGAGGTAAAAACCAAATTATTTTCAATTTGGACTCAAAAGCAAAACTACTCAAATTGAAATCCATAGACATGATTCTATCCTCCTCTCACCCATCATCAAAAATGTAGGACGGAATGGTTCTGAGTAGGAAGATACATCTCAAGTTCCTTTCTATTTTTAAGTAATGTTCTCCCTATTTGCTACTGTCAAAGTGGCAAGACCTCAAACAGAATATCCACATCAAGGTCAGAGTTCAGCCCTTTAACTACTGATTTGTGTGAGGAAACGTGAATAATTTAAGACAGGCTGCAAATTGTTCCATTTCCCTGAATTATTTTCTCTGTGTCAGATACAGTTCTTTGGTGGGTGTTTGTTTTTGCAACCATAGTGATGAAATATATTTGCTGGCTGCAGTCAAAATAATTCCAAACAGTTATCTACTGGCGTAGTTTTTTATTCAGCAAATCCAGACATTTGCCTACTTTACACCCAAAGAGTTGGAATTTGGAGACTATAACCCCAAAATAGCTCTTAAATTATTTTTCTAAATCAGACCAATAGTTTATTTTTTTGATACATTCCCACAAAAAAAAAATCAAGATCACACCTCACAACAACATAAAACTCTATCGATTCAAAATTTTCTTATTATTCCATTCTTGAGAAAAAAACACAGATGATGTCATTTAATATCATGAATATAAATATTCTTCAGAGCAACTTCCTTTATAACATGTGTGCAGTAAATCACTTTTCCCACAATGCTGCTCTACTACTACTCCTCTTGGTGTGAAAAACTCAGTATATGATTTGACAAACTGCTGACAAAACCAACTTAATTTTAGAACCATATAGGAATCAAACACTCACTGTGAGAGCATAGTTATGTGGCAGCAGCATATTTAAAAGCATGTGTGTAAATACGTATAAATACATGTTGACTTTACTGACCTTGGATGTAAGCAATGATTTCGACAGATCCATACTGCTCACAGCTTTGAAGAACAGTTTAACTCCCTGTGATTGGATTGGAGGCTCTGATTACAATTTTTGTTGGAGTTATGAGTGATAGTGGGATAGCAACCTTTCCAGTTGCTGAAGTCAAAACCTATCAAGGACTGTGAATCAGAGCCCTCAGCAACTGCTGCTCACAGGAAAGTAAAAAAAGAACTTTGTGGCAGCTTGCTCTGCTACACCAGAGGGTGGCTTCTCAGGACAGCCACCCCTCCCACTGGCCTGATAGCATCTAGCAGAGGAATAGGCAGAGAGTTGGAAGCAGGAATCTCTTTAGTCATGCCAGCATGAATTGGCAGAGCTTGAGATTCCAAGCACGTATTCACATGAGCAAGCCTTATTCTCAGAGCTGGAATAGCCCCATTGATTCAGTGTATCCAAAGTAATTGGATTATGAAACAAAAGTAAATTCTATCCTAGTGTTTTCTCTGCATCACTTCCTATTGATATGTGGGCTTTTGATTCTATTTTCAAAAAGAGGAGGCCACGGCTGCAATATTACTAGACCAGCCAGTGTAACCAGCCAGTTAATAGTGCTGGGAAGCCTGTGGATTGTGCAGAGCTGAATATGCTCATAGGAAAGGTGGGAGGTACTTAATTTAGGGAACCATCATGGTTAATATTGTTTCAAGTAACTCTGGGCAACTACCCAGCTATTCTGAACTCCAGAACTGTCACAGAGCAAGGAGTTATTTTGCTAACACTCGCTGGCCACCCTCAGGAGCTGCTCTAAGCCATTATTAGAAGTAGCAGAGGACTAAAGGTTCAAATTTTTTTTGTCAAATTACAAAAATGAGACTGATTCTTGAGATGAAACTAAGGCATAATCTTGCTCACATAAACTGGAATCAGAAAATACTTTTTGTCTCTGGCACACAGTTTGAATCCAATCTGAGGACAGAGGTGATTTTAGGGGCTTCAGCCTGTTCCCTGATTGACAGCTTTCCAACATATTCACTTTCCATCATGAAGAACGCATTGTCACAACAACTGTAAGGAACTCTCTGTGCAGGACTGAATTTAACAATACAGCATTGTAGGAGCAATTTGTTTCCCTTCCATTAATGAAGATGTATAGGACATTAAGTGCTAGTCACTGGCTTTTCATCGTTTCTATTAGAAGAGATGGCATCTGCTGTTCCCAATTTAAGCAGGAGTTGGGATAGCTGTCAGAGCAGTTGATGTCCTCCAGGATGGGTGTTGCTAGTGAGTATTATTGTTTAAAAATAAAAATAGTTTCTAAACAAAATGTTGTGGGAGGATAAAAGTTCAGTTGAAGTTGGGCAGTGGCCAGCCTGGGTTTCATGGAGTAATTGCTAATTGTGTAAGCTCTGCCCAATGCTCTGTTTACCAAGGATGTTTTGCCCATTTTAGCTGAGGTGGGGCTCATTTCCTTAACAGACACAGAACAGAGCTGCAGTCTGCTCTGTATCCTGCTCGACCGAGCATGCTCAGATCCTTAGGCATTCACAAAAAGTAAAAGTAACTTCCCCCCCTTCCTGCTCTATAGTGGTCTCAGATAAAAGGATCAGGATGTCCCTCGTGTTCAGTATTTACCTTGTTTTACTTGTATATTTCAGAAACATTCAAGGTCAAGTGCAATTCAGTGCATGCCCCAGTTAATCCTTCCTGTCAGACTCGGTTTAAATGCAGCATTCCCAGTATTCCATTTTGACCATTAGTGCATATGAGCAGTATAAGAAACTGAATGCACAGTCCCTGCCTGGAGTAATTCCTGCTCACAATTAATAAAAGTACAGCAACACATGTGGTGTGCTGATACTAGCAAACCTCAGTCCTGACTGCAGTCAGAAGACAGCTAAAATTTATTGCAAAAACTCGCTGTGGGTTACAAGCTCTACCGTGGATATCAGTGTATTCATGTGATTTACCTCTAGTAAGAGCTACTAGCTGGAAAACCACAGAGTATAAAGACACTGCTTTATTTGTTAAAAAGCTCTTTTCTCCTCTATTGTAAAATTAACCCAAGACTGAATCAAATAGAGGAGTATCTTAAATAACCTAAAACTGGGAGCATGTGCTATCTGATTGAAGGAATGGTTTTAGGATGGATAAAATTCTCTGCCAAGCATTCAGAAACAACAGCCACAATACTTCTGCAAATCAGTGCCAGGTCAGAGGATTATAATTATGATTTTACTATGATTATTATTCTCATGCCACATTGCACTCTTAATTTCTGCTACAGATGCAGTTAGGGCACCCACTTCTACTTTGCTATCTTGTAAACGTCACATTCTTAGAAATTTTTCAGATGTTGTGAGGTATTTATATAGTCCCATGCTAATTCAGAACACTTGAACTAGTATTCTGAACCCGTTAGACAGAACTGGGTAGGCACTGGATGGCCCATATGGAACTGTGTAACTGTATTACACGTAATGGCACTGGAGTTAATTATGTCTGCAACAGCAGCCTGGATTCCTCAGCCTTTGCCAAGTTACATCTAGAACATGGAAAACCTTGTATGACTCTGTTTAACAGGAATATGATCCACATACCTCACCCGTAAAAACAAGGGGAAAAGGACTGACTACATCAGTCTTTCACTTTTAACAATGACACTGCACTTGAGAAGGCAACAGACACCAAATAAAGCAATTCCTTGCACCCTGTCCCAAATCTGAGTCATAGCCCTAGGGACCTCAAGGCCTCTGAATAGTATTTCCTTTGCCTGTTGTCTTTAGCTTATTAGCACACCCATCTGACTGAAGGAGACTGCCACTGATTATGTACCACCTTCAACAGCAAGACAGGGTGGGTCCTCGGGGGAAGGATGTGTGAAGTGCCATGAAACAGAAACTGTGCAGCAAATATTTAAGCAATATTGTTCCCAGGGTTTTGACACACTGAACTGCATACCAGTGCTTGAGAATGTGGTGCACCTGCTGAAAAGAAGGGACAGCCAATTGGGCAGAATTTGTGGAAAAGCAGAAAAAAAAGTCCTACCTTCCAGGAAAAGTTGTTTTCTGTTGAACTGATGTTCAGAGCCTCCAACATACCCCTGGCAAGTTCTATTTACAAAAAGTGGCATGTTTTGTGTTTTGGCCAGGCTCACTGCACGTACTGATACTATGAATTTTGTTTCCACTCTTTCCTGTTCTTGCGTGCCACACTCCCACAATTCTCTACAGCAGGGTTTGGCTGTCAGATTTCGCAAGATTTCATGGACAGTGAAAACTACATGCTTATTATAAAATACTTAAGTCCAGTGGTTCTGGATCATGTTGGAATTATCGAGAATACTCATATTAGCTCCACAGCAGGCATCTGTAATGCTGCCCAAAAACCATCCCACTTACTCCAAATGCACTCTGTGTTTGTTCTCAACATGTAACATGAACGTATCTGGAATCTCTAAGCTGCACAGTGTCTCTGCCTAATCTACTGAACATCCATAAATCCTGGATAAATGTAGAAAAGGCTCAAATTCCTCCAACAAACAAATTTCCAGATGGAAAAAGAAGACATACACAGGGAAATCAGTCCCTAATTCAGAGATTCCTTGCAATCCCAGTGCTCTCCCTTGTCAAGAAGGATGTGGGCACATACTCTCCCCTTTTTCGACACAGAAATCAGTGTTTCAAAGGTACACAGACGCAGAAATGCCACTGAGTTGAAGAAAAGCCCTTGCCTAATTAGCTTGGCACCTATTTAAAAGAATGTTTACTACAAACAGGGCAAACTAGAAGCACAGATACCAACCCAAAGCATCCCCCATGCTCTTCCACTACCTTTTGCTTTTCCTTTAACTATAGAGTATTTCCCAGTTACCTGAATCAACCCTTCCATTTTCCTCCCCAATAATAATAATAACAACAACAACAACAACAATAATAATAAAGCTGTATTTCATGGTGCAGTTTGACAAGAATCTGACCAAATCAAAAAAAAAAAAAAAAAAGGGAAAGGTTCTGTTTCCATTCTCTATTATGCCATTCCTCCCTTCTCTGCCATGGTCCCACCCTTGCTCCTTGCACCAACCATAGCACTAGTCAAATATTTGCATGACACAATTCACCTCATTAATTTAAGAAAATCCTGCCCTTTTCGTTCTGGGTGAACAGGTTGAAGTGGCTCACAGAGGAGTCTGTCAAGGGCTAGACCAGACTCAGAGTAAGTGCTGGGTGTGATTAGCTGGGAGCAAAGGAGCAAGATTATCCTTTCAGCCAAGGTAAGATACTAGATCAGCTCACCTTGCCTCATGGAACCGCAAGCTTAGAGGTTTACCTCTAAACTCTTGTAGCTATGTAGACAGTCCACTTAATCCAGCATCTTTATACGGACTATGGGGAAAGAACACGCTTAGCCAACAGGATCAGACTGCTGTAGGGACCCAGAGAATTTACCAGCAATTCAAAACCCCCTTCTCTGCCACTGATGGAGGAGAACACCATCTTGATATCCCCTCTTATCCAGATCTCGAGACACAGCTGCATTTACATTCCAAACGTCAAGGGGGACTGCTCCTTTGGTAGATACCTAAAAGGAGAAGGAGAAAGAAAGAAGGAACCAAATGAGAAACTAAGTGCATCTACTTTTCTGTGCTCACTTTCTCTTCTTGTTCATCTTTAATTCACGTTTCAGCATTGTAAGTGGTATCAATGAAGCAAATTTAAATAAATTGTGAAAGGATTACTTCACCGTTTCACTTCTCAATAGCAAGAACAAAACAAAAAATAAAATAGCCCTATTTAGTCTAACAGGGCCAGTTTAGAGTAACACATCGCTGAATAGCTATTCTCTAGTTCTCCCACTCCATTCAGCTGTCTCTCCCCAAAACAGGCAACAATGAAACTACACAGAGATGGCCATAGAGAAACTACTGCTATTTCATGATCTTTGGAAGTGAATAATAGCTGAAATCATAATTAAAAAACAGGAATTAGATGTTCTCCTAACATCTGAGTGAAGAAATGCACACCCAAGAACACCACAGCACATAATCTCCACACTATACTGGTTCTATTGGTCTCTTTCACGTTTGTGTCACTATGCCATACACTAAGCACAAAACCCATAGTAATTCCAGTGGGCCATTTTCAGATAAAGTAATGTTAATGTGTAGTACATAACATTGCAGAAGGACCGATTTCCAAACAAGTATGCCTTTTAAAAGTATTAAGGAGCACAGCTTCCCAGAAAAGAGAGCAATTTTTTTTGCGTGCTAACAAAATCTCAATTCATTTTGTTTGATGTTTTTGTTTGTTTTGTTTTTTTAAACATAGATTCACATTTACCTCAGGAAATCAGAAATTAATTTATTTTAGTTGAACAGAAAGCAAAACCATCTCCCAAAACTTTATTGAAATCAAAATATGTGGAAATAGAAGATTACCTTTCAGCAGAATTTAGGGGGAGATTCTGGTTTTGGCCTCAGCCATGTAATATATTAGTACAAAGTAAGATTTAATGTATTACAAAATGTCAGAGCAAGTCTTAATGTTTCCGATATCACTTCTGCTACTTGTGGTTTATACAGAATAACAGCAGTTATAGGCCAGTACACACTGCTAACTGCCTTATTCCTAAAGCTTATAATTTCTAAAATTATGTTCCATAATTAAACAAAACAATACTATATAATATAAGAGCATTAGTTTTAATGAAAACCAGTTATGCATCAGTCTTCAGCTTAATTTGCTCTTCACAGACCCCAGAAATAAAGGGATTAACTATTGCAAATCCTCCTGGTACTTTACATTTAATCACAAGCAATTTATGATAATTTATTCCACATGTCTGATACCACTGAAGAAATTTGCAAATAAAGCTTGCTGATGCCTCCAGGAAGTGAGCTGTTGGTTCTGTTCTAATATTGGCAGCAGACTACAGCAATGCAACATGTAACACAGTCATTCCATACCCCCAAATATTGTGAGCCACAATTGTACGCATGCACAAAACAAACGAGTGTCTTATAGTGATTGGGCTGAGGATACCTGTCACATGAGTACTGAAGGACTATCAGGAGCTGAAAAATAAACTTTGCTGAGGTTTCAATCCACAGTAGATGAGTATCAGAATTAATTTGCTTCTTTCTTCATAATTGAAGGAGGTCTTAAAGTGAGAAAGTACTTTTAACTATGGCATACATTTTTGCTTCTTGATATTGCACACACACCCATTTTTTGGTTGGTTTTTGTTGAGATTTTTTTGTTTGGTTTTTTTTGGGGGAGGTTTTGGGTTTTTTTGTCTTCTGGTTTGTTGGTTTCTTTTTATCAGCTGGATTTTTGAAAAGCAAGGATTTCTTTTTAAACCCAGATGCTATAATAGACAGGTTGACTTCTAGGGTACTCTCTACCAATGACTGGCCAACATACCCCTTGTATGACAATCAGGGGTTCACAGCTCCTGCTGAATTTGATGGCAGCGAGATAATATAGACTCACTGATTAGCTCTATCTTGACTCTAGATGAGGCCAAGGCACCTGGCTCTCCCTCAATTTACAGTTCAGAATTAACCAGGAAACCTACTATTGGCACACTCAACTTCTAATTTGGGAAAAGAAAATACTGTCTGGCAAGCTTGCAAGTCTGCTGACCCTGGTCTGCTGGAACAACGCAAATCATACTGCTCTGTTCTGCATCCTGAGCTAATCAGTCTTTCCTTAGCTTGCACAAATCCTTTGAAACTGGTGTGTGTGAAGAGGACCCTGTGTAACAGATCCACCACGTCTTCTCATCATGCGATATCCAGTTTAAGGCACATAAATTTGACATCCTGATGCGTTTTTTTTCTGAGATGTTTTTTTTCTTCCATGTGAAAGCATAACATGGAAGTGGGCATAGCATTTTTGGGAGCTTTCAGGTTCCTTTAGCCAAACTACCACTTGCTAGGACATAGTGGCATGAAAATGCCTGTTTAGCAGCTGCCTCAATGGCCTCCAGTTCTTACTAGCAGACAAAAATACAGTGGAGTATTTAGACTACAGAGAGAGACCAGGTTGGCATTTATATTTAGATATTAATTAAGCTGATAAATTAATGGCTATTTTTCCTTTGTCCATATTTTTGAAAGCGATTCAAGGTTGATTTTTTTTCCTCCTTCTAGAAGCATTTTTCTCTATCTTCCTAACCATAGCTCTTCCCTGAAGGGCTGCAAACCTAGTTATGAGAGGACTAAAAGAATTGATTAATTTCCCAGTAGCACCATGTCTTCAGTCACCATGTGTATGTCATTAAGTAATGGTTAGGTTTCTCAGCTTGCTGTCTTTTTAAACCCATATTCTGGCCTGCAGAGACCAGCGGACCAAGCACCAATAGGTGTCTAGACACAAAAAGTACTACTGACCTTGAAATTCAGATGGCTAATTCACTTCCAGTACTTGTTGCAAGCATTATTTTTCAGATTATATAACAGCTTGCTATATGAGGATCCAAGCTGGCAAAACTCAAAGAAATCCTGCATTACTAAATGTCTTCAATCATTAATAAATAAATCGGCTTCTTCTTGAAACAAAGTTAAAACCACAAAGTAGGTTTAAAGGGCTAAAAGTACTTGTGCCACTGGGTAACAAAACATTAATTCTGAAAAATTAAAAAGATAAGTTCAATATACTTTGTTACAAAGATGGCAAATAGAAAACCATGGATAGTCCTGGAGTCCTTGGTTTCTCCACAGTAATTCTCATTAACATAAATTTATAACAATATGTATGTTAAAACTGAATTTTTAAAAAAGATCCCCCAAGTAAAACTCAATCACACTGGAGTTTTCAGACCTTTGGCTGACTCATGCATTGCTCAGGTGTGATTCTGGGCAATCTGTTCATTTCCGCATTCCAGGACATTAATTTCAGAATTTCGGGGTTTTTTTGTTGTTGTCATCTGTCACCCAGAGGGGTTTGGCCAGTTCAGTTATTTGTGCAGTAGCCAAACAGAAAAGGCAGAATGTTAATAACAATACAGCACTGCCAGGAAACAGTCATGAATGGTGAATTCAAGGCTATACTAGAAAAGAACTGTAAGCAGATTTCAGATGAATAGTTTTAACGAAAATAGGTGGCATATCCTAAGTATTTCAATTAAAGGCAAAGGGAATTAAGATTGAACAATTAGAATTTCTGGTCATACCACTGCTGCTGTTCTGTCACAAACAGATTACACACCCAGATTAATTTTGGGAGTAAGATTTAAAACAATCTTTAATTTTCTTTAGGAGTAAGGAGGAATTCCATCCCCTTGAGACCTGGTTCATGTGCCATCTCTGTATGATTCATTTGGCTTTAAAAACCAGAAACATTGTTACACATCTGATTGGGGGAAATGACAGTTTAATAGATCTAAATGCAGTGGGTAGAAACAGAAGTTTCTGTAGCCCCTGCATCAGATTAGGTAGCATTTTATCTAAGTTTTAAAAATAAAATTCCTGCTATTTTTGTCACCACGGAAAGTTCTCAGGCAAGTAAATCCCTAAAACTGCCCCATGTTTCAGTACAATTCATGTCATGTTTACAAGCAAATATAAAACAAGGAAAGCCTTCCCTGATACAAAAGCTGTTACTGCCTATTGTTTTTCCCTGATTTAATTTTCTGTTATATACCAGAGGTTTTAATGTTAATCCACTACTTACACGTCATTTTTATGGGCATTTTTAAGAGTTCAAATGATAGTGTGTTGATCATTTTAGCAATTCTTAGCTCTCAGCAGCTCCCGTTTTGTCTGAAATCCAATAGAAATTACATGAGCACACACACCATTCTGTCATATGAATGATGATCTTTGAACACATTTCAGGAAAAAGTGTGTGCTATTCTAAACAGCTTTAAAAATAGCTTCTGTGCAGACAGATTGATTTCTACCTAGTGATATTTTGTTCTCTTCTGTTTAAATCATAGGCAGAAATTTACACCATCAAATGTAAGGGAAAACGGTATGATGAGTAGGGGAATGAGTGATATGTATGGGAATCTTCAGGATGACACAGCTCCACTCGGTCTTTGCGGTGTTAATCCTTCCAGCTGTAAAATTACAAAACACACTAAGTCCAGGATTTTAGGGTAGATTTGGTACATCCTTTCCTGAATCTATGGTTGGGTGGGAGACTCGGAAATCTTTCTACTGGAGACTTTCTGCTAAAATGCAAATGCATGGCCAATCCGGTTTGCAGAAACAGATTTAGCTGCTGCTTTTCTAGCAGAAAGCATTAAAGCAGAGTTTTGGAGTAATTCTCAGAATAAAAGATAAAAATAGAATTGAATAATTGCCAGTTTGTCAACATATTTTATGTCTACATTAGCAAGTAATTTGGACACAACAGGAATGGATTAGTACACCAAAACAATTTGTTCTCAGGCCTTTATGCTTACACAATCTACTCTTCTAGGGTTTTGCTTTGGACTAGATTTAGTCTGGTCCCCAGATTCAATGTCTCCCACACATATGGTTTTACATCAGCCAAAGGATCAGTCATTGATACAGGCTGCAATGTCCCCATCAGGGCTTGGAGCAAATGAGGTGCAAACCTAGAATGAAATTTCATGTTTAATTTTCTCCAAGAACAATTCAGCTCACATGTGCCAAAACTATTCTGCAAACAGATCCAATACACTGGGATTTGCCCCAAAAAATGCTATGTCGTCAAACCAAAATGCTAATGCAGATAACTCTCTTCTTAGACCCTTTGGTTCTCACATACTATATCATCACATAATGGCAGTTTCCAGACATTTGATTTTCATTCAAAAACCTGTATCAGTTCATCTCTTATCATGGCCACTCCCACAAGACACTCTCACAGCTGGCATCTCCGTCTTCTCTAGCAACCCTCTTCCCAGGCAGTAGGAAACCCCAGGAATGGGGGTCCTTGCTTGACAGGTCTCTTCTTATAACTTGGCTAGACCTTTCTAACCCTTGTAAGAGGCTCCCTTCAAGTGTTCCAGGTCAAAGGATGAGCACTTGCTTGTACTTTTTCAATTTAAACTATAATTCTTTCTTTTTAAATATAAAAAAATAAATTGCTGTGCAGCTTTATCAAATCTGTGCCCTCATAATATGATGGAAGACAGAATGTAAGCCGTAATATCTTCAGATTGGTTTGTTCAGAACTGTCTGTGGTTTCCCCTTTCCAAATGAATTAGCAGCTGCTTTACGTTCCTGGCCGTATAACATTAGAAGCCAAGTCCTCTTTTAACACAAGCAGAAAAGGCAAGTAAATTTCTTCCACAACATTATTCCATGAGACTCTAATCCTGGCCTGATTGGACTGTACCTCCCAATCCATTCTCTCCCTCTTCACTGAGATTATCATCAAGAATGCAGGAAGGGATAGCATTTGTTGCAACGTTCCTCTCCAGGAAGTGGACCGTTCACAGCAACTTCTTTTACAAAACGCACAAATTAACATAATATCAGCCTGATTCCTGTCTTTGGACTGGACCCAAAGCTGAACTAATGACCGTGCAAAGACTATGAAAAAATCACAAGGAACTGAATGGCACATGGAATTGATATTTGAACCATGCAGTCTGCTGTCAATCCTATAAATCACTTTGGTTTTAGATATGGCCACATCGTACAGTCTGCTGGCCCAACTACAACTCTTACACCTGTGTCAGCTGGATTTTTTGTAATTACAAACACTAGCAGGATAATAGGCCTCCGGTCTAACACCTAAATTAATTAGTCTATAGCAACTTTATTCCAAAAGCAGGAAGTAAAATACAAAAGGTACATGTAGGACTGGAACTGGTCGATAGATATGCAGCTAGTGAACGAAATATACTTCATTCCCCTACATGAAAAAAACAATGCACAAAATACCTACAGTAACATACCTGGAGGATTTAACAGAAGATATTGCTTGCACTAAACTTATTGTATTAACACTAAAACCAGGGGAGAATACTCAACAATTCTAGAGTAAAATGATCTGCAAAATGGAGAGGCCTGTTTACTACTCCAAGGAAGCCTCAGGGCCTTACAGAAGTGTTACCAAAACTTAACAAGATCATGGGTTTTAGAACTCTTAGTTTGTTCAGTGCTCATGCATATCAAAGGGTTGCTGATGCCATCATTTTCAAACCAACTTAAAAATCAAGCAAATAAAATTATTTATATTCCCTTCCTCTCCAACCTTGAGAATGTAAGATTTTGATATTACAAGTGAAATTTTAAATAGAAAACCAGAAAAGCATAACATCATTCAAAGCCTGCAAGTCTTCTGTTTTTGTTCTTATTTTTCTGAACACTCAGGTCTCACAAAATGACACCTTAAGAATGAAATCTTTTTCCACAGCAAGAAAAGACTGAAGATGCTGCACTCATGAGTACAAGAAACCAAACTCTAAAAAAACCTTAACACTAATACATTAATTCAGTATCAGCAGATATAAAGATAAATGAATGAGCTGAAAAGGACACACAGAAATTGCATGAACTAGCTCAGTCCTGCTTTTTGGAGACTTGAAACAAATGTTTATTCCATAAATTTGCACGGCTAAAAGGTTTAAAAGATATTTATGCTCACTTCTTATTTGCCTAGGATTCCTTCACCGCTCATGAGCTCGCTGACTACTTCAATACAGCCTAAGACTCTAGCTACTTTTCCAGAATAAAATGTCACATTGAAAGCAATACCCACAAAAAAGGAAACATAACATGTTGATTACGCATAGCCCCAGTTTCTAAGAATCATTGAATGCAACAAATATAACTTTTGAGGGAAATAAAGTTGGAGGGATGAAGGATTAATAAATAGGCTTAAGTTTTTTATTCTAGAGGTGGTGTTACCATATCAGGCTGATTTGAAATATGAAACAAAAAACTTCCACATACCTCAGACCTTTTTCATTACCCACCTTTCCAACCTCAATGAAGCCAAAGCTGGTGCAAACTGAGAGGAGACTGTGCAAGTGCACATGCTTCACTAGCTTACAGAGGGTCTAAAAGACAGAGTAAAAACATTCACAGGCTGACAAGCTTTATCTACAGGGGACCTCCTACCAGGAACTGCCCTGGTATTAACAATGATGGGAAACATTTGCCCATAACGATCGCCGAACAAAACTACCAGTTATCCATTGAAGACAATGACACATTGAATATCTGCATTGCTAGCTACTCAACAGAACTTGCTTTTCACTTGATCATACAACAAAGAATTAAAATCACCGCAGATGGATACTGCTTCTTTTTTGTGTAGAATTTATTATAGGTTCTGTTTTCTTTGTCACAATATTGAAGGGGGAGGTATTGTTAATATAATTTAACCACTGTCCTCGCTAAAAATGAGTCTAATTAGGGTAAAATGGTTTTTTATTCACTGAGAAAACAGGCTTCCATCCTAAATTCCTTTCAGTGATGGCATGATGAGACATTTGGCATTAATTACATAGTAGTGCTAGAACACTTATTTGTAGGACTGACTGCCACTAAAAAATATTTTCCTACTCCTACCTTCAGCAAATCTCTAGAAATAATCAGTGTAACCTGCAGCACAAATAAATTTCCAAGGACCAGACTGTTTTGGGATATCTACTGTTATAAAACAGCACCAAGGCATTACTTGCTCCTGAACACATTGAGAAAAATCATTCTGTCTCACTGCCTCCTCTTCCTTCCTGAAAACCTTGCCTTGTTCTCCAGTGTGTCCACAATGTTACTGGAATTACCATTTGCTTCGCTTGACACTCATCATATTTCATCTCCTCTTTGAATCGCATTTACAGGTTTCAACTTCTCTTTCCAAACTTCCTGTCTTTACCCTTCATGTCCATACAACATCTCTGTCATTGCCTCCAGTGCCTGCTTTACCTTAGACCTGTGCTCTCTAGACAGCTGAGGTAAAAAATGCATCAGTACTTTTTTTGAGAAAAATATACAGATATATTATTCAGGATACTGTTATGTCAATGCCTGGGGATTAGGACAACACAGGAATACATGAGAATAACATGTTGCTGAAAAGAATGGTAAGACCACTACTAGATTCCATCTGCTACCAACAAGCTTCTTCTAGTGACAAGAATGAAAACACTACGGATAACAGTCTGAACAACAAAAACTGCTATAAGGATGATGGTTTTTAATTTCAGTGCTTTGAATTGCCCTTTTTCCTTTTCCACTAATGACTGGTATAAGCATATAAGCAATGTTACTCCAGCTATAACACAAAAAGTCTGGACAGCTCCAGGTACCACTTAGCCATCCTGTACTGAAATGACTATCTTAAATCATTAAACAATGATGAAATATACTGGAAGAAAACTGCCCTTAAAATCTTTTTTTCTCAGAAGTTCACTTCTCTTGCCAAGCCTGCAAGTAATCCTAACAATGAAAATGGTAACAGAAGAAGTTATTATACCTGACCAAAAATGCAAGATTTATTAGCCTGTCTCAATGATCATTGTAATAACTGCCAACAAAATCAGAGAAGTCCATGTTTCCACGTGCCTCTCAGGGACAATGTGTACCCAATACCCTGTTTTTGTCTCATACGTGAGGAAGGATGAAGCTCCAGCTGGAAGGTTTTACAGCTGTGAGAGCTGACCTAATAATGTAAAGATGAATATCCAGGGTTGTTCCTCCATGCTGCCTGACCTCAGTTTGAAAACACCAAAACGGATGAATGCTAGAGAACACTCACTGGAGTTTGGTAGCTTGGTTTGTGGTCCCCAAACTCCTGGAGTTTTCAATATGCGTAACATTTCCTCCCTATTTTCCAACTTGTAATTTTTGGGCTATAAACACTATTCCCCCACTCTGAAAGATTACACATCTCACTGGTATGTTATTGTTAGAGGAAGACACAATAAAGGAGGACATGTTATGAAATACATACCAGAAAAGGTTGGGTAGAGATGGAAAGGGAAAAGAACACTGAGCACAGAACTAAAGTGAAGTATTTATTAGTGAGAAAGGAAAAACTGAGGGAAATATTAAAATATTATTTACATATTTATATTTCTATAGACAATTGAAAATTTGTTTATAACTGCAGCTGAGTATAATAGAATGATGGGAGACATTGCTGGAGAGTTATTATTGACTGCTTTTATCACTTAACATACTGAGAAGGCAGAGAATTTCTGCTAGCTGGAGAGCCTTCAACACCTGTTGGGACTCTGTATTCTTAAGCACAGAAATTCAAAGTTCACGATCAACTTCTATCAGGTAGCTGCTCACCCTACCTCAATTTCTCTACCTGTAAAGCACATACACCCTATCTCAATTTCTGTACTTGTACAGAACAAATAGCTGCCTTCTTGAGCTGTTGAAGCTCCTCTAGCTAATCTGGAGCATGTTTTGAAGTAAACACAACTATGCACTATAAGCAGATTATTATTAGAATTATCTGTCATTAAAGTGAGAAAGATCATAGAATCGTAGAATGCTTTAGGTTGGAAGGGACCTTTAGAGGCCCTCTAGTCCAACCCCATATCATGGGGTTATCATGGAGTAGTTAAGTATCTTCTTTACTACTTCTTGAAGAAAAACTTAGTTTAATTTTTGCCACATTTGATAGCCTTTGCTAGGATTACCAGTTCACCAGCTGGACATAGGCTAACAAAGGAATAAATTAAATGAGCGACTGGTCCATGCCAGGATATGTGAAACAGTGAGAACGGTGAACGTTAATAGTAAGTTAAGCATGCTAAGTTGGCATGCACATATAAACCTTTCACAGGAGCAGCAGAAGTTATTAAAGCAATGAAGCTGTCCCCCAACTTTCCAACTTTAACTAGAACTGTGCAGGATTCCTAACAACACAAAATATGACATGCAAAAAAAATTAAGAAGTAACAGATGCTGCCAGGCTTCCAGAATATTTTTCCTGCTGATGGGAACAGAACCATCCCTCGTGATTTTACAGACTGAAGCTCATTACTTTAATCAGCTTCTACTAGAAGTTTACAATGGCCAGAGATATTCCTAACAACTTCTTTTGCAGGTCTTGGTTTTGCATTTCTTAGGTATACACAGAAAGAAGAATCAGATGCAATCTATGTTGCAACCTTTTCTTAAGATACACGTTTATTTAGTTTGTTTGCTTTCCTTTTTTTTTTCTTGGCAAGACTCCACAAACATTTTTGGGGTCAAACTTCTCCCAACTATGGGAGGTAGCTGCAACTTGTGAAAGGCCACACCTGACTTCCACAACTCATTGTCGCTTTTAGTCACTTTCATGCTTCATAATATGTAAGATGCAGCCAGCAAAGACACTTGCTACAGAAATAATGTTATAAATACACTCTCAAATGGGATATATGTATAAAAAATAGGTGAGAAACCACAGGATTTTCAATATACCTTTCAGAACAGATTAAGGCGCTGCCCTTTGGTTTTATTGTGGTCTACATGTTAGACAGCATATAACAAACATGAGAGGAGAGGAAAAGAGAGCAGTGGTTACAAAAAATCATGGATAAAATAATGGGAACATGGATGATACTCAGTAAGTCCCTGCAGGAATTCATATAAACAAAAATACCTGTAACATTAGAGCCTTATCTGAAGTGCCTATGAACTCTCAAGGCACTAAACAGCCTTGATAGATTCAGTGAAATAGAGGATTACAAAAAAGAAACAAAATGAATGAATAAAACAACTTGAGAGGTAGAAAAAGTAAATAAAATGGAATTTGAGAGAAGCAGAATAATGAAAGAAATGTGAAGGGGGCAGGGAGGGGAGTTTATTCTAAAGCTTCCTTCTCTGTCATGATAACACTATTGCATTCCTTATCAACCAGAACTACACAGTCAGATTTGATTTTTTTCTTCATGCCCTGAGTCTGAAAGAATCAGAAGAATGCCACTTATTCCTCCATCCAGCACTAAGAGGCAAACTTTTCTCTGTCCTTACTGCCAGTGTTCAGATCCAGCTTGTCTCCCAACATTAATTCACCTTTCTTCTCTCTGAATTTACTCTCAGTTTCCCAAAGTCATATCATATATGAGTGGCCTAGATTACCACATAAAACTTCTTTGTTAACATAACCAGTTCTTTGGTGTTTCTTAGTTTGCACATTTACTAATATTTTGTCATAAAAGCCTGCATCATTGCTCTGATTGTATATTTTTACTTTTAAGCCTTGGAATTTGCATGACTGCATGACTATCTCTATTCAGAAATTTTTTTTATCTCAAAGTTGACGGTACTGAATCATTTCCATACCCTGTTACATCATGGGAAATCATGCCAGTCTTCTGTGAGACACCATTGCTGCCAAAGTTTTGCCAAAGACTCCTGCCAGGATCAACAGAGATTAAAAAGTGCTTTGTGGATTTAGTGATTGTTCCCTATAGAGAACTCCATCCCCACATGACATCTGTAGGAGAGAGAACAGTTTTTAATGTCAAATGACTACATAAAATGGAGCTAAATGCAAATGTATCCCCTCTTTGATTATCATCTTATGCAAACATAGGTCCATTTACATCAGTGGTGTACCTTGCAACAAGAAGAAAAATCTATCAGCTTTTCTCTTATTGAATTCAGCCCGTTAGTTTTTATATCACTAATTTTGTTCTTTCATTTCTTGTTTCCTATACTCAAAGATAATTGGGGTTTCACTTTTCATGTGAAAGCACGAGTTAAAAAGCTAAGTAGCCTTGAAACTTCTGCATTTATTTGATACTCACTCCTCAGTAACTCCTACCAAGATTAAACAAATTTTCTTAGGGACTGTGTGAGATATGAACAGATCATATGGATTAGGATGACTCTGTGCATTCTTTTGTGTATCTGCTTCCTCCCTCCTAGACAGATTCCCAGAAGTTTAAATAATGGCAATGCATACGGCCTGGCCATCTTCATAATGTATCCGTACCTTCTAATTAGGTCTGTATATATTATTGAAAATAGCTTTCTGCTACCAGAGACATTGCTGAAGGAGAAAGCTGCACTATCATTTTCTCAAGGAACATAAATAACACGTTTTGAACACCTTTTATTCTGCAGTGAACCTTAGTCGAGAGTTACCTGTATCTAATGAGGCAGAAATGCAATTCAGTGGTGCCTCCAGGGGCTCCCTTTGCTGAGAAGGGAGTACAGACACCCCCTTGTGGAAGCTGCCCAGTGTTCTGTGTGATCAAGACATACACCAATGGAGCAGCACTCTCAGAGCACGAAATACTATTCCTGTGGACAGATATTATGCCTCCTTTCCAAAGACCCCCAACCCTTGCTTTTACACTAATCCCCCTTTTTTTTCTGGGGGATTCAGGTAAAACCAGGCGAAAAATGGCCGATTCTGTATCATTCCATTCCACTGAAAAGAGCAAAGCGGAGGACACTTACCGATACTTAAAAGTTATTTCAGTAAGGAAGTTATTTCTCTCCAGAACAGACTTTCGGAATGAATGGTCTAGCTTTTAATTTTGGACTAGCAAATACACTGTGCATTGCAATGACCATTTTAGTAATTTTGTTATTTATTACATTCTTTGTTCTCTCTCTATTCCTTGAGTCCTCAGCATTATATTGAAAAACCATTTCTCTTCCACAGCTCAAAGAAAACCTACCAAGAAGCACTAATTTACTAACCAATAGCAACAAAGAAATACCAAAATGTTCAGAGTCTCAAATTAGAATGGTTGCCAGGGTCTTCAGATGTATAAAATATTTTCTGTAGGCTGTGATGTCTGACATAAATACACTGCCAGAGTAAGGTCATCCAAATCAAAACCATAAATAGTGGAATGGTGGCAGAAAATGTTAAAAACAATTACAATGCACATGTTCTTTTCCCCTTAGGACAAAAGATTCTCATCATGTTCCTTTTTGTTATGCCAGAAATATTTAACTGATTCGTGTTGTGTGGTATAAATACATAAGTCAGTTTCTGTTCCTGTTTCTTAACAGTTCATTTTATGTAACATACAGATTCATTTGAACCAAAGTAAAGTATTCTGATCTCTAATAGTTTTTTATCTCTAAACCTTGACTACCACAAATAAACTTATGATGTGGGCCCAGTAGGATACAGCGTCTAACAAGCAAATTTAGCAAAGGTTTGAAGACGGACCGACATGCATCTCTAGTGTTATTTGTAAATGCCATTACTTTGCTTCAAGAGACTGAAGCAGATATTTCCACTATGGAAAACTAAGGGTACAGACTGTTTCCTATCTTAACATTATCATCACAAGGAAGTAAAATCCAAAAGGAGAGAAGTAACATAACTGGGCCATGATTGATGCATATGGGCAGTTCACAATAGAAGATAAGGATCCTGCTGCAGGCAAGGCTAAACAGGGAAGAAAAGGCAACCCCAAGCACTATCTATAGTTAGCCCTAAAATGGGAAGAAACACAATGATCTGTGTTTACAAGAGTTCATGCAAAAACATTGCTTTTCAGTTTTGGGAGCAGTAGGTTCATGTTGGCAGGACTGCATGCTTGAACAACACTCAGAGTCGAAGTCAGCTGAAGTCATGGAGTTTAGGGCTTTTTTTCCCCTACAGAAAATCTTGCTATTGCTTTTTATATGCAAAAATTGCTAACAAAAAGGAAATTTCAAAATCTCAAGCATGAGTATTCATGGAAACCAAAGTTTAAACAGATCAGTAAACAAGAGAGACAATGACCTGATTTCCACCCGTTATAAATAGGACCACGCCTCACCCACAAAGATTTTGTGTCAGTGCCTGTGGGTGATGACAGAACTCTGTAGTTCAGTAAATGCAATGCACTCAATATATTGGAAGTAGGGTGGAACATCACTTAACAAAAGTCTCTTCAAGTAGGTCCCTGGCAAGTAGCACTTAAGTCAGCTGAGATCGTATCATGCACATTAAATACTGCAAATTAAGTAGGAACCTTTCACCTAGCCAGTGACAAGGCCAGTCTCATTGTTCTGGTCAAGACAGTTTGGACGAATGCTCCATGGCTTGAAAAAGAAGCATTTTTAAATTGCCTGAGGGTAGGCATACATAGTGCACAGTCCTGTGAAGAGACAAACGTAAAAAGCAGTATAGCTTCATTACTGGCGTTTCTGCTTGCACTAATAAACACAGTAGTTCTCAGATGAGCTACTTCTTGCTGAATAAAGTATTCTAGCTTCTTCAGAGCTAATACGGATCTCTTTGCAAAATACAAGGTTATTCCTTGGAGACATTCTTTAATATTTCTATATTATTTTCATAAGTTACTGCTCCTGAAATAACAACATTTTTCTGAGAGATGCAGAATGTGTTTTTTCAAGCTCACCTCCTGAACAAGATTTAGTCAGGCAGAGGAGAAAATCTTCCAGTAGCTAGCATGATCAGCCATGAAACAGCTCAATTTGAGGAGAAAATGTTCCTTTATACAACAATGCCTCAAAAGGGCGTGCTCTGTACAAGTCTAAATTAGAGACCAATAGAATGAAAATACCATAGAGATGTGGGTAACTCAATCCAAACTTTAATTGGCAAGTGTTCGTCACTCTTAGAGGCATTGCAAATTATTCCCCCTTCCCCCTCCCCATCTCAAGCAGAATCTTTTGGTTATAAAACACCAAATGAAAAATCATAGCAATTTTGGATGTCTTCAAGCAGATCTAATACTGGGAAACTTTCCACTTGTGTACCTACATCAGCAAACTTACTGCCAGTACAATACACAAGCATCCTGCTCCCCTTTCTTGTAAAAGGTAGGCTGAGAGGCCTGTTTAATGGATTACTACATTTCAACAATTACTGTACCATGAACAGGTTGATTGTTCCTCAGCAACACGTATTGCGGGAAAACTCCACACTGAAATTCACAGCCAAAATGGGGGACACCAGTACAAGCATCTGGCAAAGCAACAATCCTTAAATCTTATTGCATAAACTACTGAATACTTTTTGTGCTGTTAACAGATGAGTGTTTGGGGGAATAGGCTAGGATAAGAAACTGAAGCTATATTATTAAAAAGTAGATTAATCATTTTCATATCCAGAAACCTAATAACAGCAAAGAAAAAAAGATAGCTGTGCTCTGATTCAAAGCATGAGCCAGAATAATGCTAGCATAAAATAATAAAAATGAAAGGAGACAAATCATCCCGAAGAACATGTTTTACTCCTGTGCAGTATTATTTAGTCTGTATTGTTAATCAAATTTGGAACATTTGTAATTTTCAACAGAAAAACCAAAGGAAAACAGGAAAAAATATAGATATTCTCCCAAGGCAGTAAAGGCAGGTATTAAAAATATTCTCAACCAACCTGCATATGATTAAACTTTGTTTTAGTATTTTTTCAGTATGAATACAATTTCATAAATTGCCAAACAGCAGATACAAATAAAAATCATGTTTTCCACCATGAAATAAGAAGGTACATGAGTGGAAGAGCTCACAGAAAAACTTAATGCTCTGCCACTTCCTCTAAATAAAGGTGGCATACCTCTTTCTCGGCCTTAATTAAATTAAAAATAATGAATGTAAATTCATATCCATTCAGGCCTTGCCCTTTTTGTCAGATTTGACTAAATGATGATAATTTGTACTAGTGATACATACTAATATATTTATGTCTTAAAGTATTTAGAACATGTTCTACCCCATATACTACAGACAATCTTAAGGCAATTAAAAGCCTAACCAGCCCAGCCTTTTAGGTAAACTAATGGCTTAGACAGCTCTATATGCTATTTTGGGTCTTCCCACCCATCTAGTTCTCTTTCATTAGAAGAAGAACATGAGAAAAGAGAAAGGGGAAAAGAGCTGTAACTCTAGAACAGCAGGGGAAGAGTCTCTGAAAGTACACTAACTATAATTTTATTTAACAAAGACGTAAAGAAAAAAGGAGAAATACTGATGTTTCCAATAAACCAAATATACCTTTAAGTCTAGTCAGTTTGTATACTGGCATAAGTTAAGACACAAAACATGGACCAATTCTTTCACAAGTACAGCTTTTCTTCACAATATTTAATAATGTAAACAACTATTAGGAGTAAACATAAATTTTATCTGCTTAAAAGGAAACTGAGATGAATTGAATAGACCTGTAACCTTTCCTACAGGAAAGATGTTCAATTTACAAACATGTTTATAGAGAGCCCTTTTTGTTTGTTTTCACGGAATACTAGGCAATCAGAAATGAAAGTCTCCCAGGTGACAAGGACAGCATAATGCTATGAAGAGATACATGGAGGTATTTCTGTACACAATTACATTTTGAGTACAAATACCTCTTTCTGTGCAATACTTGCATCAGAATCTCTAAGTAACAAACTACAGATGGTGCATAAGGCTACAAAACTACAGAAGTTTTCTGTGGACTCTCTGTATTAGCTACATGCAAAGTGAGTGCATGTGTTAATCACATGGCTGACTATAATACGTAGTCTTATAACAATGATTTATTACTGAATATTGATTTAAAAGTGTCTTAATTCTGAAACAAAAAAATAAAAAAGATTTGAAACTTCTTAGACATTGTACATTGAGATAAGCAAAAGTAAATTGTTTAAGTTCAAATATATTATGCAGCTTTGAACAAAAGGGCGATAAATCCACTTTATAATTTGCATATGAGTATGATTAACCAGTCACCCTAATCAGAACCTTTGCTTTGAAACACATGAACATAATTTTAAGTGCTAAGTAGAAATTACTAGCAACACAGAAAATTAAATCTTTTTCTGAAAACACTTCAGATTTTAAATCACATCTGATACTTCGAAAAGTATTTTATATTCGGCCAAGATGAACAAAGTTCCCTCCCTATTTCAATTGAACAATTGCAGCATTGCAGCTAACGTGGCTAGGTGCAGGAAAGTGTTACTTACCAGAACTGACCACGAAGTGGTGCTATTTGAACAAAAATGGATTTTATTTCGTCCATAAAGGTTTAGGATGTGCTGAACAGCTTTTTGTGTAATAACCTTTGGTTTAAAAAACAATTCACAGAAGAGCCAGGTTTCATGTGAATTGTTGTCACAACTGGCTGATGATAACATGTAGTCCAGCTGCCCACACAAAAAACATTTTCTTTTAAGCTTTCCAAGTTGTCAAGCATTGAAACCATACAATAGTAAGCTTGCAGGAAACCCATGACAGTTGTAAAGGGATTAAATGTCCTGTGCAAGAACCCACACTATCATTAAAAATCATTGGCTTAAGCTATCTGGAAGGTAAACGCACAGCATTTCACTCAGCCTATCTTGCCATTGTAGATTTCAAAACTGAAATAGTAACAGATGGAAACATTTGTAAACAAAACATTCACCTAATGCATTCACAATATTCACCACTACTGTAGCATTAGTGTCACAAACTCACTTGTTGCATTAAGCTGATGCACCTCCTTGCCCAATAGAGTGTGAAAGGCTACTTGACTGTAAATAAAGCCCCATGCTAAGACTATAGCTCAGCTCAAATTCTTGAATTTCACGATCTTCCATTTGCTCAACTACACCATCATACGACTGAACCCGGAACACTCGTATTTCACGTACAGTGACGCCTGAAAAGGCGTGTTAGGCCAGGCGATCAGAACCCCCGGCAGGCCTGCGGAGATGGTGAGCTGCTGTGGGCCCAGCGCATCCCGCAGGAAGGCAAGGGCTCGGCCGCACCGCCCCGGGGAAAGCAGGCCTCCTGCTTTCCCCGCTCCTCTCAGGCTGGGCACAAGCACTAGGCAGCCCAAATGGTTCTGGCTTCCCCCCCTTCACTGCCGAGGCCTCTCCCTGCCAGGCCTCGGTCTGGCGGGTACTCCTAAGCGGACACAAATGCGAGGGGCCTGCCTCTGTCTGCCAGTGCGCCATTTGCACTAACTCCCCCGACTCTAAGCACGCCTAAGGAGAAGCAGTCGCTTGTCTGAATTGGGATATTTCAACATTTTCGCATTTTTCTCCCCCAGGACGCCCCCACAACACCCCCCTCCACCCGCGGTCCTTCCCTCCCTCAGCCTTTGGGCCGCGCCTCCACTGGGCGGGAAGAGCCCGCCCCCTCCCTCACGCTCGCTCCCGCTCATTGGCGGCCTCCGCCTCCCCAGCGCCCAATCGCTGGCTGGAGCCATCGCCATGGCGACAGCGGACGCCGCGGGACCGAGCGCCCGCCATGGCCGCCTACAGCCCCGGGGTGCGCCTCGGCAACTGGGAGGAGGAGGCGGCTTTGGAGGAGGTAGCGCCCCCCGGCCCCGCACGGCCTTTCCCCCTAACTTTTTAAACTCCGTTTAAACCTGAGACTGAGAGTGCTGCGTACCGTGTCTAACCCCCTCTCTCCTTGGCAAGCAGGAACGCTTGAGGGATTTTATGCGTAAAAGAGAACGAGGAGAACTTTTAATACAGAAAATAAACAAACTTGAAGAAAATCTTTTAAAGAAGGTAATTTTTAAAGAAGGTTATTTCAATCCTCTGTGACTCACATAGAACGGCGTAGCTGTTGCTAGTGTTCTTCATGCGTTAAGAAATATGGATTAGCATTTTATATGCTAAAATACTTCCGATATTAGGTCCAGATAATTCTGTAAAAATTATGTATATTTTAATTTAGGTAAAGCTGTCGGTATCTAAGGATGGATTTGTTCATTTTGGAGACACTGTGATGCTTTTGAACCCAGACAACAAATCCTCAGTGGAGAAATACCCTGGAGTGTGCGGCAGTCTGACTTTGGCAATTAATCTGGGTGAAATATCCGTGTATTCGGCCAAATCATTGCAAGCCCCATGTGGAGTTAGCGCGGTCGAGAGTGTGGGCCCTGTGGGTCGAAATACTTTTTGTATTTTAAGGTTTGGTACTTTATTCTGAGTTGTTTTCAATTATTGTGTTAGCTTTCAGTATCTTGTTTTGAGAAATATGCAATGAAGTTTGCTAATATGCAAATGAATTTGAGTAAGATTAGTTTATTTAAGAAAGAGGCTTTAACTTGGGTCATGCATTAGGCTTGATTCTGCTCGCATCTTACTGTGAATAATTCCAAGGAAGTTGAAATCAGCTTAGAACTGGTGTGAAGACAGAATCGAGTTCACTGTATCATTTGGTAAACTCTACAACTATTTTTAATGTGGTTGTGTTTCAGCTGTAAAATACAAAATATGTCCAAGAAGCACTTAGTATTATTATTTGTTCTCCTGCAAATAAGGTCTCTGAAGCAGAAATTTGTGTCAATGCTTTTGCTGTACATGAAGTGGACAGTGTTTCTATTGTTCTAAAAAAACCCTTAACCAAATGGTATATTCTGTCTCACAAATACATACTTAATTTGAGCTTTGTGGGAGAAGAAACAGAACAGGCTGCTGTTCAATAGTGGAATGCTCTGCCTGAGTGCCTGCATTTAACAATAATAGTAGTGCATAAGAGTTCAAACTAACCCATATAATCCTGACTGAGCAAAAGTCTTTGGGCTAGACCTAAGAAAGAATTTTGATGCCAAGAGCATAATTTAGACCTTCTAGAACTGCAAACAAAATAGTTTTGCTTAGCTGCTGTCTGATCTTAGAGTCATTGGCACTCAATGCTATTAGGTCCCCCATTAACTGATTACTAAGTTCATCAGCTACATAAGTTTTTTTACACTGAATATACTTAGAAAGCCTAGCACTTAATTTAGTGATTCTTTAATGTAAAATACAGAAATCATTCTGGAAATAGGGATATACCAGCATCTATGCTGATGTAATGAATCAAATTATTAAATATCAGTTACATATATTATTAGCAACATATGTTAAGTTACCGACAAACAAACACAGACTGTTCTGCTTTTAGTGTGTGATTTTTCAGATGCCTGTATTAAGTGTGTTTTAAAGGGGGCCTCAGTGCTGAATTCCCATGGATTTTTCATTGGATGTTATCTGTCCACCCTGCATGTTAATTAATACATCATAAAAAGTCATCAGTACAGTCTGTTTCTATTCTGTTAAATACTTTAACCAGTGAGTCAAGCGTGAAATGTCTTTTCCATTAAGATGAGTTTACCTATTTTTAAAAGTAAACTTTATACAAAGTGTTGCCACAAGACCTAACTGTAGAACAAAACAAGACAAAACAAGACTACTAATGCTGATTGTTTGAATAACTCTTTCTTCCTTTTTACAATTTTAACAGTGTTGGTGGAGGTGCAGTGGATGAACCAATTAGATTTGGGCAAAACTTTGGTCTTGGCACAACAGGAGGGTTTTCTGACCAAATGGTAAGGCGAAGCTGCAAATGGCAATGGTAGCATATATGGAGAGTGGGCATTTAATTACTATATATTTATATGAAGCTGTACAGTGGTTCAGCATCTTAGCTTTACAGAACAGATTCAGAATCATACATAGATCAAGATAAGCGATACCTATTTAGAAAGTTCATGCAACCTGCCTGAGATCAGGTGTGCAAGCCAAGGGGGCTGTCAGCCAGAACAACTGGATAAAGAAGGTTTTAAAAAAGAGAAGAAAAAAGGAAATTAGAATTAGCTTGTGAAGCATGAAAGGATACATCATTAGAGGGATAATTTTTTTACTTTTTCTTTAAATAAATCCCAAACGATAAGATTTCATTTCTTGTAAGGATAAATCTATAGTAGTTGTATGAAGTAACATACTGTTCTATCATTCTGAAGGAGCAGATTTCTATTCAATGTTAATGTTGTTTCCCTCTGCAAGTTAGACATAAATAAGACATTCCATGTTACAATGCATTCAAAATAAATCACCACAACTTTGAAAAAATTTTCCCTCTCAAAACTACTTTGGTGACAGAGACTCTTTGGAATGTAAATTAAATTTTAAATGATTATTCACCAGTCTGCATATAGAATAGCTACTTAGGGAGTTTGTTGACAATACAGAATCTAAGTTATGGATTTTGTATGTGTAGCTTTAGCTTGGCAGACTGATTTTTCAGCCGAGAGAAAATTTTTTGTATTGAAAACTATTTTTAAAAATTACATCTTGTTTATGTTATATTTATACTGTCCTTAATATATTTTTTTATTTACAGTTATATCTAGCAAGTGACCATAAATCATTTGTAAGATTTGCTAAAAAATCTTACCTTCAGCAAGTATTTTTGACAGATGAGCTTTCCTATTTGACTTGCTGGCAAGCTACCTTCTTGGATCCACAGCTGCGTCTTGAATATGAAGGATTTCCAGTTCCTGTAAGAAATTAAAACAGTAGAAAATGTTATGAAGATTTAATTGAAACAGTAGATGGAGTACTTAGAAACAAGTTGTGCCCATTTTATACACATATTTTCCTTATATAAGTTCTGACCTGTAATTTTAGGAAGGGGGAGAGGGGAGGAACCATCTCTTTAACCAGGGAGTGCGCATATATAACTATTAGGTTCTGGTGTTCATTTTGAGGTTGACTTGCTCATTTTTTCTCATCAGAATTTTTTAAAGGTTGACATTATCCTGTTGTGAGGATGGAGTACCTGGAATCTGCTTTTCAGGAATTCTGAGCACTAAATTCCATTTCCAATATTAGGAGCTGTGATTAATTAAGAACTCCTGTTCATTAAATTTAAAAAGCATTATAAAAAACCCCAGGGCATCTGAATAAGTGGATGCTTTTCCAAATGTAGTTTTGTGCTGGTTTTGGCTGGGATAGAGTTAATTTTCTCCAAAGTAGCTTGAATGGGGCTATGGTTTGGATTTGTGCTGAAAACAGTGTTGATAAGACAGGGATGTTCTAGCTGCTGCTCAGCAGGGCTTACACACAGTCAAGGCTTTTGCTGCCTCTCACCCCACCCCACCAGCGAGGGGCTGGGGGGCACAAGGAGTTGGGAGGGGACACAGCTGGGACAGCTGATCCCAGCTGCCCCAAGGGATGTTCCACACCATATGACATCATGCTCAGCATATAAAGCTGGGGGAAGAAGAAGGAAGGTGGGGACATTTGGAGTGATGGTGTTTGTCTTCCCAAGTAACCATTACTTGGGATGTTACAATGGAGCCCTGCTGTCCTGGAGATGGCTGAACACCTGCCTGACAATGGGAAGGAGGGAATGAATTTCTTGTTTTGCTTTCCTTGTGTGCGTGGCTGTTGCTTTCCCTATTAAACTGTCTTGATCTCAACCCACAAGTGTTCTCACTTGTACCCTTCCGATTCTCACCCCAGTCCCACCAGGGGAGCATGAGTGAGTGGCTGCGTGGTGCTTAGTTGCTGGCTGAGATTAAACCATGGCAGGTTTTTAACCTTTTGTAAATACATTAAGCAGATGCAGTATTTTCCTGTTCCAAAGAACTGCTAGGCTTCCTGAAGTGCTGGGTGTACAGCAAAATATCACAAATATAATTTTTCCTTCTACAGCCTTGTACTGTGACTCACATAAATCAGCTCAGTGATAAACACAGTCAAAATTATGTAATTGCCAAAGACAACATTCTTTATTCACAATATTGGTAAATGGGGGTGACTAAAAATGAATTATTTTATACAGAAAAAATTGAAAATTGGTAACATATAAAAGTCCATTTCTAGGCTGTGTCCCCAGACCATCTGGATCTCTCGTACGGAAAAATATTGTATGTAAGTGGGATTACCCAGACGCACAGGCCACTGGAATGACTGCTACCTTTTTTTTTTTTTTTTTTAAGTGCCCAGCACAGGGGTGTGGAATGGGATGTATTAGACAGGAGAAGGTGTCTGTCCTGAGAGCTAAGAATTTGGCTGGTCTGAGCTGTTGAGACAGTTGTGTTGAGAACTGATAGGGTGTAAAGTATCTCACTATCAATGTACAGCAGTACCAGAGTGATATAGAGCAATGTGGGCTTACACTAAGCAGTAAATAAAAGCATTTAATTTGAATAAGAATAGTTAAAATTGCTGTAAAAATATCTGTCAAGTGTCTTCACTTGTTGGGTTTTTTTTTTTTCCAGGCAAACTCTAAAATGATTATTACTCATTGCCATACTAATCGGAGCTTAGCCATTCCGAGGAACTTTTGGACAAGGTAAGAATAATTTTTAAAACTGGCAGGGATGTGTATAATGATGTGACAACATCAAGAGTTTCTGTAAGAAGCAAGATAGTTGCTTTAGGAATGCACTGAGGAAATGGAAAAGAATGCAGAATGCACATTCTCCTTTCCCTTATTTCATTTCTGGGCTGTAATGTGTGCCACTGTGATGCTGAAGACAATCAGCTCAGACTTATTTGGTTTCCTTTTTTCTTTTTAATTCATATCCTATTATGCTTCTTGCCTTCTCTAGTTCCTTGGTAGTTCTCCCTTTGAACATCTTGAGCAATTACAGTTGTTTGGGTTTGGTTTTTTTTAAAGAAAAATAAAAGGTATAATAAGAAATGTAGGGAGTAAGAAAACTAAATAAAAACACACTGCATAAAACTATATATTGCTTATATTCATATGAATCAATCTCTCAACAAATTTAAGTTAATCCAACAATTCAAGTTAATATGCCTGCATTACATTAATATTGATTAAGCATTGTGAAGGAGTATACCAAATGTTTCCCATTAAATTCTGAGCAAGAACTGACTGAGGATTTGTATCAGGTTTTTGAGGATGAAACAAGGTCTGAAAGTTTGAGGCCGAAACAGTTTTTAAGTAGCCAGAATCTTCCTCAGTCAGAGAGAAATGGTGATGTGAATGGTGATGACAACCTAACCAGCTTGTATAGACTTTAGCTCCGAAGCTAGAAAGGTGGCATTTCTCTTTGATTTCAAATTCCTAAATTATTTATAGGAAACAAAGTGAGCCATTGTGTTTCTTGTAAGGGTCTTATATTTGAAAGTGCATGGTGATGCTTCTGAATAAGACAAGAGGAACATAAGAAAAACTTGAACAATTTATAGATGATGCAGATTTGCTGAATTCGTATATGTGTTAATTCCCCCTGCCCATCCCTTTTGCTTTGACTTTGCAGGTCTTATTTTGGAAAAGAATATGAAGTAGTTTGTCACACTTATCTGGACTCACATAAAGCTGAAGAAGATAAGAATTACTGGGTAATAGTTACAGGAAATCCCAGCGATGAGGACAGTACAATGATTGATAGACCCAACCCTCACCCAGGCGGGATCAGAAAGAATGAGTTTTGTGAAGAGACATAGAATACAAAAATCCCAGACTACAGCCGACAGAGGCTGATGAGATTCTGATTCTTGGTTTTTCTGTTCAGATTTTAGGTTTAGAGATGTTTGTTTTAAAAATGGACATGAAAGTCTACCATTAGTAATAATGTATAATCTCATTCACTTATGAATATTATACAGTGCGCAAAAACTAATAAAATTTGATGAACTATGCACAGCATCAAAAATTTATGAATCAGGAAGGATTCATTTTCACATTTTCACATTCACTGATGGCAAAAGATGTCAGAATCCAGGAATCTAATATATTTTCACTATCTTACTGGCCTTCAGCATGTATTTAACCAATTCTTCCAAAACCAAGCTAGTGTCACACTTTTTAAAAGGATGAATGTACAGTTTCCAAAACACTGAAAACCAAAATCCTGCAAGTTGTCATGGGATACTTTGACATTTAAAGTTCATCTGAAAGAAAGCTGGTTGTTGAGCTTGTTCCATGCTCTGTCTAGCATAATATTGCCAATTACTAAAAAATCACAAGTGAGGTCTCTTTATCTCAAGATTGGCTTCAGGTTTATGGGAATTAATTAAAAAAGGTATAAATTGAGTTTTTTACCCTTGTACATGTATTCCAAACATTTAAATGTCAAGTAAACAAGAACTTGAGCACAGTGATACCGACTAGAGACTTCCAGCAGCCTTATCCATGTTCCATTTGCTTCCCACCCTCAGATATTTTCAATCAGTAATGATTTCCACCAAGTTTGATAGCACGGTGAAATTGTCAAAGAAAATTAAGCCCCCACAAGTTTCATGAAAATAAATGCCAAAATAGAAAACGAATAAGAGACACTGTAAGTTTATCCAATAAGAAAAAGATTGTAGTCTATGGTCATTCCTAATTAGAGACCAGAGAATCCACATGAAAAAAAAAAATGGTCCAAGAATGGTGAAAATTTCAGCTGGAACTCACATTTTCTTATACAACAAAATCAACTAAGTATGAGATGCAAAGATGGAAAACAGATGTCATTACGTCACCGAGTTACCTGTATTGATATGGAAGTTGAAACAGCACCAGAGAGAATCTTCTTTATGTATGACATTCCACTGTGTCCATTTAGTAAAGCTACACATACACATATTCCTCTTCCTCCTGTACCACAAGAGTGGACTCTTTCTGCACAAAGTAAGTGAATCTCTGAGTAAAATACTACATGAATTTCCATTCTCAAAAAGGATTCCAAAGATCTTCAATGTTCACAAAGGACAAATAAAACTTTTTAAGTTTTACCAAAACAAAACCACTAAACTTTCACAGAAGAAGGGACCAATCCAAACACGTTATGTCTTCAAGCGCTATCCCAGATAGACTATGTGTTTTAAACCCGCTGGCAAGGCTTTACAGATTCTTTCCTTTATTCAATTTAAATTAAATCAGGAGACTGCAGAATAGGCTAAGTAGCACTTGGCTTGCAGAGTCTCAGAGCAGGAGACAGAGTACGGTTCTGTGACATGCAAGTTTGCTTTGGGGGAGTGTATCAGAGAGAACAGTTTTTGAATCACAATCCTTGCGTGCAAACCTTCACAGATCTGTTTTAAATGGAGTCTTATAGAGGAAATTAACTTTAGGAACTTATTCTTTCAGTTTCTGTGTAAAGATATGAAACCTGATGTGTGGAAAATGATGCACATTTTTATAGAGGCACTGATGATGCATGTTTTTATAGAGGCACTGTTATTACTCCAACTTACAGAGATTAAAATTCTGCACATTTTCATGATAGATTACCATAATTCTGCTTTGATTTTGTAGGTAATAAACTAGAAAAACTGAGGCTGCATGAGTGCACTGCAGTGTTTCTAATTTGGCCACTGTGGGCATTTATTGGTATTAGGGTTAGCCATTTCAAATCTGGCAAAGTATCCTTCCTCTTTGTTAAATATAAGAAACAAGAAGAGGCTGAAAACCAAAACCATTGCTGAAACAAAGCTTCGTGTGAACTCATGCAGGAATGAGAACTGTGTGGGCAGAGTGCCTTGGCCAGCTAATGTTATGGATAGGAGTGTTTGTGTGAGTGTGTGTGCATTTGTGTGGGAGAGAAGCAACGCAGGCTGTACAAAAATAAGTTTTGTAAAGTCTTACAGGAATACCAAAAAGATAAACGGATACAGAAAAGAGTACAGAAGTAGGCAATGTTGGAATTAGGTGCTGATAAAAAGTGGCTTGGAGGCTCTTGAGTGTGTTTTGCTCAGTCTGTGCTCACGGGAAAGGACTTCCTGAGCTGCTGGAAAATAAACAGGATTGAATCGATGATTCTTGATTCCGGTATCAGTTTTTCTTCTTACCTAATACAGTTTTAAAATCACCGATTTGTGCATAGCTTCTTATATCCTATAATACATATTTATAATTCAGCTGATTTGTGATATCGAATACAGATATTTATCTTTTACCTAGTTTTCCTTTTAAAAACTTTTTACACTTCGTAATATTGTCCACATGATGGCACCACATTTTTCAAAACAGCACAGTTATTGCTACATATGTAAAACAACCTGAAACGTTTAAATCTAAATGAGTCCCTGATACAATGCAACAAAAACTAACCAAGAAAATCAGGCCTGAATTCTGGGCTAGGAGGTGTCATTAATGTTTTATCATATTTTTGGAAAATAAAGTTAAGCAACAAAGGTAGGTAGAAGAACATAGAACATTGTGCATTGCATAGAGTCAACTTCTTAAAGATAATTGGAATATTAATTAATTAGTAACCAAAACATACTTAGAAGAAATTATGTTTAGGAGATTTTTCTTTCAATTTCTATGTAAAGATATGAAACCTGATGTGTGGCAAATGATGCACATTTTTATAGAGGCACTGTTATTACTCCAACTTACAGAGATTAAAATTCTGCTCATTTTCATGATAGATTACCATAATTCTGCTTTGATTTTGTAGGTAATAAACTAGAAAAACTGAGGCTGCATGAGTGCACTGCAGTGTTTCTAATTTGGCCACTGTGGACATTTATTTATAAACACAGGATTTAATATAAAGAATTATGGGATTGAATATTAGTGCAGAATCTGAACAATCCTGCAGCTGCCAATTAGAGACACCATATTGTCTAGTGGTAGAGTAATGGAGATCTGTACTGTGCTCCAGACCTGACCATTGTGTAGCTGAGGGCAGGCACTGTATTTTGCTTGTCCTAGTATTGCATATCATGAAATATAGACAGCGATGCTTGCCTCATTTGAAAGCACTTTGACATATACGAATGAAAAGCAAAATCATGTATTAAGAGAGCTTTCAATGCTTCTTCCAAATTAGACCCAATATGGCTAGTTCTACAAAGTACATTGTGGGATAATAAAACTCACTTTGCCTCCAATCAAGGGAGCTGAAAAGCTGTTAGCATGAAGCTGATCCTGAGCTATTAGTCCTTGCTGAGGGACAGGGTGCATTAGTTCAGTTTTAGTGCTGTGCTAATATAGCTTTTCATAGGCCTGTAGCACAGAGAGAACTCACATCGGCACATGTTTTGCTGTGCAGATGAGTGTTAGCAGCACCATGCTGAAGTACAGAGAGGTACAGAGAATTCAAAGAGTCAGCAAATAAAGGCATCGTCGTCCTAGTAAAATTACACTTTGGTAACACTGGAAATTGGAAATCCAGTTTTAAATCTGTCTTCTCTCTTTCCCTCTCTTTTGCATGCTTTCCAGCTCATATTTTGTATCACATCACTTCTCCTCTGCCATGTCACTGAGCCCAAACTTACTGATTTGCCATGGTTATAAAGTGCTAATCTAGCACTCAACACAAGCCCCTGGCCCCTCACCATAAACACATCAGTATCTTCAGAAGCTGCTTTTCTTTTCAGTGATTGTCATGAAGTATTGTTGTAGCTCAGACAGCTGACCAGAGTTCATATGCACGCTTAGTAATCGGATAAAACATCTGAAAAAAAACCAAAAAACAAAAACAAAAAACCCAGAAAAATAAAAGCATAGAGAAGATTAAAATAAGAAATTCCACACAGCAGTGGAAGAAAATATATGAGCACTGCAAAATTTTGTGGAGTTGGCAGGTAAGAGGGTGATTCTGATAACATCTGTGCCCACTCACCCTAAATTACTATTGCACGTCTGTTGTGATTTGGGGGTGGAGGGAAATGAATGTTCTTTTAAAACCATAGCTGTAGCTTTAGAATTCTTAATGCATGAAAACTAAACTAAGGGGGCCACAAAATAAAAATACAGATGTGAAATGCAAAATAGATTAAACAGAAGTGGGAATTAGGAAATCTCTACATCATTTTGTCAGCTCTCTTCAAATTCTGTTCTGTTTTAGGCTTTGTCCCAGGCCTTGCCTCCGTTCTCTGCCTCACCTGCCTTATTTCCCTGCCTGTATACAGTATAGAGAGGGGCAAGCTACAGTTTGCTAGCTCCCCTCTTTGTCCTGGTTTGACTTCCTCCTGGAAGCCATAAAAGGGAATCTAATCGTCAATACTGCATTCCCCTGGGTAAGATGAGGAGTGGAAAGACCTGTTGTCTTGCTGGATGTGTGCTATTTCAGCAGAGGTATGAGCAGCCATAATAATGTCAACTACATGATTTGCATGGTAGGTTAGCATTACTCAAAATAAAAGGGACAACTTGCCATAAAGATCAAGAGACACCCACCCATTTTGTTTTGTTTGGGGTTTTTTGTGAACACTGTATGGAGGGTATGCAATGAAACAATTGACACTTTTCTTAATTGTTTTTTCACTGGTGGACTTGTTCAGGGTAATGTCTTTTCTGCAAGAGAACAGAATCATTAGTACTGCACTAGGAGCCATTGCTACAACAGAGTCACTTAGCTTTCTCTTGAGAAGTTTCTATATTTTTTGGCAAGGAGCACTCAAAGCACAGCAGAATGGGTACAAACATTAAAAAATGCCTGATGAAATTAATACTCACATTTGATGATGAAATTAATTCATACACATGCATGTCTGCTGTATGTTTATATGAGAAGCTCAGAGAACTAATTTCCCAACATCTGCTAAATGCTGCTTGATACAGTACGTCAAAACAAAACTAAACAGACCATCCAATTATAGACCAGCCAGTATATATGTTTCTGTAATGGTGGTCTTGTTTTAATTATAGGCTCCTTGGGGCAGGGACCATATCTTCATCATTTTTTCCAAATACGAACAACTGCAGCAGAGAAGTTCAGTAAGTATTAGCATAAAGCTGTTATTAGAAGTGGTTGTAAGATGACAAGACATTTAAGTAGACCTGGTGCAAATAACCAGAGACAAAGGCATATGAATTCTACACATAAACCAGTGCCAAATAGTAAACTCTCTGTGTGAGGTATGAAGATGCAGTTGCCCAAGTGATTCTGACATTAATGGGAGTTGCTAGGAGAAAAGCCCACAAACCACGGTGCTGTCCATGTGGGTCTGACAAACCCACAGAGGGCAAAAGAATTATACATTGCAGTAGTTATTTTTATATATATATATATTTATATATATACAGTTTTTTAATTATATGGTATACTAGTTAAAAATACCTAACCAACTGTTAGCATAAGTCCCATTTGCAACAGTGACACTGGTCCTGAGAAATTGAAGACCTGTTTCTGCAGCTTGTTCACATTAAAACTGTTAGAAATTAGGTTGTACATACCTTTGGAGATCTTAGTCTGACTAAGAAAATCACTTTAAAAAATGGCGTTTAGCTGTTTCTAAAAATGTTACCTGTAGAATTTACAAAAACGTCAAATCCCTAAGCAAAATGAAAGCAAGAAACCAGTGAATAAGCAAAGCCCTGAATTAAAGTATGAGTTATCTTTCCTTTATGGGCAAAACCTCTGACAACTTCTAAAATGCTAATGAGCATGGATTATTGTTATAGGGTCTCTAAAAGATTAAATGCAGCAGTTTGTGAAATCCACATCAGACAGCAATTTCTATCCTTCCTCCCTGGATTCCTACCACTCCTCTTGCTTGGGCTTTCTGCCTCTTCTATATCCTGAAGAAACAACTGAGCAGTTGTTTTGGGAAAAGTTTAAGGTTCATCAGCTTTTCCGGTCTTTTTGCTGACAATTTTGGCAGCATTAGTTTAGCCAGAACACCCAAGATGTATTATAGTCCTGCAAATAACCAGTGTATTTAACTGACCATGAAAAGAGGTGTATTTTGCCATATAAATACACACACATATTTATGTATATAGATATAAATAGAAATACAAATGAATTGGCACTATATACACATACACACACTGGGTACTATAATGCTGACACAAAAATAACGTGTGGTTCAGATATGCAGAACAATATTTTCCTCCTCTAAAAATATTAATTGGTTTCTTTTGAAACAACCTGAACTGATTAGTTCTGATGTGTAATCTTAAGTGGTCAGGGACATACTCAGTTCTGATTATAAATGGCTCCAAGGCATCCCATGGTAATCCAGAATGACACTCCAGCTGCACTTATTGCTTTACTCTGCCCCTTTTTTCATATTCATCATCATTCCCCTTTCTGCTTGCTGTACAATTGTGTCTTCAAATCCAGCTGACCTCAGGTTCTACTCGTAGTCCCCACAGAGAAACTAAAAAGTTGCCTAGAGATGGGCCAACTTACAAGCTGTGCTCTTTGTGTGATAATTCTTTATAGAACATGTTGATTAGAGGACCTAGATGACTCTACTGTGTTGTCTACAATTCATAATTACAGAAAAAGCAACTTTTAACCGTGGTGGTGTAAGTTCTGCAATAAGGTCCTAATTTTTTTACTGTTTTCTGAATTTTCTGCCAAAAAAGCAGTCGAAATTTGCTCTTCAAAACTTTCTTATTGAAACATCAGCTTTGGATCAAACCAGGAATTCTGGCAGAAGTCACCATATTGAACAGAAAGGTTTATTACCAATAAAACAGTTTAGACCTTAAATCAAACAAAGGTTAATAATTTGAGCAGGTTGCTGTGGTTTTAGTAAAATGTTCTTTGGGAGTCCCAAGCAGGCATAGTTGAAAGCCCCAGGATTCAAACTCTTTAAAAGAATGGGGCCCTTGAAAGGTAACTAAAGCGTGCCTCCCACCTTATTGCCTAGAGAGGGGAAGCCAACCAGGATAAAGGAGAAGGTCTGAGTATGAAACTGCAAACCTTATAACTATGTCTTTTGTTTTTATGGCACCATTGTAGATCGGTGATCGTATTAGACAGAGGTAAAGAGCAAAGAGACTACCCAGGCCAAAAATCCCCAATGTTTGAGCTTTGTATCTCCATTTACTGTTTCAAACAAAGACAAAACTCCTTCTATTTCCCTGGCTAATACAGGTAATGGTAATGATAATTCTGCGCTTCGTCATACATATATTATGTGCCTTTTCATGCCTCATTTACCATATCTGTGCATCAGCATCACTCCCTGTTAAATGGGCATAATTCTTTCCTAAAGGAAGATAGTAAGAAGTATTTTGTGGATGTTTATTAGATGCTTATAAGAAAAACACAGAAGCTTTACAAAGAAAATATTATCATTGTTCTTAAGTGTCATGGCATTCTAAAATTTACCATAAAATCTGTCTGCATATATTTGGTCTCAGATGGCACCAAATTTCACTGGCTGAATTAATAAAATTATCACTTTCAATTAAGTTAGCAATTTATCCAGACAAAAATCCTCTTGATCTATTCTCTTTTCCCCACATTCCTTTCTCAGACACAAATGACAATTTGTTTAAAAGGGATCTGTGTAGCTACCTCAATAATTACAATGTATGACCTTTAATACAACATAGCTTAGTGTTCTCGCTGCTTATTGAAAATTTTGATGCTTCCAGAAGTAATTCAACATTTTCCTCCGTCCCGTGCTAATTAATATCTAACTATATATCAACTGATTGTGCCATGTTAGGCGGTTATGGAATTTTTGTCCTTAAGTGCCAACTGATTTTAAACAGTGTCACACTTTGGGACTAGTGAATGGTTTCTAATGAATTGGGCTTTATACAGCGTTCAGAACACCAACACAAATTCCTGCTTCCTATGAAATTAGCTTAACAAGGATTTGGGGAGTAACCATTTGTACCATATGGTTGATGTGTGCAACCTTTTCATCTAAGCAATTATGAGAACACAACATTCATTCATCACAAAAAGAATTGAGGCAAAGTCAATTTATACCACATATTTGGCCTGTTATACGACACAAGCATTAGCTGTTTGGTTTTAGAAGTTAAGCATTACATACAAGCCAACAAGTGGTGAAGGTTTTTTGGTCAGCCCATGTAACCTTTAGCAATTTTAGGTTTTCTGGAGTAATGCAAGGTTCTTATTGTAAAGAAAGATGTTGTCATAATTGGTATAAATTCACAATAATGATTTTTAAAACATATTTGAAGCTATTCCATGAAAGAGAACTTACTAACATGCTGGGATAGGGCAGCAATTTTTCCAAATGAACAGTGTAATTAAGTGAGCACAATCCTCCTGTGTAACTGTCATGAAGAGAGTGTTCATCACCTAGAGTTCTTGTGCCTGCAACATAGTGGCATCATTGGCTAAGACAGCCTTCCTGAGGGTGGGACAATGAAGTTGGAACTGAACTGACATGCAATGAAAGGAGTTCTTAAAGAGTTCAGAAAACACATCCACGAAAACAAAATTATAAAAAAAAAAAGAACACAAACTAAAGCTGTTCAAATGTGTTTAAACTTGTACAGCTCTCTGTCCCTGGGAACAACTCAATATGATATTAGTCTTCTGCAGGTGAACATAGGTTATTTTTCCTACAGAAGTAAACAATGATCATCTTTACAATTTAGTAGTGAAATATAGCCATAGTTATATTCTTCGACAATAGTCTATGAAGTTTTGTGTTGATACTTTCTCCCTTGTTGATCAAAGTTAAAAATGTTTGCTTGAAAGAGTGTTTTCAAGATTTAAAAAAAAAAAATTTACTACATTGGAAAACAGTTTCCCTCATATAGTTCCTGTTATTGCAAAAAGATCCTGGTATGATAAAAACACTGGGTATGGAATAAAAAGTGTATTGGCTTAACATCTCAAAATTCATTAATCTCTGTAACATTTGCATGTTCAGTACAATCAGGGCAACACCTAATAAGTTATAATTAATAGCTTCATTTAGGTAAAGAAAACAAACCAGTAATGAGGTGAATATTTTACCTGATTTTGCCAATTACTACATTACATTCTTCCAATCAGGAAGAACATTAATGCAACATATGAATGGCTGGGCAGGCTTTTGAAAAAAGAACTAAGCAGAAACATAGCTCCCAGAATTGGTTATGAGAGGATTAACTGTTGAAATTAGATCAGCCACTATGCCCAAAACAGTACATTGCTGCTGTGGTAAATTGCATAGAGCAGAATAAACATTCCAGGAAGTTCTAATTACCTTATTGATGAACTTTCATTTAACCATATTTCTGATTCAAATGCATCTGCCTTCACATCCCAGTCCTCTGAATTCTGTCTCATGAAGGTATGTACACAGCAGAGAAATCACATTACAACAATTTGCTGGAAGAAAATAAAAGAAATTCTTTAGTCTCTTACTGAAAAACGCACTCCTCAGGCTTCTTGTAATTGTTTTCTGAACTCTTCCCACCTTTTTAATATCTGTGCTAAACAGAGTGGATGCCAGAATTGAACATAGAGTTGCTCCTTTAATGCTTTGTTTGGTAGTAAGGATGCTGGTCCTCCTTGACCCTTTTTGGCACATGTATCCATTTTGAAGGCTGCATCCAAGGCCACAGTGAGGGTGGGTGGCCTGGGGCTAGCTGGAGAAGGAGTTGCATCCTCCAGCCTGCTCCTGCCCCTGCCGCCTTCTCATTTCTCTTTGCTTGAGCAGTGTGAGACCAGCACAAGCTATTCCCCCAGAGTCAAGGAAGCAGGGAGGGGAAGATGGAGAAGTGAGATTGGATGCACAAAAGAACGTGCTTGGGCTCAGTAGTTAGGCTGGGAAGAAGTAGGACCTGCTTTACTGAATTCAGCCATTAGTCAATTACTTCACACTCCTTTTGGGAGACTGGAAGGGACTCTTGTGCATTGACATTATGATTTTCTCTTTCCCCCCATTATGCAGCTCTAGGTAAATGCTAGCTTTGCCTATAGCTACACTGGCTGTACTTCTCCATACAGTTGCCATTAAATTATTTAATAAAGACATTAGAATACTGGATAAAAGTATAATTTTTAGAGGTATAACCTAGCTGTATATTTTAAATGGCATAATGTGTATAAGGGTAAAGAATAACTGAAGACTAAGAAAAATATTATGCCTCAGGAAGTAGTGAAGACTGAATAAAAACTACAAGTTAATGGTTATTTTCAACTGGGCAGGACATTAACAGGGGGAGATCCCAAGACCTACACCAAAACTGGGGGTTAATTTAATATATATGTACTACTCATCTGGAAAGCAAGCATGCAATAGGAGCGACAGCATAATTCGGAATTGTACACGATTGTTTAGAAAAGCCACAACTTTAACAAAAATACCCCAAAACAACCCTAAAGAAAGGGATCGGACAAGCTGGCAGCTGAAATTTAGTGTAGGTAAGTGTGAGGTAATGTGTATTGAAGGGAACAATTTGAACTATTCATATATACTGATGGTTTGCAAAATCACTCAAGAAAAGACCTAGGTGTAACTGTGGACAGCTTAATGGAAATTTGTACTCAGGGCAGAGCAGTGGTCAAGAAAGCCAACAAGACATCAGGCTATATTAAAGACAGGTTGGACAATAGTACTGAAAATAGTAACAATACCATCAAATACTTCAATAAAGTATTCTTCATTTTAAGATTAGCTTATTTTGCTTTCATTATCTGAAAACAAATAGGAGTCACTTGGCAATTAAAAGGGATGTAGGGGCATAGATAAACTTCTATAAAGTATAAGATTTTTAAAGGGTGTCAGAATCATGACATCCTTCCAATTAAGTTTTTTCTTCTCTAAACAACTTATCTGCTCCTCAGTTCATCATTTTGTAAGCAAGGATAGCAGGAGCCATTGACCTTTGTCTTATCTACTGAGATGAATGGATGAAAAGTGGCATACAGCCTATGGATGACCTTCTTTCAAGCACTAGACCTGAATGTAATTTCCCTGCTACCCCGAAGACAAAGGGAAAGGGTCAGTTCCTCATCAAACCTCTTCTCTGCTCTCCCCGAGCCCAAGTCTGCAGGGCCCAATCCAGCACCACATCTTATCCAGCTTACGCACAGCTGAGGCCTATACCCAGCACCTTCTATTCAATCTTTACCCACTTCCTCAAATCCAGCCTAGCACCCTAACTTGAGACCTTTCCTCCTTTAATCCCTTCCTTCCCCTCGTGCCCTGCACTTATATCTGAACTGCCCTCTGCTGCTTCCACAGTCTCACAGCAGTTACCCCACTGCTCCCCATATGGCTTTTTAGCCCACTTTTCCCTCACAACAGGCACAGATGACCAGCTTAGTTCCTTCAGCGTCTGCTGTCAGGATTACCAGCGCGGTTGGACATCCATTAGTTTGCCTCCCTTGCAGTACCTACACAGCAGGCCACTTCCCCATGTTCTGCAGACTGCTGGTAGAAGTGCATGATACTGCTGACATTATCAATTACTATTCATGGTAACTGAGAAAAACTGAAATCAGAGGTTAATTTACAGCAGAGGAACACCGCCCCACACGCACACCAGCCAGTTTAGGGCTATAGCATGCCTCAGTGCATATATTGCTTAGATAGCAATTAAGGCAGGAGGTTTATGTCCTGACTACTTGACATGCCAGCTTGAAGCTGTCCTGTGGGTTACGGACAATGATCTACACCAACATCCGTGGTTCCTAGGGTAGAGTGCTTGCTATAAATAGACGTCAGATTTGTAAAATTAACATTGTTTAGTCTGAGGATAAATGAGGAAATTGGGAAACTCCTTTGCTCAGCAGTGGGATGGTGTGGAGTGTTGTTTTCTGCTGAGGATTTTTATTTTTATTACTAAACTCTTGAGAGCGTTGATATGTCACAAGGTTGTTTTGCTTCTGGGCTGTGAAACCAGGAGGGGAAAATATGAACTGATGCAGTTTTATATAACTTATAAATGTGTTTAGCATTTTCTGTGACAGTGAAGGCAGTCAGAAAATTTAACTGTTTCCTTTGTGAACTTTATTTTGTTTGTCTGGAAGCTTGCTCTTTTCCAGCAGAACTGGCAGTAGGCTTGTCCAGAGTGGGGGCAGGACACTTTTCCACATAAGCAAAATAAATTCTAATTACAATAAAAGGGGAGGAAAAAGAAAAATTAAATTTATACTGTGAAGTGGCATTATTACCTCTCTAACAGGAAGCATATGGAGTAGTAGCATGCACATAGGTCTGAGAGCCAGGAATAAATCAGGGACAGTCTAGACATGCTGATTCCAGCTGTGGTCCTGAAACAAGCTGTTAGGGTTACAATTTGATTAAGTCTAATACCCATCTGGAGAGAATGGTGAATGACAGCAGAATAACACTGTCACATCAGAGTTGTGCTAGAGGTACTTACATTGTGGCTGGGACACAGGCAGGAGAGCAAGGGTTCCTCCATTGTAATCCCCTCTTTCTGACAGTGACTGGTTCCACAGCCAGTATCAGAAATCAGGGTGGTACATCCTATGGAATAGTGACTTATCACATAGCCCTGTTCTCTCCAATATAGAAAAAGGACCAAAGGAAACGTCTATATGCAATCCTGTTTTCCACTTCTTACTACAGCACTCAAGGTTTCTTTTGTGTTTTCTCCATTGTGGCTATAACATTTAATTAACTAATATTTAGAAGTACCCAGAAGATGGAAAGCCTATATATTATCTATTTAGGGTGAGTAATTACCTCACAAAAAGACATAAATGAACATTGACCAACAATGTCATTCAGAGAGCAAAGCACTAGCAGAGTCTTACAAACCCTCACAAAAATACCTCCTCCCTCCTCCACTCACTTCCCCAAAACAATGAATACCTCTCAGGTGATCTGATGTGAATAACATTTGCATTTCCTTTACTATTATCATATTTTCACACAGCAAAAGGATCCTAGTTTTTGTCTGTTTGCTTTAGCTCGATCTCAGCTATCCTCAGACAAAACTTTTCCCTCCACTACACAGACTTTATTCACCAAAGAAAAACCTCCAAAGCCCTTGCAGACCTTATGAAAGGCGTTTTCACTCACTTGGGTTAAATGAGCACTGTGTGTTTTCTTTCTTCTTTTTTTTTTTTTTTTTTGTGGGGGGGTGAGCTGTAGGCGGAGAGTAAAATGTAATAAATGAATCATTTCAACTTTGGGCAAGAAGCTTAGGTGTTGTGTTTGTACCATGCAACTACATAAACACAGAACGAGGCAGTTAACCAATGAATTGCAGGAATGAGAAGCAATGAGATGATCTAAAACATTTTAACACATTTTCCATATATTAGCCCTTGGACTAGTTGTGTTTTGCTTTCTTACAACAGACACAAGTCAGTAAAAGTCCAAAAGGAAAGTCTGAGGTTTTACATTTCTGTTTGTGGTACAGGAAAAGGGTTACGATCTCAGTGGTTGATTCAGTGAAATAACATCTCTTTTATACACATCTGCCTAGCAAGTAGGGCGGTAGTTGGAAATACCCAATCTAAAGCATTAAAGATTTGCTGGCAAATAGCAAGGCATTTTCTGCAAAGGAAAAGTTGTTATATTGAGTAGTCACTTTGAATGCTTAGGAGTTACAGTCAAATATCCAAACACTGTGGAGTTACACGGCATTTATTATTTTGTCAAGTATTTAACACACTGGGAATTGACTCTGCTGCATATTTCATATCCAAGGAGGCATGATAATAGTGGACTTACATAAGAAGACACTTGGCAATGGTAAGTGATATTTTTCTAGCAAATTATTTAGGCATCATACAGTCAGCTGTTTTTACATGTCAGTATGTATCATTTTCAACTGTTTTGAGAATTTAAGAGGAGAGTATACAGATAAGAGGTGAAACCAGAGGTGTTTCACAAACTACGTTTTTCTCTGTCTATTCACTGTCATTACTGTTTTGTTTTTAAATAATATGAGAAATTTGGAGCAAATTATTGTTGCCTAATTATCAGCATTATGACTTAAAACAGAGATGCTCTACAGGGAAGTACCTTAATTTAGGACACTTTTAGTTTGCTGTATGGTATTTCTGCTATTTCTCCTGACACATATAAAAGCCAGCAGAGTGGATCAGAGACTTTTGTGAGTTCGTAGCTTTCTTCAGTTTTGAAGGCCTCTCTAAACCTGCAATATTATAAGAAGCAGAAATGAAACAAAATCACAAATCAAATTATTATTTACTTAACAGCATTTTAAATCTACAAAATCTCTCTCACTGGAAATTAATCTTCATAAATAAGAGAAATTAATTAGTTTCAGAACCAGATGAAAAGGGGATGATATGAGATATTTTTTTCTTTTTTAGCTTTTGCTAAGTCCATTTTTTCCCAGAATGGTTTCTAACCTTTCCACTCATTTCTACTCTGGTGTGTAACTGCAGGATATGTTCTTTAACTAGTTTATTTTTCTTTAAAGAAGCAATGCAAAAAAATTTATTTCTCTGTGAGAACTCTGTAAGTATAGTATCTAATCTCTGAAAACACATACACATTTCCAAACCATTTTAAAATGAAACATTAATATGATTATCTAATACTGTTTCAGAGCATAGTTCCAAGCAAGACGTCCAAATGCACTATTTACTTGAATTTCTGTATGAACTAGCCTATACAGGAAATCAGTAAATTGCTGCAGAGCCTCAGCCTCAAAGGGGATACGTATTTGTTTAGTCATATACTATAAATAACATCTGTAGACTTGAAACCTTGCCAGCATTATTAATGCAGTGTTCACTTAATAGTACCCTTTATTATGAGCCTCATTAGTAACTGATTCATAGAGTATGAGTCTACAGAAAAAACATACAGGCTAGTACAGCACACACATATTGATGATATATCATCCGTACTGCCAGTGTAACCTCATTTGTTGTGGAGCTGGTATGCTCTAAGCTGAGCTCACACCTCCTGGCAAGCAGCCCCTTGGGAGACGCAGTCAGCACAGAGGCTTCTGGAGGACCCCTTTCTGCTCATCTGCGGGGGATCGCTGTCAGGGTGGTGATAAGGCCAAAACACTCCCCTCTTCCCCCACTGTACTAGCCTGTGGGTGCAAACAGATGACATAAAGCTGTGAGGCTGTCAGATTGCTTCAGTTTATGCTGAAGGACTGACCCAACAGACAATGGCTTCTTCATCACTTTTACAGCTCTTTGCTATTAGAGAACACCAGTGATGTGATCTGCTGCTTTTATTTGCCTAGTGCTGTTATAATATTTATGCTGTCTATATTACAGTATGACACATACTGTACACTGTAAAATAACTTACATGCTTTATCATAAGGAATAAACTTTATATGTGATAGGTTCTACATAATATGAGATGGTTTAGTGTAGGATATCATTACCTGCCACTAGCAGATTCTTTTTGTTTTCTAAGAGTAGTTCATTGGTTTGTTCTTTGTCCCATTTAAAAAACAAAAACAATAACAAAAACACAACAACAACAAAAACCAAAACCCAAAACATTTAATTGTCTTATAGTACGTTTCATCAGAGGAATCCCCACCCCACACATCCAAGAAAGAAGGTGATAGCCACAACCCAATTTTCATAGATGCGGACAATGATTCAGAAGTGAGGGAAAGTAAACCTATCTGAGGTCAAAACAGCAGGTCACTATCAGAGCTGGAAGGAGATCTCCATACCCAACACAGTGTTCGGTCAGAAAAAATGAGCTGGGGCAGATTGTCACTGCTTTATAGTGAGTGGTGTGTGTTAGATGTGATTGGTAAGGTTCACTGATAAGTAGTTTACAACTTTGCCCAAGATTAATGCTGAGCCTAAACTGATATTTTCAAGAGCTTAACATTTTCCCTCTTCCTATACATTTAGGGTCCTTTGCTTTAGCCAGAGATAGGAGAAAACCAACTTTAAAACTCCCATTCTTGTATGCAACTGCCCAAGGTCTGGGTATTCTTACCTCTTGAATGTTTATTTCAATCAAGTCTTTCTGGGGAAGTGATTATGGGCCTTTACTGTGCCATAACAGTAATAGTCAGGCTCTTTTGGACAAATCTAGAAATAAAAGCAAATGAGCATCAGGACACAGCAATGTTTAAAAGCTATGGTAACTAACCAGTGTAACAATCTATCTGAGGATATAGCAAGTTTTCAAGATTGGTGGAATAATGTCTTTACAGTCACATTTGGTGCTTATTTTAAAATATATGCTTTACCTGGAGCAGAAGTTATTGCCATCAGTACAGGAATTACAGGTTAAATTTTTCTTTTTCACAGGCCAATTGGACTAGCTAATTAGAACTCCTTCTGGGCTTAAAACCTGTGAGTCTTTAGGAAAAACAAAATCTGAGATCAGGAATCTTCAGCTGAGATCTCTTAGTCGTTGGATCCAAGCTATTTAACATTAGATACTGCTCCAAAAGTGTAGGCTGATTTCAAAACATGGAAGAAAAGTCATCTCCCAAAGACACTAGATCCTAGACTGTTTAGGATGCTACAGCTGACTCCAGCATGATCTATCATACTGATGAGCAGGGTGCCCTCAGGTCTCATGAAGAACCAGAAGCACTGTGTTTTGTGTCTCGCCAGGGAGCTACTTATGTGACAGATTATACTGCTTCACCCATGACAAAGCTGTAAAACAGTCTAGTCTTATCTTACTGTCAACAATAATGCCAGCAAGTAACATATGTGGTGTGCATTATGACTAAAGTTAGTGTTAAAAGCTACAGTATTGTAGAAGTTAAGAGCAAGAGAGCTGCCCTCAGAGCTTTATACTGTTATCTTCAACACCACAAATAAAAACCATCCCCTCAGCTTCATTCTGATCGTCACAGTCTTAGAGATAAAGTAAAGCAGCAGCAATGTGAAGGGTCCTCAAGACTTGTTTAGTGCAGAGTTAAGCAGCAGCCCATGTTAAGTAGCTTTGCCTCTGCCAGGCACTAGGAATGACAAATACTCAAAAGAAGCTACTCCTAAAGCCTTGCAGGTTGAAATAACAACTGTACTTATAAACATAGTAAAGTCGTCTTACTCGGGCATGGATATGCAAGAGAAGAGATTGTATAATTACTCATCACTCACTGACAAGATTAACTCAAAAACAAACCAAAACCAAACCCACAAAACACCCCCCCCCAAAAAGCTTCACAACATCCCCCCTCAAAAAAAAACAACAAACCAACAAAAAAGCAACCACAAAACCCAACCTAAACCAAAAAAAAACCCAAACAAAATGCCAAGTCAACTAACCCGGCAATGAAGACAGGACCATGTATGCTATCTGTGAAACACTAAAGGATAACAAGCCCCTGACTTCAGTGAGACTGAGTAGAAAGTGGTGCCTGTGCCAGAGTGTAAAATATGGAGCAAATTCTGCCACTGGTACTCACATGTACTAAATATATTCACCTTTTCAGTACTTCCATTCATTCATATCTGGCTGTTCAAGGTGTAAAGGAGAAGGCAGTAGCAACAAATATGACAGAATCCAACACAGACTCACAATAAAATGCAAAACCAGTCAGGTCTAAATACACCTTTTATACCAAACCCACGAAAAATACAGAGAAAATTTTCATATGATTTTTGCATGTAGAATAAGTTCATTTTTCTTTTACTCTTTTTTTTCCTGATAAATCATACTTTTGGCAATTGATAATTCTCCTTTCATTCAACCTAAAGGGCCTCTTATGTCAGCCTACAGTTCAGGCGAATATAAATCAAAAGGAATGCAAAGCCAGATGAAAAAGGAACATTATGTGACTGGAAATGTGGAAAGAAGAGGTAAAGTCATAACTTTTTAAAATATTTGTTTTAAATTAGAATGACACCATACAGGGGAGCTCACATAATGTTTTTACTACTCTGGTGCAGCAGTAAGTTATAAACTCCGTATTGGTCAATGGCTTTAAAAAACCCATTTCTTCAGTATCAGATATTTAGCAACTTCATAGCTGACACAAATATACTGTAGTGTTTCTCTAAGCCTAACATAATCACTTACACATAGTTGATGTACCCAGTGCAAAAATATTAAAATAACAAACACAGTTCACAATACTTTGTTGTGATACCATCCCTGCTATGCCTCATACACCACACCATGGCTACAGTCAATGCTCTTTACACTGGTAGTGCTGTAATTTTTCAATCACACTCCCTTAATACAATACTTATGTAGAGCACATAGGCTACTTTTTCTGTAAAAAAATACATTGTATGTATACAATAACATATTCTTCATAAAGTTCAAGGATATGTTCCTAAGAAGAGGCAAAGGTACTTTTTGACAGGCGAACACTCAGTATTAGACCCTCTTCCATGGAACTACAGGAGCAATATTTTACAGCTTATCTCTAAGGCACTGCAAAAAGTAAGGACACCAGAATAAGGCTAGTAATCATGCAGAGTGTGAGTGCATGTCATGCAACACAAACGTATTTGGGAAGACAAGGTCTAGAAATTTTTATTAACTCACAGGAAGGCAATTGACTGGAAACAGTCCAGAAAGCTGCAGAGCTGGATGCCATTATGAAAGAGTCAGGTAATAAAGTTCACAAAAGGAAGTGGATTTTAAAATAGTTCTGAAGAAAAAGAAGATCTAAACATATGAAAGCAGCATGAAGCTGAAAGAAAGGAGGGGCAGAAGAAGAAAAGAGAAAAGTATGTAGAAGATAGAGGATGACATCGGTACAGAGATAATGAGAAAAGGATTCTACAGAGACTTGAAAGATTGGGATATTTTTCTGGGTACAAGAACTGAACAAATCTTAGAGGCAGCAAATTTAAAACAATTACAAGGAAGTACATTTTTATGTAACACATGAAACTCATTGCTTCTGGATACTCTTGAAATCAAAAGCTTAATGGGAGCCAGAAATGGATGAATTACAGTTACATTACACAGGATTCATTTCATCTGTTGAAGGAAAAAAAATTCTTTGCACTTCCTGGCAAAAGTTAGGTACTAAGTGACGATAGGAATTAGAAAGAGATTTACCTAATTTGACATAATGCAATACTTATCCATTATGAGGCAGCTGTATCTTCTGCTAAAACAAGATTATCCAATCATAATATAAAAAGCTTCAACAATTTTGGAATACATACAAAACCTCAGAATGCCAGCCTACTCTCAACCTGTAAGGTACCTCTTGATTATTTTTTTTTAACAAGGTAATCCCTTCGAATCAATTGCTATTAGCCATTGCTGGACAAGGGTCCTGCATTAACTGTGCTTACAGGGTGACTCAACATGCCATGTTGCTATGTTTTGATGGATGGAAGGGCAGAGTGAAAGTTACGAAACCCAAGACAGAGATGACTAATCCAGTCCTGGCTTAGCAGCGATGAGGGGATGGATTGTGTTGTGCAACATAGCTGTTGTCTGGAGTATGGCAAAATGTGAAAATTGTGACTCTGTTTAAGGCAAGAGTAATTAATCAGTTTGCTGAGCAATGTAAGGACAGGACAAAAACTAGAAGACTCCAAACTATTGGCTTGCTTTCCCATTAACACAAGCAGCATTTGGAGTTGGGCGGAGTTCAGGACTGAGGCTAAGTTCCATCATTACTTAGATTTGCTTTGCCCAGTACTAATGTTCTGTTTAAATTTATATGCTTCTTTTTGGAAAAGGTTATCACCAGTAGCAACAGGCAAAATATTTAGTACTGAATAGTCTGTATATTTGTCCTCTAGAATCCAAACCTTTGGATATGGAAAATAATTTAGGGAAAAAAGGGATCAGATCCTGTATCTGCTATGGTTCCAAACACATCCTGATTTTAGCCAGGCAAAAGAGAAGAGCTGTCATAACAAATAAATTCAGTGGCTCTATTTCTTTTTCACACCTCCAATAGACATTAACTCTAGACATCAGAAAACTTCCTCCATTTTATGGTAACTAGGACCCTATCCCAGGACAGAAGTATCACTCTACCTGTGAACGGTACTGTTTGACTTCTTCTGTGAATCAAGAATTGCTGCCACTTCTACATGCTATTCCCTTTAACTGCAGATATTTTTTCATATCTGAAATCAATATACCCACTGAAATCAAAGGCAAAACAGCTGACTTCAAAGGGCTCATGATTTCTGCTATCTTCATGTTCCACACACTGATTATGCTTTAGGTTACAAGTATTTCCTTTTATTTGTTTGAACTCTCTTCATTTTACTGCATTCTTTTCCCGTCCCTCACATGAAAAGGCAGTAAAGAAACCCAGCTGATTTTCCTTAGAGTACTTACTATCTCATAAACCTTCATCACTACAGCTCCTTTCTGCAAAGAAGAGTCCACATAATTTCAATCTTTTAATATAAAATTTCAGCCTCTGATCGTGTTCACGGCCCTGGTACAATACCTTTGAGCTAAGTAATGAAGATTGACCACAGTATCCAATATCAAAGCATACCATTAGTGCAACATGGCAGGCAGAGCAGAGGTTCTCTCTTTCTCTCCCTCTCTCCTTTTCCTTCTGGCTTCTAGAAATGTGCTTTTCTGTTCACCACTGGGCACTGAACAATTACTCTACAGAGAAGATGGAAAAAACTGCAAAAGGTTAGAGTGAAACAACATGAAAAAACCAGCCCCTCCTTGTGATATTTATGTTTCTGCTGCTGGCCCTGGCAGAAGTCCAGATTCTGAATGAACAAAACTCCCAGAGGCTTAGGGGTTACAGTATTCAGCCCATAGTCAGGAAATGCAATAGCATGTGACAATGAGAAGAAATAAAAAAAGCTTTCCAATGCTTTGGAGCTTCCAGCTCAATCAGTTTGGATCAAAACTCAGGGGCTGCTGAGATTTTCTATGAATGAGTTCTCTATTGCTAAACAAAAATGTGTGTGTTACAGTGTAAGACAGTTAAGTAGTAAACAGCATGTGGCTTTGCTTCCTCAGTGATATTTCATTTTTACAGTACTGGCACTATACAACCCCATTTTATGTATGTCCTCTCCATACAAATACAAATACAGTGAGGAACTATTTCTCAAAACACAAAATCAGCTCCCTATTTCTCCCCCTATCCAGCTACTTGATAACTGTTGTTTACTGCTCAGTGTCAAATCATGGTTCTTGTACAAGATTAGAACTTAAAAGAGTGGGGTAATGTTCAATGTTTACTGTCATCCAATGATCCAGGTTAAAACTATTCCCTTTACAACAGATTTCCTTCAGGGAACTAATATCCTGAAAACTTATTTGTTGGGAAAATTAATGCCAAATTCTTTTCTTTTCGTTAACACCTAAAATATAAATTATCCACAACTGTATTATCGGGGACAGAGTGTTTTGGGCCTCCTGCAGACACTGTAGAGAGCAGAGGTTTCACCTTCACTTTTTCTCCCAGTATGTACATCATCCTCATGGGGCAGATGCTTGTCTTCACAGTCCATGTTTTATCTAGAAGTCACAGGACCACTAAACATAAGACCATGTCAGTGCAATATTTTAAACCTATTTTATAGTTCTCTCTCTCTTTTGCAAGACAGACCAATAAAACCAGGACCTTCAAGCCACAGAACAGAGGGCAGCAGGTGTCTAAGCAGTCTCTTGACCATTTTCATGACCATGCAGGGCCAGGTGTAAAATTCAGGTTTCTGTTTACATTTTCCTGAAAAGTATAGGATTTATAGTTTGTGAGAACATTCCAAAGAGGCCTCACTATTTCAATAAACTAACATTAACTGTTTCAGAGACAATTCTTTCTGTTATGGAATATTTTTTTTAAATCTACTAACTCCCTATGTATCTTATCACACAAATTAATTGAGACAAAGCAGGTTTCTGCAGCAAGATTGCTATTTGTCCGTGTGAGCAGAGTTAAGGATTGACAGGTGGGAACCGACACATTGATCTGTGTAATTGATGAAAAATAGCTAAGTGTGCCTAGGGACATGATGGAAAGGTGGATCCCTGCTCCTACAGGTAGGATGGTAGATGCAACTCAAGCAGTGTTTCATGGGGGGAGTGACCACAATAGTAGCATAGACTGTGAACCATTTACTTTGCAGCAAATGAAAGGTGTAATTGAGGCAATATGGAGTCTATGGCATAGTTCTCACTTCCCGGATGCTCTGTGGAAATAGCAACAATTGATCAGGTTGGATCACAAAGTTGCAGTCTAGCCCATAAAGGGGTGAGTATTTAAAAACTGGTAGGTTAAAGGGTCCATGCCACTTCATGGTGCACAAGCCAAGGGCTTGGCACTCAAAAGCAGCTCATATTATGTTTTGCTCCTGGAGGAGAAGTGGCCTATGAAATTCTTCTAGCTTTATGTTTAAAATATCTGCTAAAAATTACGAGAAACGCGCTTGCCATCTCAGCCTCCAGCAGGAAATCCTGCACTTGATTAGCACAGATTCTGGCTGGCCCCTTTCGCCTCCCCCCAAGTAGGTTTAACATGCCTGAACCCCCTCAGTCCTAGGAACAGAGAGTGATGGGTAGAAACAAATGACACAAGCGCCTTAAATGGTCTTGCCTTCTCTGGGTACCGAGGAGCCTGCTGGAAACAGTTTCCCCAATACTGCATCCCATTGCTTTTGTTTATCTATCCTTGCTGACATTTTCTTCAATTAGGAAACAATAGCTCCGTTCCAATGTACTGAGCAGAATTACTGAAACCAAGTCACGTGACACGATGAGAGTGTGTTTTCAATTATTCACTCTGCCTTTTTTTGCCAGGCCTATGAAGAGGAACAGCCTTCTGCAGGAGTCAGGTTTGTCTGCCTCGCTGTTGTAAGTTCCTCCATTTGAATTTTTATTTTACAATTAGGGATTTTTAAAATTTTTTAATTTTTTTAACAGTAAATTCAAGTCTCAGTGAGTTTCTTACTCTATTAGAAAACTTCAGCTGTGTAGCTCTTCCTACTGCCTGGAAATCCTAGACATTTGCAATAGTTCAGTGCTAATAGTACTGCTCAGTAATGAATCTGACAAAGATCACAAGCTCTAGATTAAAATGGGAAGAAAGATATTGTGCTGTAAGCACTCAGTAATGTAAAACTCATCGTGTTCTTGCTAGTAAAGAAAAGTTCTATCTTTCCTACTGCCTGGTTAGCAGAGCATTTGAATTCAATCTGGGAGCTACACCAAATTATTTGCATCTTGTAAATGCTTGGTTTAATATCCAACCAAAAATTTGAACCAAATGGGCACAGCTCAAATTAGGTATTTTGTTTGCAGAAGGCAGACCGAGTTAGAGCTTTTTAGACTTAAAGCTGGAAAAATAAAGCTTGGGAAAAAAAAAAAAAAGAAACAGAGGAGGAACATTTGGTTTGCATTACAAACCACAGACAACTTCCATCAGGCATGCTGGAGGTATAAGAATGGCAAGAGAAAATGACAAGCAGTGAGTCCACTGGAGGAAAAGATGAGTGGTTTGCAGAATTGACTTTGAAGTAATTGTCCATGCCACCAATACCTTGAATTAAATTTGGTGGAAGGTGGCAATGAATCATAAATCTTCTCTGGCACTTGTGATATTGTTTTCTGTGTAAAATAACATTTCTGGATATTTTTATTGGAAAACTTATAGACTATGTTTATGGTACCTCCTATGTTTCTGTCACTTATGCAACCCTGAATCAGCAGCTCTGGAGAGGATGTTGCCTTAGTTAAGAATTGGGCTGTGACCTAATCTTAGAGCAAGATCAAGTATTTAACTGCAAGTCTTCAGGTCTACTGGGTTTATTTTCACCTCAGCCACTGGCTTGCTTTGAGATTCTAGGTAAGTCATCCAAGGTTAAATTTGGTCTTTGAGCCGATGGAGCTCTGGTGGGGGTTGGGGAGGAGGAAATAGCTGATGCAGCAGGGCAAAAGAGATGTTCTCTCCCATAAGATAAAATTCCTCAGGAGCATTGCGGGGAGGGGGGGTGGGATGGCAAAATTCACTTAAAACAATGTTTCCTCACTGCTTCAACAGGTGCTTCTGTGTGTTCCCTGCATCCCAGATGCTTATTACAGTCAGAGGGACACCTCTTGGAGCATTTAGTACCCATGGCAGTGCTCCCTTTTAAGCTCAGCAGCTTCAGGCAGAGCAAGAAAGGGCTCCTGCATCTCTCCATCCTTCAGTCTAGCATGCCCGTCTCCAAAGAGCTGTATTTTGACCATGAAGCTCTCGAGTCCTCTGCTTACCCATGTGTTTAATAGCTCTTTTTAAATTCTTTCTCTTCCGGGAATTAAGAATGTAGTTAATGTTTGTACAACATGAAAAACCTTGAATGAAAAGTACTATTTCTTCTAATTTTCCCCCACAGGCAAGATTGTTTAGGTCTGAATGTGGAACTCGGGCTCATTTCTGACATTCTTATTGCTGGTGTCTGGTAGTAATTGCCAGAACCAGAGAAGGAGCAACAATCCCTGTTGTAGACTTTCAAGCAGTATGCATTCTATGCACTTTCGGCAAGTTAGCTCTGCTGCTTCCTACCGAGGTGCTGAGGGGAGGTACTTGCAGAAGTTGCCCTCATCCTAGCCATCATATTGCTTTTTCAACTCTACATTCTGGTCTAATGAGCCAGACTGCATTTTTGCTTACCTTCAGACATGCAGAAAAAGCAACATCAGGCTTTACAAGATTAGTTTCCTAATACGCTGGGAACACTAACAGCGATTTCCCAACTCAAAAATTGCAATTAGGTACATACATATTATGGCAGACTAAAGCTTTAGGCTTACCAAAACACTAAAAAGTGTCTTTAGTTGTTTAGAACAAACAAACAAAATCTCCAAACCTTGAAAGTCTTTACATATTTGTAGGGATAAGTGTCAGTCAGCTTTTAACTAGTGTAATCAACAAAAAAGCATACAAAAATTGCCAACTTGTGATGCTGAATTGCACCACCAACTACTTATTTCAGCTCTCAGAATTATTGTTCTAATATAATTCATAGCACTTTTCATCTCTGTACTTCAAAATAAATTACCACAGAGGTTCTGAAAAGTAGCTTCTATCAACGGTGCAGGAAGGGAGGTTAATCCCAGAGAAATAAGACCCCACGTCAAAAACAAAGATAAAACTGAGCTTCATTATGTCGTACCTTTCCCCATCCCCTCTGGCCTCTGTGTCCTTACGCATAGGCTCAGACATCCTTTTATTCAGCATGTGCTCTGCGTCACAGGAAGGGAATGTGGCTGTGCTGTTAGGCAGTCCTCTATCCACGCCATGGCTGCATTCAGCCGTGGTTGCAAATCTTGTTATTCGTAAGAAGAGAGGCTACTCTGATGAAAGAGAAAAGCAGAACATTCTGTGTACTGAAGGGAGTGGAGAATATGCTAGTTCAGTGTGACCCTTAAAGCTTCCTTCATGCTAGTGTGGGGAAGGCTGTGAGCCCAGTGACTTCAGTTCCAATGTTCCTATCCAGTAGGGTCAGACTCTCCCACAGGAGCAGAGAGGATCCCAAAGACACACAAGAAGAGGGCCAGAAAACACACCAGCATTGTGGAACTTGACGTGTTCCATCAAACTTAAAATTTGCCCTGGAATAGTGTCCTGCTAGGAAATCTGACAATCTAGTGAGTTCCAATACTCAGGGCATGAGTTTCTGAAGTGCTAGGGATTTTGTTTTGGAAAAAAGACATCAGAGAGCAGAGCAATAGTAGCACTGGTATGATGGAAAATAAGTTGTGACGGAAGGCTGTAGGAGCATTACCTATCAAAAATACCAGAAAGGACTGCAAAACCAAACATAATTCTCCCTGGGAGAAAAGGGACCTCTTTGCTGCTCCTGAAAAATCTATGCTTATTTCTCCAGCAATGCCGTATAGCTCCTTTAGACAGGTACTCAATGGCATAGTATTTATCACCTGTTTTTGTTTTTCCTGGTTATTTGTATGAGGGGGGGGGGGGAAAAGAAAAATAATCCTGCAGGTTTATTATAAGGCTGGCTTGGATTTATTATATGAATCTAGCTCGGCCAGAATGTGCAGGCCTGTATTTATTGTTGTGGTTGTAAGGAGCCCTTAGAAAATCTGCCTTCTATTTCTATATCACTAGTGGCATTTCAGGTACAAAGTGCATGCATACCTACCTAATTCTGCATAGAAGCAGAGTAAAAAAACCAAACCGAAACAAACACAACCTAGTTTAGAGCACAATGTACAAACTTCTCTCTCAATAGTATACTTGATATGTGCTTTTCAAATTACATTGATTTTCAGTTTTGTGTGTAACACCTATGGTATCTTTGATTTATGTAAATCCTTTTGTTTCAATAGGTATTTTCTCTGGAATGGCAGCATACAGTATCAATTAGGTACTGTGAAGAGAATAGAAAAGTTTGTGTAATAGATATGATAATAACAATTATGTGAAAAAGTCAAAGTAATTAATTTAGACTTCCTTTTGTTGAATTTTCAGCACTGACACACACCTACCAAAATATTTCTAGGAAACTTTTCCTGAGAGAAAAAGGAAACAGTTTAACAAAGGTCCCCTCTGTTATTGTAACAGTGCTTTGCTCATTTTACAAAAGTTCCAACTTTTGCCACGTTTTGATTGTATAGCATTTCTTCCATTTTCTCTTAATTTTGTATGCTGAATCATGTGCTGAAACAAACCATTTCTGTAATGGGATGCTTTTTGATTGATGTATTGGAGCTGTATTCCTTTATAGAGTTCAATCCCTAATCAGATATTCATATCTTAAGTGCTTCACTGGTTCTGTTACTGTTAAATGCACAATCTTAAGTGAACTCTGGTCTGCAAAGGTAGGAGTTCTATAGCAATCTGACGCTCCTTGCTCTCTCATGGCTAAGATCTACTTTTGCTAAACCACTTACAAATCAGATGTGCCAGGCAGAGAACTTAACCTCGACAATTTGATTAATCTTCTTTGAATTATAGTGGTTTCATGAATCAAACCTCAGAAGGAGCTTCCACTTTCCAAATAATGTTAGGAGGATGGAATAATGCTTTTAAAGTATCTTCCTTTTCAATTTGGGATTTCAACATGCAAATTCAGCAGAAGCCCAAAGGAAGCAGCACAATGGAAGCATCAAAAACATTTATTAAAAGCACTCTATTGTGCTTGGGGAGCATGGGAAGAGAATGAAAAGGTGAAGGAGAATTTAGTAGAGCACTGCACAGAAACAGAATTAGCAAGTCATGAGATATCACGTGGCTGTTAGCAGACTGAAAGGCTCTGTTGATTTGATTTATTCATTAGGGCTTTTCAGTAGTATAGGTTATTAAGTGGGAGAAAGTGGGGTATATTAAAACTTTTTATATTTCCTTTCCTGGAGGATATTTAGCACGAGAGAAGTGGAGAAAGTCATCGAAAGGATCATGCCGCATAAATGGGAGAATGATAGGAAGAAGAGCAGTGCCACCAGCTCTCTGAAGATGGATCGAAAGAGCAATGCTGGGAACAGGAAGTCAAGGAAGTTTCGCTCCATTTCAAGATCACTTATACTCTGCAATGCCAAAAACAGTGACGATGGGTCAAGTCCTGATGAGAAATGCCCCGATCCCTTTGAGATCTCTACCAATTGGGGTCAAGAGGATTTTGATTGCTGTCCTAGAACACAACTGCCATGCACATCAGAGACTGAAGACAGCCCACCTGATCCTCCATGTGTGATCACCAGCATGGTCCAGTCCAAAGCTGCAGCAAATGAAAACTGCAACAACATGAGAAGAAAGTTACTTGCTAAGGTAGGCAACTCAGTACAGTATATTGTAATGTTCCCATTGCAGTAGTTCCTAAATGGATTAGTTAATTTTTCTCAGGAACACAGGATTTTACATGGCTTTTTCAGAACCTATGAGCCTGCAGTGTTTCTGCTCTATATAAACAGCATGAAAATGTATTAACTTCCCTGCTGTGATGTTGCACTCTGCTGACTGATGTTCTGTTGAAATCAGCGGCCGCTAGGCCACTCTCTTTGTATTCAGACTAGCACAGTTGGTGCTTTCTACCTGCAATATAGTATTCAGCTCAAAATATAAACCTGTCACTACAGTAAAGTGTATTTGTAAAGTGTGATACCATGAGATCTCACAAGCTATGCAGGTATGGATTATATCAATACTATGAAATACACAGGAGATTCAGCAGGCAGGTGTTCTTTCTCTCTGATTCAGGAGGGAAGTAGTGATGGCTCTAAAACCACCAGAGAGGTCACTTTTTCCTAGAGATGTAAAACTCTTGACAACCCCATATTACAAAATTATTCTTTAATCAAGAAGTAACTGTGTTAACCCTAACAATCTTTCAGTCTGAGCAATATATTCTAGATGCCCTTAGAAAGAACCTTTTCAGTAGCTTATCCCAATTTTTCCACTTTCTCTCTACCTGTTGGTGTGATGTGTAAAAGGGACCTCACTGCAAGTATGGCATGTATTTTAATACAGTTTGTGTCCTCCTGGCACCTCCTTTATTATATGTCCTTTACCTGTGCAACTGATTCTTTCATCTAAAATATTTATTTCTTACATATTCTATTTTATTTTACATACCTTCAACAGAAATTGGATAACAATAGACTTTTATGTCTCAACACAGAGTGGCACACACAGTGGTACTGAAAATCAGAATTTCCCCTTACTTCTTGAGTTCCTTGCATGCAGACCAGTATTACAGAGACTGCAGCAGGACAGAGTTCTGTATGTGAGGTGTTTCAGCCCCTGGCAAAGTCACAGCATGAGGACAAAACCAAGCCAACTTTCTATTACATTCTGACAGAAAACATAAATAAGTGATGCTGACCCAACTCCCAAAATACACCCAGTCACCTGCAAAACCATACCACCTCCTTCCTTTTGGAAACAGTCCATATGTACTCTGCTTATTTCCTTCTGTGATTGAAGAAGGAACTGACCTCTGTGGCCTCTCACCTCTTCTCTTTTAACAAAGCTGAACTACTTGCTTAGGTGTGTGTCAGATGCCACAGTCACCTTGCTTGCATACCTCCAAAATATGCAGGACTCCATTAACTGTTGTGAACCACACCCATATGAAACTACTCAGTATCTTATTGCAGACTGTAAGTTTAGATAATTTGCTTTTCTAGCTGGCAAGCAGCTCAAATAGGGATTTGGGGAACAAAGTAAGTCTTTAACTAATGCCATTGCACAGGTAAAATATAACCGCTAAGGGTAGAAATCCACTCTTAGGCTGGAGTGTTAGTGTCACTGAACAGGATGGGTCAGGAGCCTGGATGAATGGCAATATAAATTAGTCATCAACCCAGTCCCTCACAGCAGAGTTTGGGTTTCTTAGTGACATTAAATTCCCTCTACAGAGCTCTCATAGCAATACAAACCTCTTCAGATGGTATTTCCTAATCTTCCATACCTTTCAGAGTCATGGATCAGTGAGTGATTCTAAAAAGTCTTATTCTCAGCATGCTAAATAGGATGAACTTTGGGAACAGCTACACTGACCTTATCCTGTACTACTGTTGCTGAGGCTTTGCCCTATATTATGAAAGCAGTGATCTCTATCTTCCATATGGCACAAGCCTGCCAGAACAATCTTCCTGTACCATGTATCTTAGAGAGCTTAAGCTTAAAGCCTCTCTCTTTAAGAAAGGAGTCACAAGCATTTTTCAAGTCCCAGTGTAACACTCACTCCCTCCATCTCCATGTGATGCTTCAGAAATTCATGATGTGTGACTCAGAGCTGAAGGATCCTTTTCTTTGTTCAAGAAAATTGATTCCATTCTTTCTGTGGTGATGCTGAAGATATTCCACTATTCTGCTTTCCAGCACCTACACCCCTAAGCACGACTCTGAAGGTACTAATAACTCCCACAGAATTGAACAACTTAATTTTTGCTGTCACCTTGGAAGGACAAAAGAACCTCTAAAAGTTGTGCATCATTTAATGCTCCCTGTGTATTTCTTCTCCAGAGCTAAGGAAGAACCTGAAACATCAGTATTCCAAATACTAGTTCCTCTCTTTTGTTCAAAACCTTAAGTATCTTTCTAAGCCATACTCTGCAGATTGCATGGGGCTCACTATTGTATAAACCATGAGCAAATTGAACAGTGTTTCAGGACTTCTGCATATGTATTAGAGATATGTTTTCCTGATTCCAAAATCTTCAGGATCCCAAATAGTCCTATGTCCCTTTACTAACAGTCTGAGAAACTAGGTGCTACTTACAACGAGGCAATGAGCGGTAAGAGGAGGATTTCTGAAGAGAGGGCATCTATGCATCATGACATCTATTCCTTTCACTTCAGTCTTCAGTACAAGATCTGAAAGGAGGTTGTAGCGAGGCGGGGGTTGGTGTCTTCTCCCTTGTAACAAGCAATAGGATGAGAGGGAATGGCCTCAAGCTGTGCCAGGGGAAGTTTAGGCTGGACATTAGGAAAAACTTCTTCACTGAAAGGGTTGTCAGGCATTGGAACAGGCTGCCCAGGGAGGTGGTGGAGTCCCCATCCCTGGAGGTATTTAAAAGAAGGGTAGATGTGGTGCTTGAGGATATGGTTTAGTGGTGGACTTGGCAGTGACAGGTTAGCGGTTGGACTCGATACCTTAAGGGTCTTTTCCAACCTTAACAATTCTATGATTCTATCTTTCTGTATCCATTGAGGAAAGCACTGCCGCATGAGCACAAGCCATACTAGACTCCAGAAAATCCCTACAGAAACACTGCTCTGATTGCACTAGCTGTAGAAAAGACTTTGAGCTGGAACTCAGATTTTATTACATACCAGAGAATTTCAGAAGACTGAAATTCTGATGATACCAGATTTTGTTCATTCTTTTCAACAAAATATGCACAGGTTTTGGTGCCAACAATACTACACCAATTGGGGTGGGACTGCAAATTGAAGTAACTTCTTCTCTATCATCTGACTCACAGCACAGTGCTAGCATGTGTGTGTGAAGGGACCAAACCTTGTGTCTTGGGTAAATTTGGCTTGTGAGGAGTATTCTGAAGGTTGGCCCACAGATGGGCCAATGGGTACAAAAATGGGTACAAAAACCTGACTTGTACCTGTGCAGATATTTTTAACTGAAGCATCCATAGTCTGCATTTACACCACTAGTGCACCAAATGGGCAGATTCACTGTGATGCTGCCTACCATTTTTACTGTGATGATATGTGGGCAGTACCAGATGATAGGGGTTTCGGTTCATAACTGTATCTTCTAGGCAACTTCTTTCCAACAGTATGGGGCATGGTGGCACACTCAACATGAAAGGTCAATCCGTGCAGCTTTATATCTGTACAGAAGTTGTAACAGGTGGAAGGAAATAAAGTTGAGACAAGGCTTAAATAGGAGCCCATCAACAACTATTCAGTTCATTACATTCAGGGCAAAAACCTTGGTCACTGCTACATCCATCATTCATGTGAACTATGGAGTTACCTCAGACATTTGGGTGACCAAATAGTCATTCACATCCTGCCAAGACATGGCCACTATATGTCACATAGGGCCCTTTGTAACAGTCCTTTGTGGTTATGTCCTTCTTTGTCCTCAGCCTACCCTACTGCCACAGATATCTAACTTTCCTGCTGCAGTCCTATTTCCAGTCATTTTTTTGTCACAGAAAAGCTGCTGCCATGACATACAGAGAATGGAAGAAAACAGGAGATAATCTGGGAGAAGGGAAATGGAGAGGGAAGAGAAAGTGTGGAATTACAAAGATGGGAAAAGAGGAAACAGTTGACCATGGAATACTTTAAAGAAAGTGAAGTGAGAGGAGGAGAAAGCAACAGTCAGGAGCAGTGAAGGAATCATATCTGCCGCAAAGTGCATCACCTAACTACTTCCCAATTCCCATCAAATGCCACATTCTTCTTTCTGTTCTCAGCACATTTTGTGCATTGCAATAGCAGCTTCATTCATCTACTTGTTGAATGGCAAGTAGAGATGTTCCTACTAAGGACCATCACTTCATAAACTTCCCAACCATCTCTCTCCTTCTGCCTGGCTGATTTTACAGGAAAGCAGTAGAAGCAAATAATACATCACCATGCACACCTAGGCAAAGAAAAGCTGTATCAAATTATTATAGCACATAAAAACTTATGCTTTGTGAGATAGTACCTGGGAAAGAATGTCTCAGTCTGATCCATTAATCTCTACATTCTCTTCAAAGTATCTCCTTTAATTATATATTCTAAATAGCAATGGGTTTTTTTCCCCTTCTCTAATGTACTGTCAGCAACGATGAGAACAGATGAAGAATCTTTTAATTAATTTGGTTTCTGTGTTCCATTATTCACTCATATTGGCTATTGCCTATTGTATCTAGAGCACACAGGATTACCTGGGTGTCATCTGTTCAGCCAGCTCCTGAACCACTTGGTTTCCAAGATGAGGTACACTTAGTCTGGTATGGACAGAGCTGGAAAGCCAGCTTGTCAATGTATGAACAGCAGTTCTCCTTATAGTTTGTTTCTCAGAAGATCAGCAATTTTCAGGTGGCCTGAAAGGAAAAAAAAAAAAACAAAAAAAATTATAAGCAGTGTCTGATACCTTGTGCACTGACACAGCAAACACTGTGGAAGATTGCCTTGCCTGCTCATGAAATTACAAAGTCTGAAACTATGCCAGCTGCAGGGAGAAAGGACATGACTAGATAATATCAGCTCCTATTCTTCAGAGAACAGCAGTCTTCGCTGCGTTTGAGAGCTGTTTCAAGAAGCATGCCATTACCTCTTCCCTGCACCACCAACACCCTGGGAAGCACCGAGAGCCAGAGGGCCTGGTAGCAGGGTTGAAATAGCATCTAGAATAAACTATAACAGGGAAGGGCTGCCTTGTCATGCAAACACTGCATCTAAGCTGATCTGACTGCATGGCTCCACTCAGTTCTAGAAACTTCTCTGTCCTTGCTTCCTTTGGTCTTTCACCCTCTGCGTGAAGGAGGAAAAAAGCAAAAGGTCTTTTTTCTCTCTTGGTCATCACCAGAATATATTTTCATTAACTCACCTTTATACAAACACCAGTTAGCTGGTCCTTTCGTACAAGAACAAGTGTTATGGCAACAGACTGTAATGTCTCAAACATAAACCTATGGGCAGGATGGACAAACAAAACCAGGAGAGAAGACTGCACTTATTTAGACATTCATGTGTTCTCCTCCCTTTTCCTACTTGTTCTCTCTTTCTGTCTTCCTGGCCTTCTTGCTTTTGTGACATCAGGGCCATGTTATTCCCAGAGCAAGTTGGGAAAGAGACTGTTATATTAAGACAGCGTGTGCTACAAAATGTGGGCCAGGGCAAAGGCTCCCAGAAAAACATACCAAAGGCCAGACGATGGGTAGAAAGGTCTGTCTGTAAGATCTGACATGCTGAATCATCCATCAAGGGCAGAACCTGAATCCCATGCCCTGCTTCTTTCATCATCCAAAGGCTTTCTAGCTTCTGCCATTTTATTAATTGCAAAGAGAATATGCTCCTGGGAAAAAGAATTACATCTACCATAAATATTTTGAAAAGACCAAGGCATTGGCTAGGGTACGTCAGAATTGGCGAAGTCACATCAGTTTATGCCAGAGAGACTCTGGCCCTCTCTTTGTAGAACTGATATAGAAAAAAAAATACTTATTGAAGAAAATCCCCAAAGACTGTATTCTCTTAAACTTCTACTTGGAAATCCCAGGCATTTCACAGTCAGGAGACCAGAAAACCTGAATATTTAAATTCATTATTATACTGTTTTTAGATTTTTTTTATTTATTTTTTGGCTTTTTTTAAGACAACAGTCAATCAGCTCATTGTCATATGCTTGGTTAACCGAGTCAAAGACCTTACTTGAACTAGCCTTGTATAACACTTCATATCAGACAATCTAACTACTGTGTCTTACGTTAAGAGGGCACAAAAGTTTTTCAGTTTTCCACTGATGCCATGGTTACCCTTATTTCTAAACAACATCTGGAATTAGATGTTTTGAGACACAACTCTGGGCTAGAAATGTCTAATGAGAGCATGAAGGAAAAATAAATCTTTTAAATGGCAGACAGAAAAACATCCTCAGAAGCTTTGCATTCTGCACAGCAAAAAAAAGAGGGTAACAGGAGGAGAGAGTTGGTCTGGATGTGCAAATTACTTTTCCAGAACTAAACACATGAAAAATTAATCTACTCTCACCTGTGACAAAAATATATTCAAGAAGGCTCTTGAACTCCACGTTTGATTTTTATCTTTCAGCCAAGCAAACTCAGTTTGAAGACAAATTTTGCTTATAATGCACTCCCACAGGCTTTCTTAATTTTGTTTTTACAAAGATGAATGCATATTATAATGCAGATACAAGTTTCCCCAGAGTCTTGAAGTGGTCAGTGGCAAAGCCCCTTATAAGCAGAAACATTTTATTCACTGGCAGCAAATACATATTTAAACATATGTTCTAATAATGAGTAAGCAAGGTTGACCTACAATCCACCTGCCCACACACCAAACCTGCCAACCTTATTTTAGCAAATTTTCAGCATTTGCTCCATTCAGAGCTATGAATCACCTTTCAAAATAAGCAGGACACTTTAAAAAGAAGGAGGATGCAAAATAAATACTGTCTTCACTCTTGGAAACATCAGCTGTATTTCTATGTGTAAAATAATAAGTGAGACAGGAAATAAAAGATATTAAAGAGCAAAACCCAAAGCAAATTGACTGCTGGCACATGGATTGATCAAATGTTTATTTTTCTAAAGAACAGCTTTTATTAATTTTCTGTCATGTTGCAATACCTTGGATGTGAATATAGTGATCTATATCCAGGACCCAAAAGAGCCCAGATGCTGGCAACATACAGATATGTGCCACATGTCCCTACAGCCCAATAAAACCTTTTTTAAAAAAAATAATTCATGTAAATGAATTGCAGAAACGATTAACTCACAGAGTTTATTTGAAATGTAGCCCAACTTGGGAAGATGACTACAGATTTAAACAAAAATTGTTCCCAAGATTTTTCTGCAGTGTACAATGGATTTCACCTCTACTTTCCTTCTGAATAAGTGCATGCAACTTATTGCTCTTGGAAAGAATATTCATATAAGTATTTATTTGGTGTCATTTCACATGTATGTCCCAATACAACCCAGAAATTCTGGCTTGGCATGTGTCCCATTGTACAAAATACAATGCTTTCCCCACTGTACTCTGTGATGTCCTGTGAAACTGATGAGATCTGAATTACTTTGGGACAATTAATTATGAAGATTTTTATAAACACCATGAATGCAGCACCTGTACACTGTGAACAAGTCATAGGAAGGGCATAAGCATGACCATGCCCTTAACAGAGATGAGTTGAAGACAGTCTGAAAAGGCCCGCCATTAAGACCAAGAAAAAAAAGTGTGGAAAACAGCTATGCAAAGTTGTGTGTGGTGTGTCTGACCAGTATCTGTGAGAGGATATACAGATATTTCAAAGGAGCAGTTCACAAGAGTCAGGGCTCCTAGGAAGAAAAGCTGGCAAGTCCAAACTTGAATTCTGACTACAGAAAAAAAGGAAAACAACTTTTTAAAACACTGACTCTAAGACAATTATTCTTTCACAACAGCCCCAATCCATGAACAGCTGAGGTCTCAAATACTTACCAACCAGCAGAATAATTTCCTACCTTAAATATCGATCTTACATTTCTCATGTTTTAGAACAAGAACACTACCGTTACTGAAAGTTCTGTGAGCTTCTTGCATGCAGAATCTGGCTGGTAATTTCTTACAGATACCTAAATCAAAGCACCAATACAAATAAACAGAAGAGGTAGCTCACATTTTTTTTACTACTCAAGATCTGAAATTTTAAGACATCAGAATTCTAATCTTTATTTTGTTACCATGCCAAAGACTTCAAAGCACTGCCATATAAAATAAAAAAGAACATAACGTAGTCCTGATTTCAAGTATGTATTTCCCAAGATATTTAACTTGGGTGAAAAGTAAATATAGACGCTCAAAAACTATATACTAGAGTTCAAACAAACTCATTTAAAATAAAATTCTGTCCAGGCTTATACACTTACCTGTTACTCACTAGAAGCACTCTTCATGAACAAAAGAGGCTTCGTAAGATTCAGACACTCCTCACTAACAGCAGACAATCTGGAATGCAAGCAAACCCACAGAGTTACCAAGTCAGTCAATACAAGTATAGCCCTTATGCATTACCTACTGATTTCAGCCTGCAGTGAGCCTAGGGCTCAAAGTTAAATACTTAATTCATTCACAGCTTTAGATTTACTCTGGCATGTCTCAGAACGGAAGCCAGGCTTCAACAGTCTGCCTGGAAGATAATGACCATTATTGACATTGCTGTAAATTCAAAGTTTCTGTGCTGTAAGTTAGGTATGATGTGATGCCTATTGATTTGTGGGGAATAGGCATAATGATTCTAACCCTCAGGGCTGGATGAACTCTGCTTAGGGCAGAAATGAAGCCCTACTGACAGTGAAGAAGGTTACACAGCTTTCCTTGTGCTGTCAGAGGACTACAGATTACTGGAAATAGTTATGCCACTCCAACTACAGGATCCAGGAGCCACACAGACAGTTGACCGCTGCTGTATTTTGTGGCCTGTCCTAACATGAAATCTGTCTCCCCTTCAGAAATCTATACCTCAGTCATAGAAATCTCTCAGGAACAAGCCTGGATCCAGGATACACTGAGAGCCCTCTTTACTGTGTGGAGTATGGAGAGGCTGGTGAGGGCAGAGGAGGTGGGCTCAGCTGGGAGCAGAACAAGTGAATACTTGAATTAGGAGATTTACTAAGCAAATAGAAAAGAAATTATGTGCTAACTTTTTCCAGCTTTCCTTGTCTCTCTAGAATTTTTTAAGTGTTCACGCATTTGTGCTGCAGCAGTGTATTTGCTAGACAAATGTCTTGTCCTTCATGTGCTTAGTCAATCCATTCTTTGCTTTAGTTACTCATATGACTTAAGACACTCTTTTTCTGTATGGCCATATGTTAATGATTCATAACTGTGTTTAAAATATGCTTACAATTAGTCCTCCAGATGCAACACACAGACTACAGCAACCTCAACCAGTCTGGAGCGGACAAAGAATCTTCAACTGCTGCAGTCCTCTCTGCTCCCCTGCCCCCACTAAACAAGTCAGCAGCAGGGGTGGAGCTTCTACTGTTTTGTATACAGTTATTTTCCATTAAGACCTCTTCTGTTTTCCAGAGTATTTCCTTTTCTGGCATATGCTTATTTTCCTCCCTGTCTTTTCTTATAATATTTAGCATAGGAAAAATTTATCCAGTTATTATGAAAAGTCTATTATCTGTTCTCTTCCCTTCTATGCAAGCGGCCACTCAATTCTAATGCCTCCCTCTTGTAGCCAGAAGCCCTGAAGTCCTAAGGAAAACAACTTCTTTTAAACACTGAACCTATAATACAATTATTCTTTCACAACTGCACATTGTTAAAGGCTTGTTCCTATTCTACTTGGAGGCATTCCAGTTCTAAGAACAAGAGCATTTTCTGCATTTCTTAAAAAGGCTCAAGATAACTGTAAGTAACTTTTAACATCCTTGGTACATTTTCTTTCATGCAACATTTCATCTTCTGAATCAGGAGAGCTGCATCTGCAGGCTGTGTACAACCACAGGGAACAGCAACTCAGGAATCAAGCTCTCCAGGAGTCCGAACTGTGCATCTTTCTGGAAAGGGTTCACAGCCAGCCACTTGCTGGCTGGAGGTGCAGCAAACAGGTACAGTACCTGTGAAATCAGCAAGCTTATTAGGGAGCCATTTGCATGGATGTTGCATGACCAGCTTTCTGTGACAAGCTATGCCTGGAAGCTCAGTTTCCGAGAAAGGCATTGATGTCTGGGAATAATTTCTTAGAATGCTTCCAGTTGAGAAGACAGGTCAAGATTCTAGAAAAACAAAACTGTGACCATTCAGGGATTTAATGCTTCTCAATTATACTAAGAAATAAAACCTAGGAGAATGAAAGATTGTATATAACATTAAGTTTGCAAACAGTGTTTTCCTGGTTGCCCTATTAAAGGGCAACGTCAGATATCACCAGCATAGCAAGGCCACTGGAAAGCAATATGAGCCAAAGTTCCTGAAAGGGAGTAAAGTATATAGCCTCTGATCAACTTGCAAATGCAAGACAGTGAGAGGAGGAATATTTTGCCTGGCTTGGGCTATTCTATCCTGTTGTCTTAGCCTGGATGTAAGCTATATGTGGAAAGGCAGCCACTGATCACCAGGACTGAGCAGAAGAGAGCAGCAAGAGGAAAAAATCCTAGCAGGGGATGGGGTGTATCACACACCAGGCCACCTCCTGGCAGCTCTGTTCAAAGCGAGGACTGCAGCTGACTCCTCAGTTAGTGAGACACATAGCACAATAGTACTATATTTTCCTTTGTAAAGCAATATGTAAGCATGTTCCTGTTCTCTTTTTTTAAGGGATGGTTGTCTAAGCCCAAGAGATGAACTGTTAACACTAAATGGACAATCACTTAAAGATCTGTCCAGCAAGGAGGATGAATCTCTCATTCACCCAACAACACGGCTGGTGAACATCATGATGGCTAGCAAAGTAAGCGCGAAAGTTGTGGTCCCCTCCCACAACTGTGGGGTGATTTGACATTTACTTGGGAGAGAAGGGGAATTTATGCATCAGACAGTTAAGAACATAGTTTTGCTCTTCCTTACAAAACCCCAAACCTCTTGTGGCCAGACTCTGGTGGCTTTCAGCATAGCTTGTTCCCAGATAAACAGAGGCCATGGGGAGGCCAAGGCCCTGGGAAATTCTAGCAAGGGCTGTACAACCCCTCCTGTTAGGAACACATAGCTTGATAAGGCTCTTTTTCCATTTGGAAGTCGAGCAAAGGCAGAGGTGGATTTAAGGGAAGATCCATGAATCCAGAAGCCAGAGAGCAGGCCCTGTACTGAAGTACTTCTGTCGATCTAGGATCTATAGCTAGAAAATTCCCATGGTGAATGTTACTGGAGTCTGTTACAGAGAGAGAGGAACAGGAGCCAGCATTAACAGGTCAGCAATCCTGGATTGTCACCAAATTGTTCAGCGGAAAACACTTTTGATCTTTCTTTCAGAGTCCATTTCATTGGATTAGACACATTTCATTTCAGGCTTCTTGTCCTCTCATCCGCACCCCAAACTAGTTGGCACCAAAGGCTTTTCACTTGCAAATTCAGGATGGCTGGTCAAAGTTATCCCCCTTCCACACATTCACCACTTCGAAGGCAATAGAGCTCAGCCAGAGATTTGTTGCAGGCTTCAGATCTTGATATTCATGCAAAAAAGGCATGTTCTTCTTGTTATCTGCAAATGGGTCACACAGAAAGCTCTGATATAATCCTAGACTGAGAAAACAGCCCTGACTGGAGCTGCTATCAGGTCTCAGTAGCCTCATTCTAGGACGGCAGTGAAGTGTCTAACCCAGACGTTTGCTGGATTCTGCCAAGACTTTTGTTTCTTTTCTCTCCTTTAAATGCCTAAGTGTCCAGAGATGAACTATATTAAACTTTTGTAGCATAGTACCACCCAAGAGGCAGCCAGGTGAACTGTACATTTCAAGACAAGCCTGCAACAAATTCATTAAGGGTTAATATCAAAGGCTTTTCAAGCTAGCTAGCTTGGTAAGAGAAACACTGCAAAATAATTTTCAAAATGCCTCTTTAAGGCTCTTCTCTGCATTTCTTATTCTGAAGAGTTCCCTAGGGGAACAGGACTGGAAAGCCCTAGCAGGATTTTGCTACTTGGCAATGCCTCCACCTGCTGTCAAAGAGGAAAATTATCATTCTTTAGTTCTTGAGGTATCTCCAAACAGTGCTACTAAAGTCAGGCTTCTGGAAAAAAGTGTTTGTCTTGGTTGGCTCCAGACAGATTAGAACATATAGATCCTGCTCTGATGCTGCTCTTGTGGCCTTCTTAGCCCCTGCATAATATCACTGAGCAGAACCCTTTTATATTTGGAGGTTTACTATATCTCAGTCAGTTTCCATATGATGTCTGTATTTAGTAATGTTATTGCTTTAACTGTGATTCCCACAGGATCAATGGCATTCCCCATGTCAGAACAGAAGCAAGGCTTTTGGGAACCATACACAACCAGAAACTATTCCTAATGACAAATGTTATTCAGATGTAATAATTTATTTGTTTTCAAACTGTTCTAAAAACTGGTATTTAGAAACCTAAATGTGTTATCTACAAGTCTTTAAATGCTAGAATTATTAGCCATATTTTCAAAAGCAACTAAGCATTTCCAAGTAGAAGGCCTGAATTTTTGGAAAACACTAAAGCCTAGTTCTCAAAGGTTTATAAACACCCTGGCTCATATTTGGACTAAAAATGGTCCCTCTGAAATCAGCAGAAGTTAGACACCTATCCACCACAGCAAAGCTGGGCCTAAGAATTTTCCGATAGACACCTTTCTAAGGTGATGGAGACTGAGTACCTAAAAGAACCAGTTATCTCCGGAAAATAGTTAAGCACAGCTTCAGTTTATCCATACATCAAAATATCAGTCTGTATGGGAGCATCCAATTAATTTTCTGTCCATTTTGACAGAAGACCAGAATCTGCTTCTATCTTACAACTTTGGCAAGTTAAAATCATTTTTACAGCAAAGTTTTGAGCTGCATTCATCTTTATCATTCTATTTATTTTAAATAATTAATATTGCTCCATGTTTTTTGATTCAGGTTGAAATTTGTGCAAGCCAAATTAGGAGAAATTTAATTTTTAAATTTAGATCACTTTCAGAATTTCTTGCATCACAATAGCCTTTTTTCTTTTTCTTTTCTTTAAGGAAATGCCAACCTGTAAGGAAAGGCCTTTGGAAATACAAAATGGTTTTCTGCACAGTAAAGCTGCATGTCAACGAACTCGCAGTAACTCAGCCAGTAAGTTGCAAAAAAGTAATCAGTAAGTTGCAAAGAAGTAATCTTTTCTCTTGTAATAGTCAGGGAGCGCACAGCACAGCACTTTATTGTGTCTCGGTATTGCAGTGTTGAAAGAAACTGCAGCTGTTGTCCAAATTTAGTCTGCAATCCTTAGCTAAGAATTGCTGCATTCATAAAAGCACCAGCTTTTATATTCACCATATCCTACAGTCAGAGGTTTTATGGATAAGCATTCCATTATATGTTTTTTAAGGTGTATTCTAAATAGGCCAATGCTCTTTTGGTAGGGAATATTTGCTTTTTACTATATTTAACATTGATAGCTATCCCCACAGGGAGGACTGAAAAGATTATTCCTTTCACAGAGGGATTTACAAGAGGATAAAACATTTTGAAGTAACATTTACCTGATAAAACGGATGTGCAGAAAAGTCCAACGCTTGAGAAATAACCCAGCCTCTCTCCCCACATCTGACAGGTGTAAACCCATACTGGATAGGGGAGATGGACTGCGCAGCTCCCCGGAAAGCCGTGCCCTTCAGAGACCGGCAGCCCAATGCTCTCCACACCAGCTGCAAATCTCTTTCCCAACAGCTGGACTGCTCTGGCGGGAGAAACCCAGTAAGTGCCTCAGGAAATCACCTGAAAAACAAACAAAGCTGTCTTCAGTAAGAATATCTCAATGACCTTGGCCGCCACTTTCCCGCCAAATCCTACCTTCCTTGCAGGGCCTGTCAGGGAAGATGGCACACTGTGGTTCCTCCACTTTTTAACCCCATCCCTCCTCTGCGAGAAGTAGGAGAGTGGGAAAGGCTCTGTACCAGCAAAACCCCTTTTCTTCAGCAGCTTCTCCCTCCCGTTGCCCCAGCAGGTTTTACAGTGTGTGTAAATCCCCCTGTGTGGTTCGCACCACCTTGGTAGCCACCTGGAGCCACCTCAGAGCTCACCGCTGAAGAGGCCCTTCCCGGGCATCTCCCCGCTGCTGGCCATGGAGATGCTCTGTGCACGTGGCAGATAAAACCCCGGCCTGAGCTTTGGGCCCCGCCGCCGCGAGCCTCCCGAGTCACCTCCGTTGGCCCAGCCATGGCCACAAGCAGGTATGGACTTGCCTCGTGGCTGGTAGTCGCTGCCCTGAGCTGTGCTGGCTGTGTGAGGCATCCCGCTTTCTGCCCCACAGTGACTCAGACATATTGAAACAACCCCGTTAATGCAGACTAGAGACTGACAGAGTCTCTTGCTATCCAGATAGATGCCAAGTGATTCACCACAGGCTGGGAGAATGGAGGCTGGGCAGGGTAGAGAGGGTGTGCTATTTATGGCCGCAGATCCCCAGGCTCAGGACTGGAGTGGGGAGATGGAGTGGAGCTCCTCACACTCAGCTGCCACCTCTCAGCCTGCCTGAGGGACTTGCTGCTGCTCCTCTGGCTTTTCCTGGCTAGTCCCTCACCTAAGGCTTTAAGTGAGGAGATGGCATGCTGGAGCACAAAGCCCAGCGAAACAACACCTGTGCAGACAGAAAGACCCTCAGGGATTTGCTGGGCTTCCTCCTGCTTGAAGGTCCTGTGTGGCAGATGCTGCCAGTTGGCAGAGGCTCTTCAGCGGCATCCTGGTTCTGGGTATCGTTATCCACCACACACAGAAATACAAAATACACCTCCTCACTCAGAAGCAGAAGAAATTTGAAAACTTCCAATTTCAGATTCAGAAGACCCAAAATGGAATAAGCAATTACTCTGATCTGGCAGAATTATACTTTTCAGAGAGTATGTTTCTGGTATTGTACAGACATTTCCCTCTTAATCATGTTCGCAATCCGATGTTGAATAAATCATTTTGTTTTCATGTCAAAATTGAGACTTATTTTCTCACATATGCAGAAGCTGAAATTTTGGCAGATGTTCCATACACTTTAACACCTGTTACTTTCACTTTGCTGCATTAAAAAAAAAGGTGTTGAACTCTCGTCTACTTGTAATGAGTGCAATTATCTCTGGCCCTGCTGAAGTTCATGCATAGTTAGCTTTGGGTAATGACTTTTGTCAGTGTTTAAATTAATTTGTAATACTGAATTCCATGTTCAGATAGGAGTTTTTCATTAAATATTCCATTAAACATTTCATTAGAGGTTCATTAAAATGGGTCAGATCTCAGGGGCTGGAGTTCAGAAATCCACTATCTGTGGGATGGAGGGAGGAAAAGCACTGAGGAATAGCTTACCTTGGTTATCAAGCAAAAAAGATGTGATTCACATTTCAGCAGCAGAAAGAAGTCTGTGTGGTACCTTATCGGAAGCAACAAAGGGTAGTTCACAATCTGAAGAACTTTTGCAAGCACTAATTCTTATTTTAGGGGAAATGCTGAAAACAGGTTCTATATGGCCCAAGATAAAGTTTTTTAGTGGCCAGATGAGGAAGGAGTTAGAATTTCTTCTTTTTTAGTTCAGTTCTTAGAGGCAAATAAGATAATACTTGTTTAGGACCCCTAATGGCCACAAATGTCATTTTGGCATGGAGAATCAAACGACACCACAAATATATCTTTGCACCACTTCAAGGACCCACATTCCCTTGATTTTGGTCTAGTTTACCCGCTGTGGGACAATTTCAGTGAGCAGTGATTGAATAACAATTCAGGCTTCTGAAAATTAAAGAGAATTTATTTTTTTTTAATTTTTAGTACCATCAGTTATAAGGAGGAAAATTTGAAATAAACAAGTTGTCCTAACATATGTCCAAGAATTTCTGGTTCTGCAGTAAAATGATTTTTTTTTTTTATGTTCACAGGCAATTTCAAGGTCATCTAGATCACTAAGTACGGCACACCTAGTGCACACATTCTGTGGCTCACAGGCTTCAGTAATCTCAAACATTGTATTGATGAAAGGACAAGGGAAGGTAAGATTGGCTCTGTTGACTTACCATGTTTTACTTCAGTTCTCACATGCAAGCTGCAAAGTGCAGGGAAGTGACTTCAGGTATTATGGTTGCTAATTCTGGGTTGCCAGATCATATCCAGGCTTTGACATGAGTGATTAGTTACCATCACTTGCTTCTCAACATTCTGAAGTATTTCTTTGCTGAAACACAGTCTTCAGGTTCTAACAACATACCCACATCAAGATAGCAGCACCAACACTGACATTCACTGCTACCCTTTTTGGCATCGGGAGACAGGCTTGAAATCATAGACTGTGTGTCATCCATAAGTTGCACTAGCACAGCAACCTTAGAGCTTCCTTCAAGTCAGAGTTGAGACATAAAGACAGTTCTGTTGAGAAGAGAAATGAGAGCTACCAGGAACACATAGGACCTCAATAAAAACAATACACATTTGCAAAAACCTCAGTAAAGTCTGCAGAAAGACAGAAGATGCTTAAAAAGAGAATACAGAAGCTATGAACTTAAATACATAGCTTTTGAACTTGTTGAATAAGGTTCTAAATTTGTTCATTAATAACCTTTTAATTTAAAGTATTTAATATTTTATTTATAACTATTTAAGCTGTCAGAAGACTCTCAGAAATCATCCCATCCAGTATCATCATCATCATTTACAAAATAATAATTTCTTGCTTGTATTTTGGGAGCCTATGAAGATGTCATCAGCACAGTACTTTCACTTTCCATTTGAGGGACCTTAAATGCTTCAGAGGTGCGAATTAGTCTTGTAACATCCTTCTAAGGGTAGCACTTAGTGTTTGACTTTTATATAAGGGGAGGAAGGGCAAAGAAAGAGTAGACAAGAAGTATCTACCTACGAAGGTCTATCAGTGTTGCTTAAACATACAACTCTCATTAACTCTGTTTGGTAGATGGTAAGAGAGAGAGATCTCCATGGAATTTCCATCTGTGTGTCTGAACTTAGTAGTAATATCAAGATATTATATGGTGTTATTTATCAATCTTATTTAAGGGAGAGGAAATTAAGGGCAAGAACGGGTAAATTAATCTCTCAAGGCTGCTTATTGGTTCAAGGGCAAAAAAAAAAATTAGACACCTTGTGTGTTTATAATAGTGAACTAACTGATCACAACAAACAAAAAGTAAATCATGAGGGTACTCCACTGAAATTTTAATTTGTTTGTACTACTGCCATGTGGTTGACTATTTTTTCATGGATTATACTTCTTCGTTGACTAGTACTGCCCATGTAGGTAACGCAAAAGAAATTGCAAATGAACTATTATAAGAACTGAACATGGGCTCTCACACACTATTTTTCTTCCATAAATTAGGGTTTGGGCTTCAGTATTGTTGGAGGGAAAGACAGCATTTATGGTCCAATAGGCATCTATGTCAAAACCATCTTTCCTGGTGGAGCTGCTGCTGCTGATGGAAGGCTACAAGAAGGTGGGAAATCCCTCTTCTCTCCCTTTCCCACTCCAGATTCCCAAAGAATGATACCTAAGGCAGATTAAAGTGAAGCTGAAATGAGCCATAAGTGACTTTTACACCTACATCCATTATTACATTTGCAAGACTGCTTTTGAGTACATGTATGTATCACCTAATTTATTGCACAGTACAGTAATAATAACATAGTACCATTTCTCTCTTTAAAAATAGGTGATGAAATCCTGGAACTGAATGGAGAATCCATGCATGGATTAACACATTATGATGCTTTACAAAAATTCAAGGTTACGTACTCTTCTTCCAGAACAATTTCTGTCTTTATACACCACGTGCATGTGAACTCAACCATTCATTCATTATCCTTTCTTTCTAGCAGGCCAAAAAGGGTCTTCTGACACTTACAGTCAGGACAAGCTTCAGCACGCCTCATTCTGCTTCCAGCTGTCTGTCACCCCTCTTGTGTCAGTCACTGAGCTCTAGTACATGCATAACCAAAGAAAACAGCTCTTTCAGTTCAGAAAGTGCAGCATTCTCATTAAATGCTACAAAGCCCAATGACAGGGTGATAATGGAAGTTACCCTAAACAAAGGTAAGTGCTAAAATTAACTGAGCACTGGTGAACAAGGCACTGATTGACAAAGCACTCTTCATTTGTTCTCTGGTTGTCTTTCCTCACTAACCTGATTCTTTTCCTGAACTAAGGTTTAATACACTAAATTAGATCTTGGTGCCTGCCAGTGTTAACCACTATCTATCAACAGCGGGATTTTGAATACCATCTGTCCTAAGGACCAATCATTAATTTTTTTTGCACTCAAGCATTATAGTCACATTCATATCCTTCATGTGAAAAAGTAAACCTCTTAGCAACAACTGCCAATTATTAAGCAGATTATGCAACTCTTACCCATAATTATGCAAGCAGTTAATTTCATTCTTGAAAAGGTTTAAAAACAAATAAAATACATATCTATATCTTCTTGTAGTTCTTTCACCTCCTCGCTAACTGTCATCACCTTCTATTTATAAACAACCATTGGTAGAATGAAATAAACTTTTAAATATGGGAACATCAAAGCAACAAATAAAGCAAAGTCTCTATGAGGTAACAGCATGACTTTCCAAGCATGCAGTATGGGATCTGACATCAGAGTGATTGTCCAAAGCAAAGATGGTAAATTCACAAAAATCTTAAAGATGTATTATGTAAAACAGAAAGGGGATTGAGATGATATAGCAAATAGCCACACATCCTTAATTTTTTTTTTCTCCTTAATTTTTGCTCCTCCTTAATTTTTGTTCTTTTTTTTTTCTTTCTATTCTGTCGCCTTGTAAAGCCTTTCAAATTCTTCTCCAATAAACCTGCATTACATTGTGTCTGTGACACACCAGTAATGAATTGCAAAACAGATCTTGGATCTCTGCAAGCAATACTGGTGTGCACTCACTTTAATCGCGAGCGGAAAAAAATAGAAAACAAAAAAGAAAAAAGCAGTAGGAGCAGAAGCTAGTACTGAACACAAGACTAGTTCTGGTTTGTATAGAAAAAAAGTATTAAATTGAAGGCAGTTTTAAAAGAGGTCTCTCCAATGGTTTGACTGCTTCTTATGTCTTTTTCTTTGTTAATTCTTTCAGAGCCAGGTGTTGGCCTTGGAATTGGGTTATGTAGCATTCCTTACTTCCAGTGTATTTCAGGAATTTTTATTCACACTCTCTCACCTGGCTCAGTGGCTCATATGGATGGGAGACTCAGGTAGGATGAGAAAGAGTGTCTGTCGTATGCCACAAGTTTTTCATTGCTGTTTTATGGGTTTATTTTTGAGCTGCTTTGGCAGGAAGTCTAGTGGTTTCTGGGAGATTTGGGTTTAAAGCATATGTGTTATTCTGAGGTTTTGAGCATGCATATTTAGGATATGTGGCATTTCCAGATATTTAGCAACCCAGTGAAATTATTGTCTTGTCCATGCTGGGCTAGCTTTGGGGGTCTCAGGCAAGCATATAGCGTGCTTCTTGGAGAAGATTTCCAAATGAGAAAGTATCTGGAAAAACCCCAACATATGGCATATTCTATCTTGTTTGAACACTAGTTTTTCCTGACACAAGCTTCTCAAATTCTATCCCTTCTTGCCCAACAGAAATACAGATTTGCTAAAATGAGCTTTAGTGGGAGTGTAGAAATTAACTTTGTAAGATTTATGACCAGTTAGTAGCGTTGAGCATATTTAGAATAGAACAGAACACAGTATTTTCAGTGAAGGCTTTTTGGTTTAACTTTAGGTGCTCTGTAACCCTCCTCTCTACATGACTAAGACTTTAGCTGAAAGAACTGTGGTCTTACACTGTTTGAACGTTTGTATGATATGAATCTGTGCCTTCAGTCAGCCTCTTAATGTATGTGGGTATTTGCAGTTGAGCAGAGGAGGGCAGTCTCAGTTTCCATGTGGGCCAAATTTGGATTTAATCTGGAAAGATTAAATCCAGTAGTCATCAAGATTACTATAGTTTGCCACTATAATTTTTCCATTATGAATTTATTCATATGTAGCAGAAACACAATACCCTTTCTGACCTTAAGTAAAACTATCAGACCATAAAGATATGAAAAGTGAAGTGTTAACTTGAAAGGAAGGAAGGAAGACGTAGGTGCAAGCAGCAGCTGAGCTGCATACAGCAACAAGATCACAAAGTGTGCATAGCTGAGCATGAAGAAAGCTCAAAGGTTGCATGCAACAAGGCATTTAGATCAAAAGAACTTTGACGTCCAACTCATTTCCATTCCATTTTCTGTAACAGGAACAGAGAGACATAATGATTCAATCTGTGATCAAATTAGAGGTCAACCACATGAATTTCTTTTTGTATGCTTTCACATGGGTGAGACAAGGTTAGGAAAAAATCTGTTTTGTTTACATCCTCTCTCATTTTTTAATATCTCTGTAGGTGTGGAGATGAAATTATTGAAATTAATGAAGCTTCAGTACAAAATACAACTCTTAATGAAGTTTATGCTGTACTAAGCCATTGCGATCCTGGTGCGGTGCAGATTATTATTAGCAGACACCCTGAGCCACAGGTAGCGAACTCTGTATTCTTTCTGACTTTCAATAAAGCACATATTGAGAACTAAGACTAAATAAGGAAGCAGGTGCTAATCTAAAACAGGTGGAAAAATGTTGATAACAAAAATGCTGGTCTCTTTATAGGCATCACTGCACACAAACAAATCAGAGACATGCACTATCTTAAATACAATCATGTAAGATTTGAAGATCACTGGAGACAGTCTTGCATGAGTTTCTGTGCTGTGAATAAGGAAACTACAGAAATGACATTTAATGAATAAACCAAAATATAGTTCTTATTCGAGAAAGAATTCCCAATAATAAGAAAATAATTTGAAAGAGGGAATATGCCCCCCAAAAAGAAAGAAATGTTTATACACCTATCTTTCATTAATTAAAATTTAGGTCTTGTCCAGCCAATATTTATAATTAAATTAATATTAAAGTAAAATATTTTACTCTTGCAAGATTTTTCTACAAAATGCTTCCTCACACCAAATAACGTATAAATGATTATTAAGTTCAAATTGTTGCACAAATTATCATAAAAATGTAGTGTTAAATTATCTTATACTGGTAAATCCAGAAGTCCACTCCTAGTGAAATATGGAAAATAATATTTATCTTTGAAAGATTCCATTTCACCTAAAAACCAATATAAACAGCACATCCATAGATATACTTCAGCTATAATAGACTATATACAAATACAATGGTATGCACTTACTTTCAAATTAACTGATGTGAGATATAACTGGGCCTATTAATTTCCATTAGAGGGCTTGCAGGACTTGGAAATCTTTGTGAAAGGAATAAATGTTTAAATGTTACTCACCCCACAGCAATCTCTGAGAGTATAATGGCATGATGTTTTCTAGGTATCTGAGCAACAGCTAAAAGAAGCTGTTGCACAAGCTGTGGAAAACAACAGATTTGGAAAGGAGAGACTCCAATGGAGTACTGAAGGTAAGGGAATAAGTGCATTCATTGAGACATGGTAATTTTGACTTAAAAGATATATATAATATATATCTATATCTATATAAAAAGATATATAAGATATATATATAAAATATATAAAATATATAAAATATATATATATATATATAAAAGATATAAAAGATATACATGCTGTATTAGAACCCTTGGTAACAGTCAGGTAACCCAGAGCAGAAAAGAAGAGGAGGAAACCTCACAGGACAGTGCTCCTACCATGCCTCCTACCTAAGATACGTTACCAGAGTGATGAGAAAAGACCGCATCCGACTGATTGCCAGCAAAAATTTTTGTGCAAACTTCCTCTCACTCTTGCTCATCCTTTCCAATTCATAACCTCTGCTAAAAGCTTTTCAAGCAACTGTCAGTGGGTGACAGGACTTACAATGGCAAGGAACTGCACAATGCAGGTGATGTCCTGGGGACAAACAGCTTGTTAATCCTCTTGTGAGGAAAGGCATATGCAGTCATGGTTAGCACTATTTGCCCAGTTCAGCTATGACAGCCTCCCACAGTAACATATTGCAATGATACTCCATTTAGTGTCCTCATTTCTTTTAAAGGACCAAAGGTAACAGAATCATCATCGGTAAACTATATTTTGAGATATATATATATGTATGGGGAAAATTTAACATTATATTGCTGTCCGAGAACGTAACTCTTCGACCTACAAGCCTTTAATGCATAAATTGTACCTTTGCATCAACCAGTGGTGGTATTTAACTGCAAATTTAATCAGCTGAATCCTAGAAGTGAGCGCTTTGCATGTATCTGAATAGACATTTTGAACATGTTCCTGACACAGGTGTTAAAAAACTAGAAACAAGCTGGCATGGAAGACACTCATGTGAAAAACATATTGAAAGGAATGGTGCTCATTGCAACCGCAGGACACAGAAGCTAATGACCCGCTCCAGCAGTGACAGCAGCTACAACCCTAGGTCCTCATGTAGTAATGGTGCTGCATACCAACTGACTGACTTGAAAGCAAGAGTACATAGCATTGATGTACCAATTACCAGACAGCCTGGCCTGCTGTACTCATTGTCTGGTAATAATTCAGAGAGAAATCCCCCTCCTACTTGTAGCGAGGGAGGTCGTCCCTTGCAAAACAGTAAGAAATCATCAGAGATCCTTGTTAGAAAACCTAAATCATCAAAGCCCAAACCTCCACCAAGGAAATATTTTAAGCAGGACTGTACATGTAATGACCAGTGTAACGCAGACAGAAAAGAAAAGCTTGTATCGGAAGTGGCTGTATCACCTTCTGCAATTGTCCAGGTAAAGTAAAATTTGCAAAATTTTTCTTGTGCTTGCGTATTTGTGAGGCAGGGGAAGGAGGAAGGCAAAGTAACTGTATGATGGCAGGAAGAAAGGCAGGGAAGAAAGCGTGCTCGAATATGTGACGACTGGAGGAACAGGATGAGGCTTTTCTGTTTTGAAAATAAGGTATGTATCTTAGTGAAGCCAGTTTAGGTCAAAACGTGATGTGCAAACTAAGGTCAGAAGGCAGAGAAGTGCCTGAAGGAAACTTTCTTCCATATCAAGGAATCTGAGTTAAAATCCCAATCCTCCAGTGCGAGCAGCAGCAAGAATGAATTTGAGTCCCTCACTGTCATTCTTCATGAACCTGCGCCACTGGTTGTATCAGACTCTCTCTGGTTCCAGTCGGACTGGAACAGCGATGTGCTCTGGGCTGGGACTGGAGTATTTTGTGCAGCCTCTGATGGCAGCTTGGTATGGTTGATCTAACATTAACACTTACAGAGTCAAATCATTTATGAAGTAGAGAAGCTGTGAAACAATTTCTTTGTTTTAGTAGTGAATTTCTGTTGAAAGAAATAACATTATGTACAGCAGGTAGTCTTGAGCTCACATATATTTCCTGAGACCAGGAGGTACTAAACAAACTCATTTAAATTGTGAGGCACATACATATTTGTTGATGAGCTGCAGTATTTGAAAACTGAGTGTATATCTGTACATTACTAAATTTCAGTTCCCTCTCTAAGATAGAGCAGAAAGACAGTGTTTCACATTTGCATGAGTGTGAGGGATTGTGAGATCTGCATGTTGAAACAAAGTTGTGGTTTGTTTAAAAATGAAACCTCTTTCCCCTAGGTTTAGTAATATGCCAGCAGAAACGAGCAGATCTCAATGCAATGCAAACAAAACCCCCCACAGTTCCCAAGCTGCAAAGATCAAAATAAAAGTATACAGCTCAGACTGAAGTCCATGTACAATGTTAATAAGCCAAGAAAGTTTCAGTTCAGCACCTCATGTAAGGTCATTCTTTTACCATCCCCTAAGAGAGCAGTAGAAACATATTCATCAACAGCTACTAGATAATAAGCTTTTAGAAGTAAAATTCAGGGAAATAAGTACATGTTGAACTTATCACTGCATGCAACTTATTATTCTTCAATACTCTGTTATTCTAAATGATAAGGAGGAAAAAAATCTTAAGATCAATAAAGTCCATGAAAAGTTAAGCTCTCTTAATGAAGAGAACTTCTTCCAATAAGACAGTCTGTATATCTCAGGGCAATAGCTCCTTTCAGTCCTCAGGAGAGAGCGTTTCTTGTCAGAACATATTTTAGATCATTAAGAGAAGGTTTTATTACTGGTTTTTGTTTTTAAAAACCACCTTTATTCCCCAAACATTTTGTTTTAGTCAGTTTGAGGCCTGCACACAACAGTTTTATGTGGGGGTTCTGCAGACTGTAAAGTTGTTTTTTCATAACGAAGAATGCGTAATTGATATTTTCGACTGTGCTTTAAACAGCATCAATAAAAAGGTAGGTATAACTGCCATCAGTAAAGAGTAAGATCAAGCTGTCTGGTCATAGTGCTTCCAAATTGGCTACTTACTGAATGTCTGATGTCCCCATCTAACAGCTACAGAGCACAAGTGCAACTTCCAAGAAGGACCCTAATAAGCAGGGGATGGAGGAAGGTTTTCCTAGAATAAGAAAGTTGCATAAGAAACACCACCCCATTACAGAAAAGCTAAGAAATTGTTCAGTTAGTGATTTTTTCAGGACAATCTCATTTGTCTCTAGACCTTCCCTCTCTGTCCTGTTTGATTATGGTTCTTATTAGCAGTCCTAGAGCTTAACTACATAGCAGAGAGCACTTACAGTGTCACAGCGGAGCAGGTGGTAACTTGGTATCATTGGTTACAAAGGAATCAAGTAATTCCAGAGCGTATGTTAATGATGTTAAGAGTGGCATTTACTGCAACCTCAAACTAATCCTCTCACCCTGTGTTTCCAGCCAAACACAAGACAGGGAGAGCTCTGAAACTGCAATAACGATTTAGATTGTCTAGCTTGTGCTTAAGAGCAAAAGGCTTCAACACAAAACACTGTAGTATGAAGTTAGAGGCAATTTGCTTGACTGGTTTGCAGAAGTCTACTGGATGTTTGATTTTACAAAAATGGAAAATTATAGTAGGCAGTCTTTTAGTTTATTACTAAATTTTTGAGTTGTTAATTGCATTTTTTTCACAGTCTGTTTACAAGTGTAACCATGAAATATCATGCCAGCACTCTTGAAATGTAGAATAAATTAAGTCCTATGAGGATTACATCCAAAGCAGAAGTGAAAGCCTGATTTCTATTCAATATTTCTTTTCAGATTAAAAACAATTGAAAATATGGGGTTTTTTTCAGATTCATATATAGTGTGGCTTGTATAATTATATTCTGACACAGTTCTATTTCCTGTTTGTTCAGCAGGAAGTTGGAGAACCAATGCTAGAGGGACATCAAACTGATGTAACCCACAGTATCTTTACCACTTCTCCTACAGCATGTGATACTGAACACATAACTGCTGTTTCAGCGGGCAGAGATCAAGAAAGAAAAGCAAACTTAGGTATGTTTCATTCCCATGAACTTTTTTTTGCAGCTCAACCTAGCATTTAGTTTGGATTCCAAAATGGCTATCAAGCTGACTTCACCTCTCTCTTTAAATGTAGACTTCAACCTATATCTGTAAATTTTTGGGTGAACAGATGAAATTTCAAATTACTCATTAACCTTTGGAAAAAAGGGGAAACTATATCAAAAGAAGCATAGCAGATTATTTATTGTAAAAATACATTAATGGACAGATACTCTATTGCTGTATTTCTTCAGATGAAACTGCTTATTCATATTGTAAATTTTATATTAAATGTTAGTTTTAGCATTTCTAAAGGACATTTTTATGCACAGTTTCAAGGCTCGAGTGTTGCAATGGTACAAACCACTGATGACAAGTTAGTATCTTGTGCTAGTTAAAATTAAGGAAACTTAGTATTAAGGGAATTAGACAATCTCAAGATGTCTCTTACAGTTTAAACCATTATGTACTTCTGTAACTTCTGGCCAGATCATTAAAAAAATAATTGTGCCTTAAAAATATATATATTTTTTTTATTTACACTGAAGCAGATAACAGTAACTGTGCAACTGCAGAAAGAAAAGTTTGCTGCCATTCAGCTCTACCATGTCTAACATTAAAATGCTTAATCAGTCTGTGATGTAAAAAATATTCCTACATTAGAATTGAGCTTCTGCTTACTAGAAAAATAAAACTGGAAACGCCTGCATAAATTTAAGGAAGCATAAACATTAATCAAAGATCTTTATGGAAGATTCATTTTAGAGTGGGATATACTTATAAATGTAGGAAAGAAAAATGACTTTTTTAAAGAATTTACTGTAACGCCAGCTTTTTCAGTAGGCTGCAGACAAAATTGTAATTTTAGCCTGTTTTAACTGTTACAGCCTATATCATGACTTCAGCACCCCAGAATTTCAGGTTACCTTTAGAGTTACAGGCTCTTTAGAAAAGGGATCTTGTATATAAGCACAGAAGAGCCTTGTTTTTCGGTTAATGTCAGTGTCAGAAATTGGAACTTGTAGATCAAGAGTTGTGAACTTTAAAAAAGTTTAAATTTTTAGCAACTTTAAAAAATACCTATTGGAGGCTTGAATGAAATTCAAATTTAGTGGATTAATAGCAATGCATAGATAAGGGATGGAGAAGAAGTAGGAGGCGATTTGTTTATAATCGATGTTTCTCTAATACAGGGAATCCACTTTCATCAATACAAAGGCCTATACTTAAAAGACAAGCACGAGTAGATTATAGTCTAGATACAACAACAGAAGACCCTTGGGTTAAAATTTCCGACTGCATAAAAAGCTTATTTAATCCTACCATGAGTGAAGACAACATCCACTTAGATTTGCAACCTGCCATCGACACAAAGAAAGATAATGAAAATCAAAGCAGCTCAGAGACAGTTCAGAAGAAGTCAGAATCAGAAATAGGCAGTTCAAAAATGCTAAAATCAGATGAAAATGACAGTGTGAAAAAGGGTCCTCCTGTTGCACCTAAGCCAGCCTGGTTTCGCCAAAGTCTGAAAGGACTGAGGAAAGCAAATTCAGATCTAAAAACACAGGCAGATCAAAGTCCTTCTGACCTCGAGAATATTTCCAGCAAAGAACTGCAGTCCAGCTTATCTCGTGTCTCTCCTAGGGGATCATCAATAAAACAAAGAATAAGCTCATTTGAATCCCTGAGTGCTCCGCAGTCACCTGAAAAAATACACCGAAGGTTTAGCCTGAAACCGTCAGTCCAGAAAGAACATTCTCCCACTGCAACAGGGTCAGAAGCAGCTCCAGCTCATTTAAACCAAGCCTTACTCCAACATTGTGAAACTAACCAACAACAGGCAAAGTCACCTGTGGTCATGGGCACAAAGAGCCTAGACAGAACTTCCTCTCCCAGGGAGGTCCTTGTGGCTAGCTCAGAGAAAAGCAACAATGCCAACAGTGAAAATTCCTTGGGTCTCTTAACTACAGAAGCCATTGCAACTTCCCATCTTGTATCGGTAGCAAAAGCACACAGCCTAAGATCACGAAGCTTCCCACTTACTGCTACCCAGTCTTGTGAGATGATGAAGCCATATAATGAGAAGTATAGCAAAATCTATTCCATCAGTAGCCAGGTGTCATCTGCTTTAATGAAATCTTTGCTCTGCCTTCCTCAGTCTCCAGCCTCTTCTGGAAATAGTGCATGGGAAACTCTGGACACGTTGTCTCAGTCCTCTGTGGAGGAGGATGGGACTTCTCTCTCACCCGCAAGTGAGAATCATCACCTGGACACTGGGTTTTCACTGAAGTAAGATACCATATTTAAAAATCAGATCTGTACTGATCCTATGACAGATTAACATTATAAGGCAGTAGCACAAAATAGTAAAGCACAGACTAAGTTAAGAACTTTTTAGAGCACAAAGGTTGAATGACTCACATGACTGTTATGCTTGTTTTTAATTTGTACGATATAAGCACATGTATGTTTCAAACTTCCTCCTCCTTAAGGAGGAATGTTTCTAGCATCTCCATGGTAAAGGAGTTTTAAGTCTTGGTTTTTGCCTGGGGCCAAGAGATTATTCCTGTTCTTTTATGTGAGGGTTCCTACTTCTGTTAGGCTAATATGATTAATTTACATTTGTATGTATTTATAATACTTATTATAGGAGCTACCACCACAATTAAATGCTAGTAAGGTCAAAAGGTGGCTGCTCCAAAATTGTTTGTGCTAGGCTTCTGAGGGTATGTTTCTTCATAACTCAATGTTTCTTTTTTTCTCTGGTTACAATGGGACAGCCTCTCTGAGTTGAGAGAATACACTGTAAGCCTAGCAGACAATGAGAAAGGGGAAGAGAAACAGGAACACAGCTCACCTCAAGCGTCCGGTGTGTCAGGGCAATCTGTCATCTCTCTGCTTTCCCCTGAAGAGTTAGAAAAGCTCATAGAAGAAGTCAAATCGCTAGATGAAGCAACCTTAAAGGTAAATCTGCTTTTTCTTTTTGTGCACAACTTCCAGAAAGCTGTGGAGTGGATGCACCTGGCTATTCTTTGCAAATTGATATTATAACAAATAAACCAGTCATCTTGATATGTACCAGTAGTAATGTTTAGCTCTCTTGATCAAAAATCTTGAAGAAGTTTTCAAAGACACCTGAGCTAGGGTAATACCCATTTAACTAATGGGATAACAGTTATTTCAGCAGGTAAGGTCAGTGTATGCAGAACTAGGCATTGATATTTTAGAGGCCTTTCTTTTTATTTGGGTTGCCAGTCTGAGATACCCAATGCCTCATTTTGGGGATATGAAGAAACCTTTAGTCTTACTGGATTAACACAGAATTGTGATAAAGCTCAGAATAAGTCAAAATCAAGGTTAAATGTGTGCATCCCAGAACTGTAAAGACTTTTAAAGACTGCTCACACTCAAAGATAAAGGAGATAACATCCAGAGCTCAGCACTGGAAACAGTTCAGCTTCTGCTGACAGCTACATGCTTCTGTGTTTAAGACACTTCAAGCTGTGCAAAAGCGGCATAACCATTAATGCACCAATGAGCCTAAGCTAATATAGTTTTTGCCTCTTAGCTAATTGCAGTGGCATGTCTCCCAGGTTAGTCCTGGTTTGTGTCTGTACTGCATGGAGCATGGGTAGAGAATTCATGTCTGCCTATCAGAATATTAGGTAGACATATTCTCATGACAAACACAAATTCTTACTGACTACGTTAAACTTTGCTAGTATGTTGCAATCAAAAAACAGTTTGACAAGCTGAATTTTTGAAAGCCAAATTTTGTATCAATTTAAGTTTCTTCCAACATCCCACGTTGACATTTTTGGTCTGATGAGCAGTAAAAGCTATGTTGCAATGTAACACTCAATGGGACATTAGTGTCTCTCGTATCAAGTCGTCTGTTTTCATGGAATTTCCAGGACAATCTCTGAGCAGCATGTACCGTCTGCTTGGTTGCAGCCGGCCAGTGGATTCAATTGTGGAAGGAAACAAACTCAATATCAAAAGATGCAACCACAGTTGCTCACATTTGAACATGATTGTGAAACTGTGGTCAAGAAAGCCACGTTTCCTCAGGAAACTAGCTTGTTACTCTACACAAACTCATCTTTGGGATAACACAATCAGAGGCAGCTTACTCTACCTGTTACCAGAACATTGTTAAAAAATAAAAATAAGACTAAGAAGCAATTTTTTAAGCTGTGACACTTACATCCATGTGAGTTGTATGCCAAATTCTTTTTCCACTTTTTCAGTGAAAAAGTCCTCTAACATGATTCAGCAATATTTTCTGTTTCTACAGTACATATCTATACTCTGTAATATAATTCAATTTATGGTCCAGATCCAACTGATAACCTGTTTACCAAATCAGAACAATTTTAGACACAGGATAGCATTTTATAAAATACCTAACTGATAGATAAATTTGATTAAAACCTAATACTAAACATGTCTCAGTATTATGCTTATGCTACTAAGGCTCATTATAAAATACACAATGGACAAAAAGAAAACATGTTAATTTTCCAATCATCCTGACATATCTATTGGGAAGTTCTTGACACTATTTCTTTCTCTGCCTAGGAATTCGATGATATTCATGTTACAATTTTACATAAAGAAGAGGATACTGGGCTTGGATTCAGCCTGGCAGGGGGCATTGATCTAGAAAACAAAATAATAACAGTAAGTAGCATCTTTCTTAAAAAATGCTCCAAAACCAACTACTCTATCTAAAAATATATAACTTACTGGATTTGTAATACAGAGGTTGTTTTTTGGCATAATCAAGGTAGGCAGCTGTACTGATAGGGTCAGAAGAATCATGGTCTTACTGGGTGAAAACAGGATCCTTCTGCACAGAGCTCCCCTCTCCAGGTGATTGGCAGTGGTGTCCTGTTTCCTTGGGCACCATACACCTCAACAGCTCTGAAAGCCAAGGCAGAAAAACACACAGCCCTCAGCAAGAAGTAACCAACACCTTATTCACATGCTTATAGGAGACCATGCAGGGTGGTCAGGAGGAATGAGGTGAGTATGTAGACGTGTAAGTCAGGACTAGCTTTGCGCCTTCATCCTCCCACCAGCAGAGCAGAGAGAGGGTCAGGAGGTAGCACAGGCAAGGAATATACCATGGGAAGCAAGGTATTGGCCATCTGATACAAGGGCTAAACAGACTGCCTAGCTGCTTGAGGGGGGCAGTGCCCAGAACTTCTCTGTACTTCTCAGTCCTGAAATGTGCTAGAAGCAACTTGTCGCTGGCAAAGAATGGAAGATGCACATGGTAAAAACTATCTATTAACTGAGTGATCTAGTGATTTGTCCTTTTTTTCCCTCTTTCCTTGTGTGCGTGTGTGGTGACTGTGCTCTTCAATAGGTTCACAAAGTGTTTCCCAATGGACTAGCATCTCAGGAAGGAACTATTCAGAAAGGAGATGAAGTACTATCCATTAATGGAAAGTCTCTTAAAGGTGCGACTCACAACGATGCCTCAGCAATCATGCGACAGGCTCGACAACCCAGACAAGCTGTTGTTGTCACTAGAAAAGCTAAAGATGGAGAAAAAAATCTCAATGTTTCAATTGACTCTAGTACATCTTCAGTAGCAAGTGATGCCTCACAAGAATCTGGTGAGTAAGTTCAGTGGTGTTACCTTGCAGCCCCCACCTGCTAAGTGTTTACTCATCACCTTGCAATCCTGGGTGTTCATAAAGCAGCTCAGCGTTGGCTGTGTAAATCTGAGAACAATGATTAAAGACAGCATGGTTAATAAAACATTCCTGAAACAGACTTTTGGAGTAACTGTTGGAAAGGGAAAGAATTAATGTATTTCTAAAATAAAGGAACCCTCTGAAAAAAACCAGCTGTGATCCTCTGTATGAATCTCTGTAGACATACAAAGATAATTATTGTAGTAACACATCTAATTGAAGGTATAATGACAACTCAGTGAACAGTGATTCTAGTATCATTAGTCTCTAGTTTACAAGACTTTCTCTGCAAAAGAGAATTTCGGTTTGAACAAACAATGTGCTATTGTTTGAAATAGCAGGTAGCTACATCTGAAACAAGGTCAGATTCACATTCTTAAGATGTTCTTGTAGTTTTTTTCTAAAGCATAATCTGGAGATCTGTGGCTCATTTACATACTGCAAATACATTAGCTGCTCTGTAGTTGATAACAATTTCATAACCAACATCAAGACAAACATGTTTACCTTAAATTTTGTTCATTGAACAGATTTTTTCTAATTCTAGTAAATGTCACCAGCTTCCATTTTTATATTTCCATTCTGCCATGAATTCAAACATAGCCTTATCTCCCCAGCTTCCCAGAGGGCCTTACAATGACAGAGGAATTAAAAATTATAGTTTTCTCTTTCATTTGGCAGTTTATGGTGCCTTTGCAAACTAAACAGAAGTTCATCTTTTGTAACAGATGTTTTAGCTTTCCAGACTATGTGGTGCCCATCTGCTAACTTTCCATTTGTTTCCAGCAACAGAAGATACAATCTGCACTGTAACTCTAGAAAAAACACCTGCTGGTTTAGGATTCAGCCTGGAAGGAGGGAAGGGCTCTATTAATGGAGATAAACCCATCATCATCAACAGGATATTTAAAGGTAAACACACTTAAAAATCCATACATGGCAGGTTCTTAGCTGACGCAAACTTGCACTGTTCATAACTGACTGCTGATTTATACCCTGGAAAATGGTATTTTTTGTAAATGCAGCATTATCCTGTGCAGCGCCAGTAATTTGTTGCCTGCTGAGACCAGGTGCTTTATACCAAACATGCTGGTGATCCTTAATAAATGAAAGATACACTAAAGACTCCTCCACACAAAGAATTAAAGGAAATTAATTTTCTTTCTCCAGGGACTGCATTAGAACAAAGCAGCCCCGTTCAGCCTGGTGATGAGCTATTACAAGTGCACACAACTGCCATGCAAGGACTCACTCGTTTTGAAGCATGGAATATAATCAAGGCATTACCTGATGGGCCCATCACAGCTATCATCAAGAGGAAGAATCCAAGCTCTGTTACCACCAAGTCAGCTGAAACTTTGTAAGAGAAGGAGTTAGACTACTGCCAATATTACAAAAAAAAAATAAAAAAGGACTTTATTACTTGCAACCATTTGGCTAACACAGCAAGATACTCAGAAAGTGCATCTGAAAAGTACAATGATCTTACTGCCAGTTACAGAGCAAGCTGTCTGGGATAAAATAAAATGTGCACAATTCTTATTTCAACATTCTGAAGCAGATGCTATAAAGTTTAGAATTATAAAATAACGACTTTATTAATAATATACTGGTTGTAATAAAAGATGTGACAGCTACAGTACTCTCCTATTTTAAGCCATTAACTTAACAAATATCAGAAGCACGTTCTGTGTTAATTTTTCAGTCCTAGTCTACAATCTTGCTCCCTACCTTACCTTCCCAGGAGGAAGAAATGCATCTACAAGCCTACAACTAAACACTGCAGCAAACGAAAAGCCCTAGACAATGCGTAAAGGGCAGAGAAAGGGGGATGCGACTTCGTGTGTCAAAACAACAATGTACCTTGGAATACTCCAGCTTTTCTATTCAAACCACAGAATATCCAAAATGATCAAAGCTGTCTAGGGTAACTTTCTACTAGCAATTGACAGAGCCAGCTCAACTCCAGCAAGCAAACACAGAGTGGGGGGGGGTGTGTGTGGGGAAGAGTGTCTCACAGTATTGCAAGGGTGAGGCAGGAAGCTAAGGGTAACAAAGCAAAGGTTTTTCTGACCTTCTGATCTTCCTTTCTCCAGAGGTCTCAGCGGACTACAGCAGGAGAGTAACAAGGCCATTTAAAACCAACTCTTACTTTCTAACTACACATATTTTTTGAAATGTCTTTGTGTTAATTTTGTAAGGAAAAGTACCAGAGAGAGTATTTGGGAACTAGAAGTTCTGAATCCAAATGTTTCTTCTGGAAACACTAACTTGGAGATAAATCTATGCTTCAAACGCTGCTATCAGCATTTTGGCAGCGCTTTTTAAGCACTGTATGGAATTCTACCAGCAGCAGCACGTGTACCTACAGCAAGATGGCCTTGCACACCCATTTGATCTTCTCTGACCTACTTCACTAAAGGGAGAGCTGCAACATCAGGATGGAAGTAGTGACTCACCAGCTGAAAGCCAGACGGCTGCACTGGTTATTGTCTTCAGCTGCTCACCTTCCCACAGTTGGGAATTTGCTGCACCCTCCTTCGGTTACTTCATTTCAGCAAACCGTAAACTGCAGTTCAGAAGCCATTTTCTGTGCACTTAACACAATGTCACAGAAACAGCAAATGAAAGAAAGGGAAGTAGGATGGAAGGTATTAAGGGAATCCAGGCATATAACTTGGTTTGGCCTTTCCTCACAAGTCAACTCTGTGTTAATCCTTTAAAGAATATTCTTGACAAGCCATATGCCCTCAACACTTCCAAACCCCTTCCCCATTGAGTTGTCTTTTCCCAAAACCAACCAAACATTCCTCAAAACAAAATTTCTGTGAATTGAGTAGCAACCAGAGAAGGAGAGAAATGTGAGGGGGAATCTTTCTGTACAGTTTTTAACCAGTACCTACCTAAAACTCTCTGAGTATTTCCTTTTTTGGGGTAGAATTTCTTGTATTTAACTTAATCTGCATTATTGGCTTAGGTTTAACAAAGTCTAAGTAAATGCCTGGTGCATACAAAAGATTCTAAGATTTTTCAACCACTTGCCCATACTACCAATAATAGGAAAAACATGAATGATTTCTGAACAGAGGAGCAGGCCTAAAGTCTTCAGCACTGTTAAGGATATTTCCTGTAAAAGACAGATCATGTTACGGTGAGTTTCATAACTTTAACAGAGACTGGACCAGCTACAGCCACGGCACAGAATGCCTTGATTACTTCAATGCCATCTGCTGAAGGTGTCCTCACCTGAAACAGCTATTTATTTTCATCAATTTAAGAACTAACACACAACCACCAAAACAGATTTGATTGTTTTATTTCTGGAGGTGCTCTTCTCACTTCACTTCTGAAGTTTTTAGTTTTTGCATGCCTCTGCATTTCCTGGCATCTGCCAAAATCAGTCAAAACATGCTGTGTGAGAGGCAGCATGTCTCACTGGGGAGTCCTCAAGGATCTTAAGAGATGATCTTTGCCAAGACATTTCCATCTCCCATTTGGCAGGGCAGAAGGCTGAACCTTAAGGGCTCTTAATTCCTTCTGGATAGGTGTAGAGCACTTAGAAAAGGGATCCTTAAATTATTCCAAGAGCCTTACCTACCACTTTTATTACTCAGAGCAATTTAAAAAAAATTAAATAGATGATAAATAGCTAATAATACCCCCATTATCTGCAAAAGGTTTACTTTTCAGGAATAATGAGCAGTGACCTCAGCTCTGCTCTTTGAACTTTTTGTTAATTAAATTAATCCTAATCCTGCAAAGATTTGCCAAGATATTGAACTTCATGCCTAACAGCTTCAGTACATTTACATGAATATATATGAGCCCCTGTAACATCAGGGCTCAAATGTCTCCCCAGTCAATTTGTTACTCTTCTTAAATACAGAAAGCAGCAATCTAAATCGGAAATAAGGACCAACCAAGGGCAAAGAAGTCAGTAAGGTGAGTGTTCTCACCAACAACCTTTATCCCCACTTAGTGAGGAGGGCAAATGGGAGTGAAGGATTTTCCCTGCCTTGTTGCCTTCAATTGAGAGAGATGCTGGAGGTCCAAGTGGCTCTTGCGTTTTTTTGATGGCAAAGAAGGTGCATGAGGAACCACTTTAAAGGATGAACCAGGAAAAACAGGAAGATGTAGCAGAATAATATTTATTTCAAACTCATACAAGTTTTCACATCTTTGTACACAAAAGAGACTAGATTAAAAGCCGATTCCTTAAAAAAATCTGTTCCATACAGTGAGATTTACAGTAGAAACTTTGTATGCAAGTCCACGCCCTATACTAAATATAAAACAAATACAGGGACAGAAAGCAGAGCATATTAACCTCGTTAAATGATCAAGTTACAGCATTAAAATTGCAACCTGCATTTATATTTCTAATTCAGAAATTAGTTTTTCTGCTGTAAGTATATATAATCCATAGTAATGTCTGACATTCCTGCAGCAACCAACACCATAAATATTTTCTAAAGCTGGACGCATCACTGTAGACAAGATCAGAAGCTGATTTCCCAAGCTAGTGCCGCAAAGCAAACCAGTCTTAGAGAAAAAGCAATGTCCTTACGGCCTGTCAAGTCAAGGCTAAGCTACAGAAAAGATTATTTACGTGTTAAAACCTCTCACCACAAGAATGATGAGACTCTCAAGAACAATTGCACTAGATTCAAGTGCAGTTAAAAATGGCCATTTTAAGTGCAATTTAAAAAATGGCAAGTAAAGTGCTTAATCCTCTTTATTTATTGCCACTATGACAGTGCAGTTTGTTTCCTAACACTATGAAAATCACTGGTTTTGGTAAGGGGGGGAAAGAGTGTCTGCTTGCCAACTCACAGACCTAAGAACTGATTTGCACTGCATATTTACCATCAGTATTGAAGTCTGCTGGAACAAACAAGTGGGACCCACCGCACAATCCAGTTTTTTCTGGCCATTTGCTGGCTTGGACCCACTGAAGCACCTCAGCAGCTCTATGAGGGCTGGCAGCAGAAGAGCTACCTCATCTTTTGGGGAAGGAACACTGTTCCACAGGAGCCTGCGGGCAGCTTCAGAGACAAAACAGGGCTGGCCTGCACCTGGCTAATGCTGTAGTGCTAAGTGGATTTTCACAATGCTCCTCCTCACAGACACTGACAAAGTGTGGCCAAGAACAGATCTAGTTTGTGCATCTTCTCTCCGCAGACAGCCCCAGCGCTGCTGCCAGGATTCTTCCAACCTCTGGTGTCATATTTGACTATGAAAATGAAGGATATCATATTAGAAAAGGATGCATTGGTTTGAATACAGATGGGTAGAAAATTATGTTTTAAAAATTTACTTTACTTAAGCCATTGTTCCCCTTTCACCTTTCCTAAGTATCTTTGCTGTTAGAAAAGTCCTGTAGGGCAACTTCCTACTCCTACCCTTAAGCTGCCAGGTTTTTCCTACCCTCAGCTGGTGATGTCAACAATTGGTCTTGTCACACTTTTAATGCCTTAACAGCTTTGGTCAGGTTGCTGTAAAATCCAGCTATGCTAGCTGGAAAGAAGGAATCCACCACCGTCTGGGGAAGATAGCCACCAAGGTCAGTCTGAAAGAAACTGAGGAGTTGAGTCCTGCCTGGCTCCCTGCAAAGACAACACAAGTGATTTTATAGCCAGCGGTTTAAAAACATTAAGAACTTTATGATAACTCATATATGTATTGGCTGATGATAGATATTTCTAAGTACTTTTTTTTTTTTAAACAGACAACAGACATTGATTTGAAATTTCAATAAATGCAGTTATCCCCACAAGTCAAATTACAGTTAAACTAGGCCCTAATAAGGCACATGACTCTGTTTATGAATTATGGCCATGTAATAAACAACCGGATATTCATTTACCAAAAATTTAGGCTGCACTTGTGCATTCTGCTGAATCTCTGCTTAAAAGGTCAGCAAGAATCCTACCACAATGATGGTTCCTGCAACATTAAAGACTTCCCTCTAGGAAATGACAACAGACTAATTAATTGCACAAAAAAAAAAGAGAACAAAAAGGGCACTCAGTCATACTGATTACCAGTCAAAGGAGGACAGAAACATGCTATTGCCAATAGGCTACTCATGTGTGGCCATACACACATAAACACACCACACAATGGATAAGAAGGGCTTTAGAATACATAACGGTCAAAGAGAGAGCTTCTTACCCTGGAAGAGGTATACAGAAACAGCCACAGGGATAATTAAAACCTCTCACAAAATTTGGTTGAGGAGGACACAGCGGGTGTTCCACATTGGTGGCTGTAAGAAAAAGCATTCAAGAAAAATGTCATTTTTAGAGGAGATGGAAAAGAGTCCTTGGTACCTAAAGCACCAGCTGAGAAGCAAACTCACTGAAAGAGAATATATTTAAGAAGAATGGCCGTATAACATTTTCAGTGTGGGGTTGTACCATACAAGCAGTCAGAAAAGACCATTAAAAGGAACTACTTGGCCAGGGGATGGGGAAATCAAAGCAGCGCTGAATTAAGAAGCAGTTGCTACTGAGCTCTGAACTAAGCATCAAGATGGTTTGAGGGAGTTTCACTGAACCCATGTTGTATGAGACCTTTGCTTTTCTTGAGAGGTCACTCAGGTTACTTCCAACAAATCCATACCACAGAGGTATATGCCACATGACTGCTGAGAAGCTGCACTCTAACAAGTATATAAATTCCTGGCAAGGCATTCCTGAACAGGACAGGAAAATGGGACAGCTGAACAGCAGGGCCATAAAAGCACTGACTTGTAACAGTTAAACAACAGGTTGAAAGTAAAAAACCCGAAAGAAACATCCTTCCATACAGTGACAGCCACTTAAAAATCAGCACTGCTTGGTTTCATAAGAACAATTACTTCCACACACAGGAGCGGTACCTTTATTCAGTGGCTTCACCAAAATCTAGAGGCATTGCAGAAAATGTTAAAATATGATTTAGCCTATATGGGACTCCTTTCAGAAAGTTCTACAAATTCTTAAAAAAATCCACAACAAAAACACACACAAAATGCCAGAATTTAACAGTAAATTAAATACTTATTCAATCTCAAAAGCACAGCAAGGGAAGAAACCACAGCCCATCAATATCATCATTATCTGAACATTAACATGACTTACGTACTCTGAGGACAATGATGTAAAGAGACTGCTAATATTTTACATTCTGATCAAGATCAGATCAACAACTACTAAACAGCATGTTACTTTTTATTTTATATTGACTTCTGCTAGCTGCTGGTTACCTCTGCACATAATGTGAACATGTTGAGAACACAAGCATCTTACCAGCAGATAGCATTGTCCCATCTTCATATTGCTTCACTAGTACCACATCCACAAATTCTCTTGGTGAAATAATCCTCATGAAAGCTGAAGGTGTTGTGGTTCTGCATACAGAAACAGTCTGAAAATCACAAAACAGAGTTATGTCAGTTGATTTCAAAAGTATAGCAGAAAAATCCCTGTACTTTCTGGCACTCTTTCAGTTGCACTTTCTAAACTGAATCAAGGAATTCTATTACACTCTTTGTTGAACAAAATGGAAATCAGCACCATCAAAAGGCACTACAGTGTGTTGGTGAAGAAGACTTTAATGGAGAAAAACATGAGTGATAACGCATTGCTTCCAGGCTGTTTAAGGACAGATACCACAAGGGATGCTGAAAAGCAGATCTGGCACATCTGTGCTCATAAGACAGTTAAAACGCTTCTCCTCTCCAGGAAACTAACAAAGATAACTTCTTTCTATCATATCACATGGGATACAACTTGATAACCAGATTTGTTACACTGCAGAAACCTTAACACTACCATCCCCTTCCGCGGAGGCTCTGTGGTGATAGGCTTCCCAAAACAGAGGTTTCTACCACGCTGGTAAGTCTGATAAAATCTATGAATTTCAAGTGGCAGGTTGCAGCATTTCTAAAGGTTAAGTTTATAATTAATACTAAACGTCTGTAAGGTTCCCCCAAGAAAAAGAATCTCCCCAGGACTTCCACAAACATTCCTGGGACTGGCTGTGTTTGCACCCTGGCTGCCTCTGAGCACCAACATGCACTTCAGATTTGGAGATCTAAATCCAATGCCCTTTTAAGGTTCTGACACACTTAAAAAAATTGGAAAGTAGACTGTATAACCACAGCGGCAGAAACTACTGCTCATACATAGCCCTTTTAATGCTCCAAGTGCAGCATCTCTATCTTAATGATAGAGTCACTGAGGCGAAGTGCTGGGTCCCAAGGTCAGTCAGCCGGTTAAAGGCAGAGTGCAATGTGCCATGGGTGAAAGACAAGGCCTGAAAATTAAGGGCTGATGACATGAACGCTTGGCTGCTTAGCTAAATCTATGTGTTCTCTAAGCCTCCTCTTCCCTCACAAATAGCTTGTTAAAAATAATCATACTTAGCTTGATTTACAGCATTAACAACAATGTAATGCAGGAATCTTTAATGTTATACGTTTACATATCTTAAGTATGCAGTATTTAACCAAGAATATATTAGTGGTTTCTTTCAGAAAGATAAGCCATTGTTAAGAGGATACATGCAATTTACGGAAAAGAAAGGAAAAAGAAAGGAAAAAAAAAGGGGGGGGGGGGGGGGAATATTGTTAATCCCAGAACTGTCAGACTGATCCAAACAGAGAGGCAGTACAATTTCCTGAAACCTTTCTACCTCCCTGCACGTGACACAGGGCTGTCCCATGAGGCACTACAAGAAGACCCAGTGCTTCTGAACGCAAGGCTGCATTAATCACATCACAACAGTTTTTAAGGAACTTACATCGCTGACGGCTTCAACGACCTCAAAGTCCTTCACGTTTTGGTCCCACTTGGTCCTAGGCCCGCCGGCCACCGGCTGTATGCATTCCCAGACGTGCCGGGGGCTGGCAGGCAGGATGCCCTCGCCCTTGTACCTGCGGCGGGACGAAACGAAACCGAAACCCGCTGCACCACCCGGCCTGGCCCCAGACACTCCGCGGGGGCGATCCCGCACCTCGGCAGCGCGGGAAGCGGACGCGGGGCGCCGGGCGTACTCACACGTTGCCAGCAAACTCCGCGGACGGTCTCCAAGACACGGAAACCTCGCTCTGCGGGGAGGGGAAGCGTTCAGCCGCCAGGCCGGGCCCGCCGCCCGCCACTCCCCAGCCGCAGCCGCGGCCCCCGCCCCGCTCGCCCGCTCACCGTGCGCCGGCAGCCCCGCCAGCCGCCGGGGTCCCGCCGGTACAGCCCCATCTTCTCGGCAGCCGTCTCAGCGAGCCCCGCGTAGTCCATGGCCGGGCGAGCCGCAACCGCCGCTCGGCCGCCGCCTATGAGGGTGCCGCGCCACCCCCGTGGGCCGATGGCGGCGCCGCCCCCTCACCTGAGGGCTCGCGGCCTCCCGCCGGCCCGGAGGAGGTGGCTTGCCTCCCCTCCCCTCCCCTCCCCTCCCCTCCCCTCCCCTCCTCTCCCCTCGCTGTGGGGGGGTGGCCCCGGCGCTGGAGTCGGCCGTGAGGCCAGGCCCGGAGCCGCGGGTGGCGGTGGCCGTGGCGTGGCACTCCCCGACAGCTGGTAACAGCGAGCCTCGCCGCCGGCAGTCTCCGGGCAGCGTCCTGAGGGGAGAAAAGCCGCCGGGCGACAGGCAGCTGTGGGGAAGCGTTACTCAGATCGCCTCTGGCCTTCGGAAATGGCGGGGAGCCAGGGCAGAGGCTCAGCTGTTCCCTTACCTAAAGATGGATGAGCCTGCTCACCCACCTACAGCGCGGCCGTGGCGGAGGGCCGGTGGCACACGGCACACACCCCAGCAAGGCCTGGGGCGGCCAGCGAGGCGCGGCGGGAGGTGGCCGTCCTCCGGCCAGCCTCTGGCGGCACGGCACGGCTTGGTGGGACCGACTGGAAGGAGACAGCGTGGTTCTGGCTGAAGGCCAACGGTTCTTTTAACCCGGTGTAATACAAACGGCATGAAAAAAAACAATCTTCAGCATCTAAAGACGGTGTAAAATTCCAATGGTGTGCAAAGAACAGGAGACAATTAAATTATGAGTAATGAAACAAATTTTTAAAAGGCTGCGGACAGAACGTTTTCCACAGTCTTGCAGTGAAACTTACAGCTGGCTGGGCTGAGCAGTCTCACCAGAAGATGAATTGAAGACCTAGGATTTCGTCTAGAAGACTATTGCTACGATCAAATAACGTGGTTGCCCATGCAGTACACTCCAGAGAATGCCTGTATTCTCTGTAATAAGCCTATTGCTGGTTTGTTTGAGCTATACCATATTCAAACTAGGCATGTCAATATATAATAATTTATACTGTAGATAGCAACTCTATTTGTAGGAAGTTGATTTACTGTTGAATTTACTCAGTGGAAGCGTCTTTAGCTGTGGCTATGTCAAAGAGAGCCTCATCTGACATGGTTTGTACTGGTTTAATTAAAGTGCCCCAAGTACATAGCTTTTGATTTTCCAGTAGGTGGGGTTTTTGGTTTTTTTTTTTAACAACATAACAGTAAGTAATAAATTGTAATAATTTTTTTCTTCCAAATTTTGCAACATGTTGGGTGTGATATTTAAAGCGAGGTACAGTTAACAGTAAACACAAGGCTAACTATGCTTTTCCCACCTTGAACGGCTGTATATACTGCTGTTGCAAAGACAATATCATAGTTATTCCGACAGACCTCAAACAGCAAGCACAACAAATGCATGTACACTTGTTCAAAACACAAAAGGGCTAGGGCACTTTCTCAGACATTTGAGCATACCAGTTCATTAGGCTCAGACATATTTAGATCAACGCTGTTTTTTGATTTCTTTTTGGTGAGTTTTGTCCCAGGTTTTGGATACTTTTCCTTGCTATGAATGACCTGGATATACTGGTCATTGCTGCTGTTCTGCGGATCACTGCTGGATTCGATGGAATCAGATTCAGTTAGAGATTGCTCCATCTTTTGCTTTGATTTTGGTTTCACACGTGGCTCAGCATAGTTCAGGTGCACTTTCTTGTAGGCATACGGAGGCCTGTCCAGGTCCAGCTCAAAACCATCATCCCAGGATTTGTAATGCACTCTGGCTAGATCCTTGCTCATAAGGATGTGGCCATCAGCACGTTCCCCAACGTAAAATCGTGGTGTTGGGCGAAGATCAGACAGCGAGCGAGGGCGATGGGATCTGTTCATTAATTCTCTCCCAAGTTCCTCTTCATCATCCTCATCTTCACTGGGGTGAGGGGAATACATCTGGTGCGGTGCTCGAATCACATATCTTCTGACATTGCGTGGATACAACTCAATAACGTCTCCTGGTTCATCCTTTCTGATGTGCCTTTGGAGTCGGGAGGCAGAACGGAGCGATTTTTTGCGGGACTCATTTTCATTAACAAGAAAATACCTGGTAGCGTATGGTCTGCGTCCCACAAAACCAGGAGCCCCTGCCCCAAGAGCATCCGGATTTACCTGCCGAATGCCTTTTCTGAAGAGAGGCTCAGAATGAACATGTTCAGCATGCTTTTTGAAAATCACTGGTGTGTACGGCTTTGTTTTACAGAGCTCACTTGCACTCCCATGCACAAGGCTTGGGTACCTTTAGGAAGGAAAAGGAAAGGAAGGAAATGTTGAGATACACACTTATCTGTCAATGTAATTAAAATGTATAAAAAAATTAATTGCTCTGGAAGTCAAACACTAGGTTGTAAGGGTGGAGATTACAAAATCTCCATTGTTCCAGATTTTTAGGACCAGTTTGAGAAACAGCCTAGAAATTAGGAGATCTATTTGTCTTCCCTGGGAAAAGGCAGCAGACAATCAACCTCTCAAGTTACATTCCCGTTCTGTTTTCTTATTTTTCTGAGAACTGTTTAAAAATGCTCTTTATCTGATCACCTGGAAAAAAAACAACATGCAGCTTAAAGCATCAGTCTGCTGATGTCCAAAACCTGTTGTCCTACAACTAGACCTGCACAGGCATCCTGCAGAGTTGCTTCACTCTTACTGTGTCTGTCTCGTTCATGCAAACAGTATCCGGCACAAACTTAGTTATATGCCTGAGGGGAAGCTTAGTATTTCCCTTTGCTTAAGGTGTGTGTATACTCTATCAGCTACATTATTTCAAAGGTTTTATAATCCCATCTCAATTATGGGAGAGTTAAGGGGGTGGTGTTACCATCAATCTGAATGGTACCCATGAATTAATCTGCTTTTAAAAAAATTCCTCAGCTGTGTTACTGCACCAGACAATCTGAATACACAGCTATTTTGTAAGTAAACAAAGGTATGTCATGAAGCTGCTGGAAGAAATGCCATTTCAAAATCAAAGAAGTCTTGCCTGTTTGTGATATGATCATTTCTTGGTTTCTGTACACTTGATACTGAGGGAGCTGGTGTTAAAGAAGTTGAAGTTGTGGGAGTGGCATTGATGGGTCTTGCAACATCAGCTGAGGGCACAGTCTGGGGCACAGACTGGGAAATGGTTTGTATTCTGGTGCCTTTGCTCACAGGAGATTCAAAGTTCAAGACACTGCCATTCTTTCGGGGAGTTGAGGACCGAACAGAAGACTCCTGGCTGATAATATCACTTTCTTGCTCTGGTCTCTTGTCATTCCCATCCAGATTTTGGATTCTGGCTACAAAACAAAAATTATTACAGGAACTGTTCAGGTCTCTAAATTCAGAAGGTGCTGTATAAATGCAGTGGTGCAATTCACCCTTCAGTCAGGGGATCCAATGCTAACAGAACCCCACTATGTTCAGAAAAAAGAAACTGGTGTCACACTGGGAGACATGGTGATAAGGGGGTGGTTCGGCATACTATGGTACATGGCAGGTGTAATATTGGGGAACACAGGAAAAACACTGGACATTGCACTGTAGGATTCCAAAATGGGCAACAAGCCGCCATCTCTTTTCAAGAGCTCTGGTTTAGTTCACGATGTACACCACTTCCAATGTGAAGGTGGCCAAATTCAGCAGACTGGCTCCAGTGACTGTGCTGGTCACAGCCAAAAGCTGAATTTTGTTTCTGTAACAAAGGAAATCCAACTAGGACACATGCCTCATTGCCCTTAATAGTCACTCCTGATCACTATATTGTTATACATCAGGTATTTCACCATTTATGTTTGCTGGAGAGCTACAAGGGGGTCACGGTAGCATTAAGATCTAGCCAGAAGGCTGCTGAATCATGTCTTCTCTTTGGCTTGGCAAATTTGTACTTGTTCCTTTCACTGAGAGGTGTTAGAAGGACAGCATCCTTTCTGTGGTTTCTTGTTGCTAAAAACTGAGAAGTGGAAGGCGCGGGTTCAGATTTCCTCAGGCACAGTAGACAATTAAGTCTGAAATCTTTTAATTGCTGATGCAATATTCAGCCATTCCCTTCCTCCTCTTCTGCCTACTAGCCTCTGAATTTTATGCAAGGTGTGGCATGATTTGGATCATCAGAGATGCCTCCCACATTCTGCCCTGTTCGTGGTAAAAGCAGGAAAATACCCGGTCCAAAGACGCAAACAGGATTTTGGTATAAACTACACACCTTGTCTTTCAGTGCTGCCAAGATTAAGTCAAGCTGAGGTCAAAAACCATCTAAAAGGACGGCTCTACAGTGAATACAGTTTTTAAAATATAGTTGACCTTTTCTATCTGTATGAGAAATCAAAATGGTTTTGCATCCAGATACTTTATTAGCAGTGGCATTTCTAAAGCTCACCAACTTACCAACTGCCATCTGAACCACCTTTTTCTTATCTTCAGTTCTTTCCTAAAATACATTCAGAAGAATGAGAAGCAGCAAATTATTATGGATTGGAGAGTAAATCCATAGCTGTGTAAGGATGAAAAACGCGGGATTGGTTTTACATTGTGAAACACTGAAAGTGACTTTAGAGATTTAATTAGGCTAGTACTTTATTGAAGACCTAGCAAATCGCATGTAAAAATGCTTTGCGCTGTACTTACTGTTTGGATCTTCATTCTCAGTTGATTGTTGGTGAATTTTAATGATCTTGCAATACTTTGTAGGTAATAGATTAGCATGCTAGAAGTGAAAGAGGTGATTATGAGTCACTTCAAACATTCTTGACTGTTTTCTCTTTGAGGGTTTATAGGTCATCAAAATGATGTACAGGTTCAGCTGCTGCTTTGTAGCATTTCCTTTATACCATGATAATGGATCACAGCCTTCTTTCAAGCAAACATACATGAAAGAAAGAAGCAACACTGAGAACAGATTTAACAGCCGTTCTAATTGTGCCTGTGTTTTTTGTAGGTCTTTTCATTGCGCATGTAGCCCTGGGTGCCATTCTAGCTTTTTTTTTTTCTTTAAATTCTGGACACACTCAAAACAAAAATTTTTATAAATATTTTCTCCTCTTTTTTCCCAGTCCAGGGTTACAGAGCAGAGTCACCAGAATTACAGCTGAGTTTGCACACTCATACCAATGTAATTTTGTTGACTGACTGGAAGAACACCTTGTTTACACTGGCACAGCCGAGATCAGATCTGGCCTGACATAATGAATTACACTGGCTTTCAGATGAAGTAAAGTCTTGTAGCTAGACTTCATACCACAAACATTTACGTATGTGCTTAGCCATCAGTTTGAAGCGGTCAATAGATCTACTTAAATTTGCAAATATGTTCACATTTACATGACTGGGACCTTAGAGAAAAATGTTACAAATCGGAAGTAGTGCTTCAGTCTTTTTGATTTGTCTGAAAAGCCCGCTGGTGGGACAAACTCTGCATTTGTCTGTAGTTTACAGGGAAAAAAAATCATACAAAGGTACATGAAAGGCAAATGATACTTCATAGATGCAAAGTTAATTTCAAACAGCTCAAAGTAAATATTAATTCCCAGCTGTGAACAATTATTTAGAATCTAGAGTAAGAAAGGACTTCCACTGGAAAGTCTGCAGCGAGTTATATTACATTAACACTTAAGAGCAGACCTTCATAATTGATTTATCTTATCAGAAATCAGGGTGACTGAGTATCTTCTTTAAATGATAGACTGAACCCTGTTCGCAGTCATAAACTGAACTAATGACCATGAGGAAATGGAAAATTAATTTCTGATGAGCTTTTGAGAGGGAAGAAGGATCTTATAACTTCCTGGAACCAGCAGGACTGCAAGCCTTGGCACAATATATGAACTTGCTAGTATTAATACAGTCAATTTAACCTGACTGTGAAAACCAAAGTACTTACAATAAAAGTAGTAGTGCGGGGAGGACAACCACAGGACTGCTGATGTAAGTAATCACTGTGTTGAACCATGTGGGAAAATCATTCTGAATTGTTTCAGAAACAATATCATATATTTTTTCTTGTCCACTATAAGAAGGGAAAAAATCCCAGGTAAAATTAAGCTGTAAGAAATCCTAGGTACATCAGTTTGTTAAGCAGTGCTGCACTGAATAAACAAGGAGTTTCATCCAAACTAAAGATAAAAGCAACTTGTTCATTATTTGCTTTTTACCAATTTTTCCAAAGCACAAAACATTGGCCAGCCTTGGAGGGTGCTTGAATTGAGACTCAAGATGGTGATGATGTGTGCTAGATTGCTCGGTGGCACATTACATTATGGAAACATAACTGAACCATGTACATAAAGCAAAATATTGAGCCTCACTCAGAACATATTCACCTAGTTAAATCTTAAACTGGAAAACACTGGCAGCAGAAAAACATTGTCCTATCAACTTTTTTTTTTTTAATCGGTAATTTGGGTATTACTGAACCTGATGAATTTGTTATGAGAGGGTGACACAAAATCTTTGCAGTTTTCATTAGTCCATTATAACTTACCTGAAGGGACCACAGCTTAAAGATGGCTTATATCGGGCAATAGCAAAAATTGTTGGTAACATGCATAAGAACAACATGAAGAGCAACATGGCCAAGTAGAAATTGTTGGATCTGCAAGAAGGTGTAACGTGTTTCAGATTATACTAATCAGAGAGTAAAACAGAGGCAACATAAAAGGTGCAAATCTGTATCTACCTAACAAGTGCAAGATTTACATTTCTGAAAGATCGAAATCATTCTGCTATGATTAGAAAGCCTGAACAGAGCCAGTTTAAACAGACTCTTAGTGATCAAAACCCTATTTGCACTGCTTTCCAGATACCACTGCTGACAGAGAACGGTTGATAGTACCCTTCCATAAAAACCAACCTTACGACCGGCTGTGTTGGGGGAGAAAAAGAACAGTGGCAGAAGTTGATTCATCTTCAAAACGTATTAGAAATAATCGATTCTTAAGGAATAAAGATGCCCTAAATTATTTCAATTTGGAGCAAACAGTTAAGATATTAATCATGATAGAAGAAAGATGGGGAAATCTGTTGTGCAATGTAACAGGCAAAAGCGGATACTTCCTAGCTTTCAAAGAAACATCAAGAAATAGGACTTGAAACAGTTAACACGTAGGTTATTGTGCTCGATCAGATTTGTATGGAAATAAAGCATTTATGTTAGGCCACATATATTGGTCTAGGAATATTCCCTGACATGTTTTTCAGTTCATGCATGCCTTTAACTACCCTGCTTTTCTAACCCTCCAGTTTCTCAGTAACTGTTTTTTTCATGGACCTTTGGTATCAGTATCACTGTCAAATTTGACTGTCAACTTTCAGAGCTAAGATCTGTCATTTAGTTCCTATGCACAGAAGACATTTCCATTGCCTGCATTTGATTTATTCTTTGTCATTTGTTCTTGTTTTGACTAACCGAGATGCTCTGAAAACCTGCTGATGTGGTACATTACATGTTAACACAGCCCAGCTCCTCAGGTACATGAGTCCAATCAACTTGAGAACATTGAATGCTGGTAAGCAAGGTGAAAAGAAAGCTCCCATCCTGGAAAAATAGTACAATGTCAGTGCTTAGTGTTGCCAGAAGCGATTTTAATAGCAAAAGAACATACGAAAAAAACCAGGTAAACAACAGCTCACTATCAACAGGTGATCTTTTATCATAATAAAGTATAAAAGACTGAATTACCAATATCCTACTCAAACAGGTTTCATTGGATCATCAGATTGACTTAGTCATCAGCCAACAAAGGACAAGAAAGATCACTTTTGGACTACATACCAGATCATTCCTTGGTTGTAGACCAAATGCAACACATTCTCTGCAATTTTGAATTCTCCATATTCTGGCTACAAGAAACACAGTGTAGGATGAATACCTTGTCTTTATCTTTTTTTTCCAGAACATTTGTTAGAAGCATTTGACTGAACCAGTTGGCAGACAGCACATAGCCTGAAACATCCAGATCAAATACCAACTTTTGACAGACAGTGGGAACACAATAAAACTCACTCTGCAGCAGGGGATTAAATAAACTAATTCCTTTCTAGTTTACTTCACTTCTTTAGTTAAGGACAAAGAACAGTCCACCGACTTTCACGCCAACAGCTTCTTGCTAACCAAATATTACCGTCATTTTTCTGAAAGGGCTATATGGTTTTGGTTATTTTTTCTTGGACCACTATCTACATTATGGATCAATGTTACAGCTACAGAAAAGAGGATGTGGGGAGCAACTCTATGCTCTCTGTCTCATCTCTGACTCTGGGACTGCTCCATGATCTCATTTCGGGAAAGACAAAATTTCTGTACACCATGGCCATGGGAATAGGCTTGAAAAAACATCCAACCTCAGCATTTACCCTGTGCCTTCCAATTTAGACTCAGTGTGATCTGTGCCACTGTAGATGTGTGCTACCAAGAAATTATTTATCTGTTGAAATGCTTTAAGGACGTTCAGTACTAAGGGAAGGAGCCTACCCATCTTCAGCATCTTAGTTTGATGAAATGAAGACTGTACTTACAAACTTGCTTTCTAGATCCCAGCACCAGCAATCACTTAAGTATCGAACACACAGTCCACGGAAGAAATCGATTAGCAAGATGCTTGCGACTGTGAAAATCATGTCGATAATTGAAAGTTTTAGCATCTCCTGAAATACATATTGTTCACACATACTGAGTCACTCTGGAAGCAAATGGAGTGCATGTGGTTCTTTTGCATTTTTACTCATATTTTGGCTCAAATTTAGTATCCTGATAAAATACAATTTGAATATATAAATTATTTCATTTTAAGCTTTTCCTGTTTGATTTTTCCCTTGTCTTTGTTCTAGCAGAAAGAACAAATATAATCAAGCTTCCAGTGCGCCCTCTATTGCTTGCAGCAATAAAACTCTGGTCATGACGGCTTCAAGCTTTCTTTTTAATGACTGTTCTGAAAATTTATCTAGATAAACTGAAACAGGTTGGTTTTTCTATTATACCCAATCCTTTTTATACCAACTGTTGTAATACATTCTTGCTAAGTGCTTCGCAATGAGAAATGCTTATTATTCATACAAAACTAAAACCCAATGGCAGTAGGATCATCAAGCCATAAGAGACCTATTTAGTGCTTAAAAATGAATGGGGTTAATCCTATATTTAACTGAGCTTTAAAAACGTGCAATTAAATAGAAAAGGTTCAATTCCAAACGTCTCTAGCCCATTCTGGGGAAAAACCAAACAATCAAAAAACCCACGAACACCGATTCTAAACATTTCCTGATGACCATGAATAGGGAGGGTGCATACAAGGGTAGAAGTCAGGCTAAAAAACCTAGAAGGGGTCATTTGCTCCAGATGATCAAACAAGACCTTTAATATTTCTCACTCTGGAATAAGGTGCTCAGCAAGTCAGAAGCAGGCTAGCATCATGTCTCACCACTAGATCAAGTACAACACTGACAGAGGCTAAAGTATATTGGGATCAAAGGGCGTCTTTTGGATTTTGTGTGGTTAAAATTTCTCTGTATGTGTTAGTGCCACTGCTAGTCACTCAAAGCAAAAGCTACAAATGATGTACACTTCACATGTAGGGAAGCAAAAAGTGTCATATTAAGTGTGCAGATTTTCTGCAACCTAACTGTGGGACCATGCGTACATGGTGCTGCCACCCAGCTGGCTCCATTCTTACAAACTGGCAGTATTTTGAAACCTTTTGTTGTCCTCTTTCTGAAGAAGTGAAGAACACTTGATTCTCTAGCAATTTACCAAAGCAGAATGAATAGAGACTTCAGAGATACCGTACAAATGACCAAGAGCAAAATCTCATGCTTGGCTGAGGTCTGCATCTATCAGGCAGCAATCTGAATCTGCACAGAGTGCACGTTACTGCATATACATTTTCATAGTTGTGTTTCTCTGTATGAGTTTAATAGGATGCATCCTATTAAAATTGGATCTGTATCACACATCTGTGGAGATCTGCCTGTGCAGAGCTGAAGACAGAGACCACAGTCTGGCAAAAGAATATTTGTACAACACTAAACACATTGTAGATACTGAACAAAAAACAAAGCTTGCATTTGTGGCCACATCATTTTGTGTAGTCTTTACTCTTTCTACAGAACCCTTAGCTAAATTCTGGAATTTATATAAAAAAAAAAAAGCTCTAAAACTGAACACAGCACAACATGTTTTAATTTTTTGTCAAATGTATTTTAGGAATAAGTTGATGACATAATAAAACAATTACATACTTGACCAACATACGTCTCCCAGCACTGATCCTGGGGGTTCTGGGTGTTGTAGTTAAAGGCAGCTGATTTGTTAACCAGTGAGTCAGAGACCATCAAGCCTGGAGTGCGACCGTCTTCCAATGTGACCATGTTGTTTCTCTTAATTTGTACATCAGGAATAGTTGTAGATATATTGTCTTCTTTAGAAAGAGTTCTGGTTGTTGAGAAGGCGGTAGAATTACTTGCATTGTTGTTAACGTCAGAGTCCTGAAATAATAAATGTACTGAAAGCTACTTTTTCAACTGTGCATACATGCAGATGTCAGTACCTTCTACAACACACACACACAGAGGCATTCTTTCATGTATTTTCAAGCAGCAGTTAGGTGACTGTTAAGCAGCTGTCAGTGTACACAGTCGGTGGAACTTATAAGGACAGTACTGAAAGATGATTTTACGATTTTAGGTAGCTGGAAATATTTGACCTAAAGTGATTGCTTTCAATCAAACTGATCCAGTTATCCTAAAAAACTACAGGTAATTGTAAATCAACATTATGAACTAAACTTTACAATCCTATCAAACTGTAATATGTTTTAATCAATTTCAAACAAATTTTCATCTGCCTTCATATATATCATAATAAATGGAATTCTATCTATAAAGTCTACTAGCTTTACACATCAGAACACATCAAGTTAAACTTACGGTGACGCTCATACTGTCCACTTTATCCAGGAGAGCAATGATTAAACTGTATAGGTTTCCCAGGTATAGAACAAGAACCCTGAAAACAGGAAGATATGGGTTATTGGCATTGATAACCCATTGACTTCTCGTATATTCTCTGGTTTATCTGGACTAAAATGTGACCAGAACACATCTCTCCTCTTCCTCTCTTTCTCCCCACATGTTTTCTATCCTGCATAATGCCCATACCTGGCAAGCTGGAAGCGAAGAGTGGTTCTTGGATGATACATCTCCAGAGCTGCCACAAGTTCAAAGGCCGAGGGTGCAATCATTGTGATCAGTGACACAACTACGCTTACCTAAAGAACGGAAAGACGCAACACTTTTGTAGCTTTTCATGTAGATCTTCTGTGGTACCTTGCGTACTGTTTGAAATACTGCTGATGCACATGCTTTGGTGATGGCTTTTCTTGGAGGAGGTGCTTTAAGAAGTTATTATTAACGTTAGTGATAACAGTAGTTATGATCCAAAATTATAGATCTGGAATACCACTCAGGAAATCTTTACTCCAAATATTGTAGCTTTAAAGTTTCTACTTTATTAAGTAAAATATAAACTTAACATGTGGGAGATATGAAGATAGCATCTTCCTCCAAAATAGATGAGTAGCTTCTCCATACCTACTCACTTCCTACTCTCGGTATCCACCTGTTCCTCTGAATGGAAATATTCACAGAACATTCAGTATCCCCCAGCTGAGATCAATGGCTATTGTCAAAGCTGGTTCCTTTCTAGTCCGCTGGCCCAGTGTTTGCTCAGCTCCATCATGTGCACAGAAGTAGATTTGTAAGTGACAGGAGAGTTTATGCTTTGTCCGCACAAAATAGGGCCCAGCTAGAACTGCAGTCTCTGTGAAATGAGGACCAGCAGCATCCCTCTGCCCACTTCAGCTCTGCTAACACCTTGCTGCAGAGCAGAGGGAGCAAGTGTGCAAAGACAGATCCAGGTAACCACCACTCTGCCCTTTCATTCCGTGTTTTGCCTGGCTAATCTCTTGCAATTTACACCTCAGTGCACTCTCTTGCACCTCAGTGGACACTATTGCTGCAGAGAGCCCTGAGATGACGAACCTGCTTCTAACACAGAGGTGGCATAAAGACAGTGTACCTCATTTTTTTCCCAAAGAGTCAATTCCTTTTTGGTACGCTCTAACCTTTGGGATCGATCCACGACAAAGTATATGATGTAAATACTTCCAGCAAGTGAGAGAAGCACAAGGATGTTTGCAATAATTCTTAAGCTTATAGTCACTGCCCTAGGGAAAGAAAAAAGACACCACCAATACAGTAGGTTGTCTTATGACACCAGGGGTCTTTTCTAACATGGTTTTTAGAGGTATGAGACAAGCAGATTAGCACTGCTATCTGCATTGAAACAGTGCTTTGAAAAGCATCTCTGATCTTATATACATACAAGTTTTTGCTTTTCTTCTTTTCCTGCTCTTCCAATATAGCTTCCTTGAAAGAAACACAGCATTATCATTTTAATACTGTTCAGCAAAAATAATGCACATATCTTTATCAGAAGGTATCAAGTATACTAATAAAAAACTTCACATCCTGGAAATGCAAGCAGATTAATACCCCTCTGTCCTGCCTAGCTTTTTAGGAGTGATAAGTGAGCTTAAATAGTGAAGGAGATTTCTGAGAAACAAATACACTGGAATCAAATACTCGTGCACTTTTAGTCATGCATGTTCAATGGGGTACAACCAGAGGTTTACACTACCAGATCTTTTTGCAGGACATGCCTGTGGAATCCACGTGTCAGTAATATGATACAGAACTGCCAACAGTTATCCTCAGTCATTGAAATAATGAAATGCCATAGCTTATTAATTTATCCTTGACACAGTTTGAAGTAATTTTGTTCAATGACTTAATGACAGTACATCAAATTTGGGAAATAAATTACTTTTCCTGAAAACCACATCTGTTCTTAAATTTTAAATGGAAAACATCTATATTTAAAGTCATTTTCTAATATTGAGAGAGCTGTAAGATGTCCCTGGACCGTTTGTTATGGAAAGATTAAATAAATGTGTGTTTTCACGTTGTTAACACAAATTTTGAATTTTATTCTGTTCCTCAGTGAAATTTCATCTCAAGCAAATTTGTTTCTAGTTATTTAACTTCTTGCCACACATACAGTGGCATTAAATAAAACTCTTCTGAAGAAGAACACAATGGCCTTGCTGGGACAGAATGACAGTGTCAGCAAGTACAATGTGCCTGCAATACCACACAGAGATGCGATACCGGCCCTCCCCTAGGCAAACAGATTCTATAAATGAATACCAAAAAACAATAGGAAATGCAAGGGAATGAGAGGAAAGACTTATCCAGCATACATATTAATAAACAAATCAACTCCAAATAATTCGAAGGTCAATTGCTCACCCTAATGCTATTCACTATGGCAGCAGCTTTGCTCTCCGCAGCCTCGGGGTTTCCTATTAAATAGTCCCAAGCACAGAACAGTCGCCAACAGAAAGTGTAATTTTCATCAGAAGCGCTTGCTAAACTCATTCTTGAGTTCTTTGCCATTCTGCAAAAAAATAACAAATATTCAAGTGTTGTTAATGTGTGAAAATGAATATGAAGGAAATCATTGGTTTGGTTCATAATTTTCAGATGTCTACACCTTTAGAACTACCAAAAGTTTGCAGCAATTAGTGTCACTGTTGGCAGCTTTCTGAGGAAAATAAAACAGGTGGGGTTCAGAGCATGAACTTGACTTTTGTTCTAGTGCAGAACTGACTCATTGTGGAAAGGCATTTTCCTATTTACATTCTTTATAGCTGACAAATAAAGCAAAGAGATCGCACTAGAGCCGTGGACTTAGATGCATTTCAGTTTTACAATCTCCAGGTAGGATCCAGCTGGAAGGTACTATCAACTAAGATCACTATTACTGTGATTACAAGCTAGTTTGGCAAAACTAGTACTCGTGCACAAGATCTGTATGTTTTCTGTGTTGTTTTCACCCTCAAAATATATGTTATTGTCAAATAGAAACCCAGTGCTGTTTTGCAGACCTTGGGAAAAAGAAGGAAAACCCCACCTACTCATCTCAGATAGACAAGGTGGCAGAATATTGCAAAGTATAAACAATGAAATGAAGATTAATAGCTTACGAAAGAAAGGGCATCCAAAAAGACAGTGTTAAAAGGGGAACTGTAAGCAGCTAATCAAAGAGTCAGTGAGCAAAGTCAGAAGGAGAAGAGGTAATCATATCCAGAAACTGCAGATGTGTAGATCAGTGTCAACATCAGTGACCCTTGGCACAAACCAGCAGGTAGAATAAAAATAAATGAAAAGAGAAGGTTTGGCTTCAAACTGAAAGTTATTACAGGCATCACTATAAATGTCCCTGGACTCCACTGTTCCGGAAATAGGTATCCAGAAGGGAAGGGAAAGCAAATCAGGAGAGGGTAGAGTGACCTTGCCCCTCTCCAAGCACTGCACATTCCTGGATTTATGGTCAGTGCTAGCAGTCTCGCTCTCTCTGCTAAGTAACTCCTACTCCTTGTCATTCAAAGCAAAGGAATTATGCTCACATTCGAATGGGACACCACATACCAGCTGAAACAATGCAAATGGTATTATACTGGGATGGAATTTTTATATTTGTATTTCAATAGATGGGAATACTTAAAGTTCTGTCATAGCAGTATTTATACCAGAAGAGAGGAAAACAGAAAGGACTTCCATGAGTGTTGGCCCTTACACTATACAAACACAAAGCACGTGGATAATTTTCTGTTTTATAGACTGGGAAACTGAAGAGAGAGCAAAGATAAATGATAGCAAGATAAAGAGCAAGTTAGAATTAAACTTAGTCTGCCTCCCTAATATTAGCATACTTGAACAGATTAATAGAACTATGCAGAATAAACACAGAGGAAATGGAATAGATACACCACTAACGATTGCCTGAACACACAAGCTTATGAACACCAATAAATGGGAAGTCTTACTTTTTTAAGAGAATGATGAAGCTGTAAGCAAACACTGCCATTCCAACAAGGAAGTAGGCAAGAGGCAGCCGATATCCAGCTTTCCCAATCTTTCTGTCACGACCGTAGTAGCCATAAAACAAAACAGAGTACTGGAGGTAACCCTGCAAAGACCAGAGCCTGTAAGTAAGAGCAGTAACTACTGATTACAACAGAACAGCGATATTGAAACAACAAAGAGTGTTTTTAGTCTTGCCCCTAGTGACCAGATGGTGTCCAGGTCCTGAGCAGATGCAATATGCTCTTTGGGAATGGTCTTGCTGACAGTGCTGCCAAACGGTGCTCCGGCCAGTAGCTGGGAAAGAGAGAGAAGGTCTCAGAAGCTGCGCGAGCCCGGCTGGCCTGGGGCTGCACAGCAGAACCCACCAAGGGCTGCCCGCAGGGACGATACTAGCAGGGTAGCGAGTATTGGGTCATTCCTCATCCTAAACTAGAAACTCCGTAAGAAATCCTGCATTCATTTTCCACTAAACCAGATGGGGTTTTTTTGCTCTCTGTGGTCTGCCTATGAGGAAATTTAGTGCTCTGTAGATGTCTTCTGAGAAATGAAAAGAGAGATCAACTGAAGCCATTAAAAAACTAGCATAAAAAGTTATGTTTTATTTACTTTAAGCATTTTGAAATTAAATATATCTGTGTTTGATTTCAAAATGGTGTTTCAAGATTAAATCACTTTTTTTAAAGTAAAAAATGAAAGTGAATACCTTATTTTGGTTTACTTTTGTGGTTTTTCTGGGGGTACTTACCTTTTTTTTTTTTTATTTTAGCCAATGAGAAGAAAAATCAGATAATCCCACAGTTTCTGATAATGTTAGTAAAGCATAGGTTAGGTGAGGCAAAATAGTATTTATCAATAATTTTAAAAAGGTAAGAAATAGCCTTACTTGCATACAAGAACTAAACAAAATAGTGGCTGTTCAGAACTTCTAGAGAATTATTTCTAACGGACAATAATCCAGAGTCTGGAGAGGGATGCTCTGTTTTTCTGCCTGTAAATTACATTAACAGGACTTGAGCATACTCAGCACCAACTACAGCTTTTAGGATTTGGTTCTCCATTTTAGTAATCAGATACAAACATATTCTGTAAAAGCATTAGTACCATGTTGACAAAATACCGTCTCTAACAGTAATAGCAAAAATCTCATCTCCTTTGGCAGAAAAAATACCTCTTAATAATGGAATTTATTTTAAACATTTAATTTTCAATTGTACATTTCAAATTGATGTATGCCTTTAAAAGTGGCATTTGTTTAATTCAGCAAGTGCAACAGTAAGCATTTTTCTGTAAATATTAACATGTTCTTACCTCTGGTAAGACTACAAATGCTCCTGTCATTATCGTAAGTACAATATTGATTCCAAATAGCCATCTCAAGAATATGAAGTAAGAGGCAACTCCAGACCCAAAATGACCTTAAACCACAGAAAACAGTTTTCTGAGCTACACAGTCTATAAAAGCTCATATAATTTATTCATGAGGTATTATTTGAATAATAAAACAAAAGAAAAACCTTTCTTACTCATGCAGGGTGTACAGCAAAATAGAGAAAATGTTAACGTGCCCACGAGAAAAAATATAATTCCAACACAAACTGTTGGGGAAGTCTCATGATTACCAGCAGTATTTACACAAGAAGCTTCTATGTTGGGTGATGTCATACATCCATTTGCCTTTGCCACTGAAGCACAGGGTATGACCTGGCTGCTGATGTAATGTTAAGGGCAGCTTTAATTCAATTCAAAGAGTCAAGAGCTGGTGACGCAGGTTACAACTCTTAACCCTGGGCAGATCTGGGGATGTTGGCCCGATGGACTGTGATAAACTATAACCAAATCTTGCTGCATTTTCAGAACCACAGTGGGGCAAATTTGACTTTTTAAAAGTCACTCCCTGCTAAGACCATAAATGAGAACTGTACAGTGTCTCAGGGACCAGGAAAAGAAGAAAAAGCAAAGTTTTAAATGAAAACATCACTGCTGAAAGTTTGCATTTAATGCTTTCTCCCAAATACTATTTAAGTTGGTAAATTTAAACATAAATAGTAAGACCCAATTTTTTAGCAAGTGCTTTAGTGTTCAATACCATTAAATCTTTATACTTACTCTCAATTTTCTTTATTCTCATTTCCCAAGGAATAAAGATTACCACAAAATTATATGCAAGTCGAATAAACTTCCTCCAAAGCTGAGAAAAAAACAGAGAAATGAGAAATATGACACTTCTGCATGTAAAAAGTAAAAATAGAAATGCAGAGCATTTTGCTCATGTCTCGTTCATCTTATATCACAAAAATATTACAAATGTTAATTACTAAAATCTTAGAGCATGTCTGTGGGTAAGGTGGGTAAAGCAAACCACGGTGAGGTTTAGAAACACACAAAACATGGGGGCGCAGGATTCCTTGACCCTGTTTACCAGCCAAATGCCAACAAAGACAAGATAGAGTGCTCTTTAGACACCTCTGTGGGTATAGTCAGGAGCCACCAATCTGCAGTTTTTACACACAAAGACCATGAGGAACCAACAGAAGGAAGCCAACGGGCACCATTCCCTGTCGCCTTCTCCATGGTTGGAGGCTGCAGAGGGGAGGAACTGCAAAGAAGGGCCAGGCAGCAGCTCCAGGCAGCAGAAGGCATCCAAGCTGGGTGCTGCCAGGATGCCTAGCCTCTGTGTAATTTATGAGGGAATCCCTCTGCACTACACATAATAAATTTGATTTCTAAGACAGACAAATGAACAGACAACTAACATCAAATTCAAGAGAAAGATAATGGCAGTTTTTCTGAGAGGAAAAATAAGGTTTGATATTCAGCAGCAGCAAATTCAGCTGCTACATTCTCAGCCCTGTGTATTGCAGCTGACACCTGCAGAAAACCTGTGGTTATATTTTGTAGAGTACTTAATCTCCATTTTTGCATGGTCAGAGGAAAGCGTCTTCCTGCACACAGTAGGGTGTGCATACACACGTGGGAGAAGAAACAATATCTGCGTGTGCAAAACTGAATGTAGTTTTTTGTTTGTTGAATTAGAGCTACAACTTTACAGTATCAATAGAAAAATAATATTTGTGTATCATGCATTATAAAGTATTTTAGTACAGCTAGATATTTAAACAAATCTCTATATTTAATCAGCAGCAGTGTCAATATTGTATCGTGTAATCTAATCTCCTTAAAACCAAAGAGAAGTAAATAACATTTTAATTACTGAATATATCATCAATCTCTTTAGCTGAAGGTAATTAATTTTTAGTGTGGCATGGTTATTTTATTGCACGAACGGTAAGTATTTTAATTAAAGAGACTGTAGATGCTGTGAATCGCATGGGAATTGGTGGGATTGCTACTTTCAATACAAAACAGGGTTCACAAGGATGAGAATGGAATCTAGCAGCTTGTGTCAGTTGTACTGCAGATTTATAAAGTACACAAAGCTTTCCATGAGGGAGTAGTATTTGTTAAAATTATAATTAGATAGCTATCACCTCTTTTCCTGCCTACTGTGTACCTGAACAGATAATTTATACTTTTAGAATCCAGACTATGGGCATCTGGCATTAATTGCAAATGTAAAAAAAATACAATGCAAATATTAAAAAAATGACATGAAAAGGAAAAATGCTTTCAGTGTCAAAACAGTATAAGGTATTTTAACTTCAAATTTCATAAATAATAGCATGAATGGATTGCCCAATTATGAACAGTTTGTATTTTGCCAATTTTAAAAACTTATTTAAAAATTTATACATTTACAGCTGCATTTTGTTCTTAGCGCATGTTCAACCACTGCGTTCTTAATTTTTATGATGTAGTGCTTGTTTTGCTGTGCTACAATTTTTGCCTCCTTTGTCACCATACCATTTTCTGAGAAAAGATGTGAAAATAAAGCCCTTCCAGTTAGAAAAAAAAAAAAAAAGGCAGCTCATTCTGTTGCATTTGCTGAATTTAGCCTTGATGTAAAGGCTATATTCCCTAATTTGTGCTAGGAGGAAAGAATACAGTTCCCCTGCAGAAAGTGAGTGGTGCTAATTAACTGCAGAATTATATCCCTGTGCTGAATATTTTTCAAGGAAATACATACAATAGAGACAATTAGATTAGATACGAACTTCTAATCATTGTGATCTCTAAGATAAAAAGGGGAAAAGATACAAAAAGGGGAATATAAACAAGTAATGAACCCAATCTCTGATTTACTGACATGTATTGCAGACCCTTAGCTCATACTCCTCTTTCTAGGTGACATCCTAGTTCTGCTCAGGTCAAAAGCAAAAAACCAGTATTTATTTTAATGGTGTCCTACTTCCACTGCATTTGCCACACACATAAAGGCAGAACAAGGCAAAATTACTCTTCCCTACCTTTGAAAGTAGTACTTTCAACCTTTGCTGTGGGCCAGCATAACAGAACGGATATGTATGTGGCCTTTCACTTTTTCATGTGAATAAAGTACACTGTGTTCCATTTTACTGTTACAATCCTGCCTTTCTGAATTAAGATAAGTTACTCATTAAAAGTCTACTCGTTATGATGACAAAAATATTCTTGACTGCCTAGATGACTAAAGATCTCTCCTGTGTTAGTTGCATATTAGGGACAATTTCCTACATGTTATTAATTTCCAGCAACTAGGGCCAGGGTATATTTTCAGTGGTGTAAAAAGAATTTTAATCTAATCTTAGCAAATCTATGAGTATTAGACAAGCAAAACCTTTTTTAACAGTATATTTAGCATAAGCTATTGTAGGATTGTCTTCCAAACTGAAAGCTAGACACATTTTTCATATTAAGCTATTGAACTGTGGCCCCAGAGTCTGGTGAAATAGCTCTTCAGAGAGTACTGACATTGTGTTGTTGGTATCCTGTTCCCATCACCCCCTCTAGCAGACATCTAGATTTCTATTCTACTATTCTAATAGAAATATCTAATATTTCTAGATTATTTGAGAAGGAAGCTTACACTGCGTTAATAGAAGGACATCCATCCCTCAACACATCAAATTATTCTGCAAAAACGTAATTACTAAATTCAAAATAGAAAAAAAAAAGAAAAAAAAAAAAAAAAAAGAAGCAGCAGCTTTTAACTCCTTTTTCCTCCCTCTACAGAGTTCCCGAGTTGGAGACCAGGACTGCATAGCAAGCGTCTGCTTCCGTGAATGAAAACTGCAGATTACTACTGGTGTAGAAAAGAGCTGTAATTTAAGAAAAAGTAGCTGTACCTCTGCACCAGCAGCTTGGTAACCTCTTGTTCTTGTGAGCCTCCCTTCATACTTCAGCACGATCTCCTTTGCCTGCCTGCACAAGAAGGTGGAATTTTATTTTACCTTGATCCAGTTACTCGAATCCCTTATTCTGCAAAAGCAGCGACTACCAAAGTTGTCAAATGCTCTGAAATACTACCGTGGATTGTCTCACCATAAAATCCTTAACCAGGCAAAGCTTTTTCCTTTTCCTATTGAGGTTTTTACTGACACTTTAAAACCACTGAGAATTTTGACTGAGAAAACTCAGCATTCAAAAGCTTGCAGGGAACATTTTCTATTCCTCTAATATTTTTCTCTGTCCTTTTGATTCAAAGTCTTTCTTTTAAAATAGCACAACCTAAATGAGTGAAGTAAAAAGATCCCCATTACAGTCTGGCTAATCTTATGGGGATACTAACACCTCTTCTGCAGATATGGTGCAGCACTTCTGTAAGATACAGAGGTGCACGTTCCTCTGGTCGTACGTAGTCTTTGACCTCAGCAGGAGGTGGATGGGGACCACCAAAATCTCATCGGTAGGAGCAGGAAGGCAGCAAGTCACAGACTCTGCCTAAGAGAGAAAAATCTCTCTTTGCTCCCAAGATTACAGAACGGCTTTACTGCTGGTAGGGATTCTGTGGGTCCTCATAACTAAAACACCATCCTAGCATCATACTGGGTTTTAAGAGAAAGATGCCAGTTGAAAAGGAAAAATAAAGCGCAAGCCCCAAACAGATCACACTGTGAAAGACCAGACACAATTTAGACAGATGGCCCGAAGAGTTAGGCACCTACCTTTCACTGAAATTTGGAATTATTCATATAATAATTGCAATCTTAAATTGTGAAACATGTTATTACCTGTCCCAGTTTCAGCTGAGACAGAGTTAATTTTCTTCCTAGTAGCTGGTCTAGTGCTTTGTTTTGGATTTAGTATGAGAATAATGTGGATAACACACCGATGTTTTACTTGTTGCTAATTAGTGCTTACACCAAGTCAAGCACGTTTCAGCTTCTCATGCTTTACTGTCTGTGAATGCTGGGGGTGCACAAGAAGCTGGGAGGGGGCACGGCCGGGACAGCTGGCCCCCGCTGGCCAAAGGGGTATTCCACACCGTATGACGTCATGCTCAGCCTATGAACTAGTGAAAGCTGGCTGGGGGGGCTGCTGCTCGGGAACCGGCTGGGCATCGGTTGGCAGGTGGCGAGCAATTGCATCATTCATCACTTATTTTGTGTATTCTTTTATAATTATTATAATTTTACCTTCCTTTTTCTGTCCCATTAAACTGTCTTTATGTCAACTCAAATCTTAGGGTTTTTTCCCCGATTCTCTCCCCCATCCCACTGCGGGGCAGGGGGCGAGCAAACAGCTGTGTGGTGTTTAGCTGCCTGCCAGGTTAAACCATGTAATTACTACACTGAACGTGCCTTTTAAACTTACAAGCGTCCAATATTTACTGCCATTTACAATATATTACCTGAAGATTGTGACCAGCTGCTGTTCTCATACTGTGCAATTGTCACATGCAATTACCTTGAAAATAGACTGTTTTTCCTTCTTGGGACAGAGTGAAACAATTTTGGTTAAATATGTATTACTAAGCCTTATCACAGTCTTTCCTTAGACCACTGAACAGCTGACACACTGTTTTAATAGTTAATAGCCAAAGCATGACTTTTTGCTCTCTCCTCCGTACAGTGACTGTCTAAAGGGAGCCACAGGCATGCACAGGAGACAACCTCACCTGCAGACTTTCCACCCTGAGGCTGCTGCCTTCAGCCAGCTCTCAGATCTTGTCAGAGCATCCTCATGGCATGCTTCCCTAGCAGCTCTTAATCATTTCTGTGGGCACTCCCTCCCAGCTTACACTGAAAAACTTCTGAGGCTGGAAGCACTGTCACAGTCAGTGCACCTGAGAGCTTTCGTGCAAACACCTTTACCTGAGCGCCCTCAGCTTCTGCCTCATCGGCCACGGCCGGCAGCGGATGTTGGACATAATCTCCTTCTGGTACTGGATGTTCTGAAAGATCTGCTCTGGGTCATGGCTCTCAGCCTTTTCTTCACTGATATCATCTTCCGAGTTGCTGGAAGCCCAGCACACACCCCACAAGAGGAGAAACAAGACAAATTATTCCCAGACAGATTCCCCCCAGCAAACTGTTGATTTGCAGAGGATCCAACCTATCGGAGCAATGTAAGAGCAGTGAGCTAGGGAACTCACATAACTTTATTGTTTTGAAGTTGATGAATAATTCTGATGATCTCCCCATCTCCAGGATGTGCCTCTCTTCCTCCTCACCGCTTGCTGCTCAGTCATAAATTATCCCCACCCCACACCACAAGTTCCAGTCTTTCCTCTCCAAGCATTTCCAACCATACAGCTTGTACATCATGCTTGCAAGACACTCAGTGTATTTTTCTGGAATGAAGTGCTGTCTAAACATTTCCAGCAAGAGCACTTAACATTCATCAATTCACCACGTGGTGTTGGCCTTTTATTTTGATTGTAATAATGATAAAATATTTTCTTGTTATAATGGGGGGAACAGATACTTAGGACATGGTCACCCTTCATTCCTGCTCCCTGCAGAGGGGGACGGGAGTGTGGGACCCTGCCCACCATGAATTACTCATCCCTGTAAAATGATTCATGTGCTTTGATGCAGATTTCTGTGGATGATTATTAAATCATCTTTCCTGATGCTGTCATCACATTTGCTAAGCTACCGCTGTCTCAGTTCTCTGTTTGAAACAGTGTACTCTATGTGAAACAGCAGCAGTAATCATTCTTGCAGTGGCTTAGGTCTAAAAACCCATGGCGACTCTTTTCCCCTGAATGAAATGAGTATTTCTATGTGCTCGTTGGGAAAGTTCCCTGCAATTTTGCTGAAAAAGCAACACCTTTAAATCACTTAGAAATAATTCATAATGTAAACCATGCCTTGTAAAAACATTCAGAGGATGTACTTCATCAGACCACTCATCCATCAGTCCGCAGTCCTGTCCCCTCAGTCACAGGGGACATTCAAGGGAAATGTATAATTACACAGGAAAAGTATAGAGAGATTTCTTACCCCACTATACCCTGAACTCTTTGGAGTTACACTGTTTTATGTACAGCGTTTATGTTGCAGTTTGAAACATTACTTTTGTGAAAATAAAAAAAAAAAAAACACAAAAAGAGGTTTAAAATACATCTACATATAGAGAGAATAATGATTTTTCTCACACTCCTTTCCATGCTACCACACTCCGTCTAAATGAAAGTGAAAAGATGAGATCCCACTTCCGTGCTAGGTAAGGCAGATTTGCACTTCAGGAGAGAGGAGGGTCTCTTACCTGTGGGGCGGCTCCTGGTAGGTGTACATGCTGGCGTGTCGCTTCACCGTTCGATACTTTTTGCAGGACTTGGCAGTTTTGGCTGCAGCAGAGCCCGTTGCTGCTGCCATGGTGGCAGCTGCCGCCCGCACCAGGTGAAACTCTGCCACGCTAGAAAGAAGCCTTTAGCTCACCGGTCAGATGTCTCATAAGCAGCCAAATGTTATTAAGTAGAGAGCAGCGAGCGACTGCGAGCCCTGCCGAGTAGAGGATTGCTGCCTGCGCCTGGTGCGCCAGCTGTGGAGAGGACCTGCTGCTTGGCAGTGCCTGCATGCCTTAAAGCGGCAGTGCACAGCAGCCCCTGCCAGGGTGCTTTTAAGTGATATGGCCAGAACCGAGGCAGGGAATGGAGTCCAAGGGTGGGCCACCTGCAGTCCAGAATCCAGAGTCAAGTTTCCCTTGTCACGGATGAGGTATTCCTTCAAAGTGCCATCGCGCTGTACTGCGCTGGCCCCTTAGGGTGATGGTTCCAATGAATGCACTGGACATACTGTTGACATATTTGCTTCACGTGCTTGGGATAATGTTATTGCTCAAGTAAGCAAGACAGTTTGCATTTTGGCCTTGACTAACAGAGAAGAATGCTATGTCATTCTCCTGCAGGACTTCCAGAGCCTCTCCCAGAGGACAACCCTGACAGAATGTGTGGTTGCTACTTTCCTGGGCCCTGGCCCCAACCTCTCTGCCTGACCTCCATTCGTTGTACCTAAATTTATGGCTTTTGTCTTGGAGGTAGTAAAAACACCTGCTATTCAGATGAGTACAGAATACCAAGCAATTCACTTTCTCTTGATAATTGTAATATCTTAACTATGATCAATTCCATTAATTACTGTATCATCTTTAACATTTATAATAAGCATTGGCTAGATTATTGGCAATGATACTGGTTATTCCTAGAGCTAAAACACTGGAAAGCGTTACCATCTGATGCTCATTTCCCATTTCTTCAGCTCTACTACTTAACTAATTTTATCGCAAAATTAATTTATTAGATACTAAAAGTATATTTAACACAGAGAATCACTTTAAAGGACAATAAATGAACTGGTGCTGTGAGCTTGAGGACCTTATAATAAATATTCTCTCTCTTACTTTTTGTATGTTCTGGGGCAAATTCTTGCACTTTTGTGCCTCGTTTTCCATCCTTAAATAAAGGTAGCATTTCTGGATTTTACAGGAATGATGCACTTAGTGCCTGTCATATGATGCTTACATATTGCTACATCATTAACTAGCATCATATGGGCATGAAATTCCTCATTCACTCAAAGCATTCATGTGCATGGTAAAATTGATAGCAAAACACCTGTTTTCAGTTTCAAATGTCTCAACCAAAATACTGTAGCAATAGATATGACTCAGTTTACATCTACTCAAAAAGTAATCCATCCATTTAATTCAAGATTAACTACTGGGCAACTGACATACTGTACTTGCCAGCAGTCATATTTTTATGGTGGAGAGGCCCCTGACACTATTCCTATAGTCAGCTCTAACACCACCTCTCCATCAGCATTCCTGTGATACTGGTGTTGCGTTGTTGGGACAGCACAGACTGCTCCAAGCTTTGCTGGAACCAGGGCAGCTGAAGAACTTGACACATGGTCAAGTGAATTTCCAATGCCTTTCTCCGTTGTAGAAGTTGTGGGTATTCTGGGTCACATGATTAAAACGGAGCAAAACAGACAAAAAAAACTTGATATGAATAGTTTCTACACCATAATTTGATGCTCAGAACAGGGGAGAGAAAGGGAAATTTTATGGACAGTTTTCACTTGTTCCTAATTTGGTATTTTCTCTCCTTAACAGCTCTGTGCACATTGCAGGAAGGTTTCAGTAACATAAATCAATGGTCTGTTGTAGTTAACTTTTATTTGCAGCCTCTGACAAGAACGAACATTAAGTTCTCTGTGCTAAATTTTCTGTAGAGAATAACACAGGCTGCTTTTCCCCTCTGCCCTGAGTTAATCTAAAAATACTGCCACTTGCTGAGAAATTTTACTTTTCCATGATCATGCTTCTGTCCAGTGTACAATACTTATTTAGTTAAATAATTAAAGGGCTAAGTAGTCATGAGCCTCATAATTTATACTCTGAGAGTTACTTGCATGGTTTTACAGTTTTGAAAGTGTAAGTCCACTTGATGTAATTCACTCCACACTTTTTAGATTAGAAGGAAGGACCAGCTTAAAGACAAGTCTGTATTTCCAAAATGTAGTCAATAGTAAAGCCCAGAGCCCCAGGTGTACCTTGTTTGAAGCTTCCCCAGAAATCTGGGTGTTCCATTAGCACAAGGCAGAAGAGCACCAAAATGGTAAAGAAATGAAGAAATGAGCCTAAAGCCCCTGTTCAGGGTTCAGTAAAACCAGGCAGCTGTATTCCACACCACCCTTTTCACTCTCCCTTTTGTCACATATGCATGACTTTTGAACCTAGTAAAAACCATTGGTGGAAACACCGCTTAGCCATGTTCTACTTCCTACACGGGTTTTTCCGTGAACTGAACTCGCTAGTCCCAGCGCCATTCTGAGCATCTCTTGTAGACACCCCCTTTAACCACAATAGAGGCTAAAGGGTGTGGGCTCCAATTTCCAGCTTCCCAAGAAGGATGGACCATAATAATTTTACTTTTTCTGTGCTGCATTTTATTATTTTTCATAGCGAAGTCTGTAAAATATAGACTGTTAGATCTTTGACATATCAAACTATCTGTACCATACTTAAATCCACCAGCCTTGGAATGGCTTTCCTGTTTGGCTTCTAGATCACAGAACAGAAGAAGCACCCTACTATCCTCTCTGTGAGTCAGACCATTCATCAAGTGAAAACAAAAAGCCAAACAGAATGGATATCAGCCCAGAAATATGTCTCTACTAAAAGACTTATGGCCTCTTTCCATCTGGAAAAACACACAGAGGAACTATTCTGAATTCCAGAAACACCTCTTAAGGCTTTGATGCTCAGAGTATACTGCAAACATGCCCACATCACCTTTTTTGACCTGCTGCAACTTATGCTTTCCATTTTGTAATTTAAAAGTGATAATATGTCAGTTCAAATATATTTCCTTGGTTGTAGTTATTTCTTTGTATCTGGAGCAGTGGCATGGCACTGGGGGCCAGATTCTGCTGCCTTAGCTCGTGAGAATAAGTGCCTCTCTAGGCAGGCCATTCTACTAAAGTCCATTAGCTTATTCCAGTTATGTGCAGAAATGTTAAAATCATGTCGCAGATAAACATCTCACTAAGCAAAATTTCCATACACCCAGAAATTAGGTTTTGGCAGAGTAACACCCTGAGAACACCCTCAGAGACCATAAGCTAGATGTCCAAAAACTACATGAAAGAAACTCGACTGTTTCTCCCTCTGTATTACCATTCGTACTTCCCACTTTTCCCTGGGCTTTCGGATGCCCTAGCTTTCATGTGAAGGAACCACGCTGGAGAGATTAAGACTTAACATCATTGGTAGTTCCCAGAGGTTACTACATTCCACAGATAAAGCACCATCCTTTAATACGATGGTGGTGTAGCACTACCAAAAACATTAAAATGATTTACATAAATTTAATTAGGTAGTATATCTTAACATGTCAACAAGGAAGATCAATTTTGTTGCCGTTTGTTAGAAGAAAGCCTAAAGTCTAAAAAACAAAGGGACAATTTAAGCCTGACATTTATATATCTCTAATACTGCCAGTGCTGAAATCACATACGTAATCTGGAGTAACTACCGAGCGCTAAAAGCACAACGAGCAGCACGACACCCATGAATTCAGAGCCCATCTGACAGGAGAATGCAGAGTGCTTTCTAAGAGAAAATAAAAAGCAGGCCTCACGAGCTTATCCCTGAAGTTGGTGGCATCCTCCATCACCCATGACCCCTGCAACAGCCCCTTTAAAGAACTCAAGCATTAACTCAGATCACAAAGAGGGTTTTGGTTTTGCATTTCACTTCAGCAAGCAGTTTAGCAGCCAGAACACCCAGCTGCCCATTTCAATATGCTCTACTGAATCCAGAAACCTACTGAGGTTTGTTTTACTCTGAATGAATACTGCAGGGGTTACAGATTTGATTTCAGTTGCTATTAACTGGATGTAAACCAGGACATTAACCTTTTACTGCAAAACTTACAGTGGCAGTGCTCTGTGCATAATGAGAAGCCTCACATTTGATCCATGGGATCATTTTGCATTTTCAAACACTTATCCAGCAAAAAGCTGGGTTGGTGAACTCTGCCTACTGAAAATTCAGGCAGACAGTAGACTCTATTCTCCTTGCTTGTCCGTTCCCATGGACTTTCAGTTTAAGTTTTACCCATCTTTCCAGCAATGTGGTTAAATTCTGGGGCCTTTTCAAGATCTCTCTGCTTGGGAGGTTCACAACAGTGCTGATCCCAGTTCCAAGGTGAAAATTCAGAAAGGACTGAATTTTCCAGTAATGTCTGTAGGAAGAGAATGTTATCCCTCCAGATCCTTAGGTACGTAAAGCAAGTGGGGGAAAAAAGTATTTGGAAACACTGAAAAATGACCCTGGTGCACGTTTAAGTGAGCTAATAATCAGTAGCGCTAAAAACATTCAACGCCATGGAAAGCGGTGATAGGTAATGATGCTGTACATCATCCAGGTTGGTGTGAAAACACTGAAATTCCTCTTAGTTTGAGCTTTTAAAGACTTTTTTTTAGAGCTGCAAAAACTCAGATGGAAAGACAACCCAGCTGGGCTTCGAAGACAGACATTCTGCTCTCAAATTACAATCTCAGTTCACCTGTTCAGTCCCCAGAGTTATTATAGGTGTGCAGCTGGACATAAGAGCAGTTAAGAGATTTCCACAATAACAAAACCAAAGCCATCATCTTCACTTACTGAGAGTAAAACTGATCTACTGAACCCTGTTAAAGTGCTGTCTCCCCAAAAGATTGTTTGGGCAGTTTAATTGCGTACAGTAGGTTTCACTCTTCAATTTGAGCATGTTCATATCTCTTGCTGACATTTATCAGACTTGGATCAAGGGGAATACTCCCATCATGGTTCAATTTTCTTTGTGAATTCACATCCCACATAAAAAATATTCCATGCAAAAAGCTCCTTTTATGCAGTTAACTGATCTTAATCATCATGAGAAGGCTATTTTTATTCATTAGGTGAGTATCATGACTATTAAAATACACATTTCTGTGACAGTATAATCCACAACAGAATACATCGAATTCAGAAAATTGTCAGGAGCATTTTAGAGCCTAATGCTAGGACAGTAGCTAAGGACAAAGAGAAGGGGAGCAGAGAGGAGCTAAGGACAAACAGAAGCAGCTGCATGCAGAGCCAATCATCCATGGCGGGGCAGAGCAGGCCCAACCAGCTTTTACAGCCAATTCAACTGATGCACATGGCTTGCAGCACTGCCCTGATTTGCACGATACACCGTCCCTGTGACTCGCAGCTCTCTACTTTCCAGTAACAAGAAAGTAATTAGGCACTGTAAGAAAACGTGTTTTTCAAGTGTCATAGGCTGTAGCTCCTCTGCTATGAGGCAATCTGTATTTTCTGCAGCATTGTCTATCCAGCAGTATGACATGCATCCTACAGACATATCCATTTCACCAGAGACCTTTTTGAAAGCACTGTAACCAAATTATTTTCCAGACTTACGTGCGTCATTACATGCCAGACCTAGAAGTCAGTGAAAACAAAGAAGATAATTATAGAACATTTAAAAATAAATAAAGAAATAACATTTTAGAAGAAAAGAGGAAAAGTTCAAAGAATTGACAATGGCAGAAAGTAACTGAATAGTCAGGGCTTGGGGTCGGTTTAGCATTTTGGACTGAGATGAAACCCTTAAATTTCACAACTGCTTTTAAGGGTCTTTTGGCAATACATTCTTCCATGAGACTGTCTCATTTTGGCCCAGGGTTAGGAAGCAAAGAACTGTCAACATTTGAAATGCAGAAAGATTGGGTCAGATGCAATTCAAGTTGGTTTTCATTGTCCTTTAAGCATTAGAATCTTGTTTTGCACCTTTTCTAGTATTCACTGAAAATACACCATCAGTCAGAGCTTTGTGTCTCTTTGAAATGCATGGGATGAAGTTCTTCACATAAAGATGACTGAAACAGAGCAGTCAGTGATTTTTTCAGCCAAGACAAGGCTCTGAGCACCTATAGTCAAGCCTCTAAACTTTCTCCTGATCTCTCAGTGCTTGATTTTGCACTGGTCAGGTTCTTTAGGCACTCTGTTCTTCTCCAGATCTTTAACAATCTCGGAGGGTTGAGGGGCTATGTGTTTCTGTCATGCTTAAGACCCTGCAAAGTTTGATCCCACATGCCTAGCATGGAACAACATGACTGAGCTCCACACACAGAGTTACAACAACCACCTTCATTTAATGGAATACAAAAAAGGTGGTGCTAATTTTGACCAGTATCCAAGTGTTAAAATCATGCACCGAGGAAATACAAGACATGAATTCTGTCTCCCAAACTAAAGGGATTCAGAAAATCATGCCTTTTCCCTGCTAGAAGAATGCTTAGGCTATGTCAACTTTTTAAAGGTAAAGAGTAAGAAGAAAGAAGGGTGGGTACACATCACTTTGCTTGTCAAGTCAACATCACTTTGCAAAACTTGTGAGTTACTGGCCAAATGAGTCATTTCAGAGAAGGGAGATGCAATTTCTAGTACCTGGTCACATTTTGTACACAGAATTCAGTGCAGTTTTTCACTAATGGAATTATCCTATTTGAGTCTGCTGTGATCTAGACAGGAACGTTAATTCCTTGACACCATATTTTGGAAAAGCCAAAGGCCACTGTGTCCAACAAAGAGAGGAGAAAAATACTATTGAATATTGAAACTGCACTGAAAAGTGCAATGAAACATATAGTAGGAAATGTACCTAGTGACATAACTCCAGCTGCATGCCACACAACAAAATGATAAATAGCAGCAGGACATCTGAGAGGTTCATGAGCTACATTTGTTTGAGAGCAATGGATTGGAAATCCAATGTTGGGGGAAGACAACAGCAGAGCTTTCTACAGCAACAAATGTAGAACCAAATTCAGTACTGAAACTGAGAGGCTAACATTTGCATTCTGGTTATTACAAGATGGCTAGTTAAATTCCCAATGTCATAAAGTTTTGATAAGAAAAAACAAATACGAAGCATTAAGGCTTCATTTTAAAGTCTCCAGTGAATGTTTTGAAAATGATGTTTTAGAGAAGAACACTCAATCCACACAATGTTGGTTAATCATGTGAAAAACTAACTCCACTTCTAGCTTTCCCAAGGGAAACACTGGGCGACTTAAAAGGGGAGACAGGGAAATTTACTGCAATAAAAGAATAATGAAATACATTTAGCCAGGTTTCTCTCCAAAGAACTTTTAAAATAAAGATATTTTTTTTCAGGCTACAATTGTACCCTTTGATTACACAGTTCAGAGTCCTGGAAAAGCTAGATTTGGGCTTTTGAGGTGGGTCGGTAGAAATATGGTGTGTAAAGCTGAGCAAAGGGGATACTCTGGAGATGAACCTTGCCAACTGCTATTGCTGGTTCTGAAAATGACATATTAAAGGACTGCAGAGACAGGGTGAGTAGGAAGTAGTGTCTGGATAGAGACAGGGAGGGAGACATGTACTAACATAGGTCACTATAGCTCTGACAGCAGGCAGATGCAGATTTGGAGAGTTCAGATCACTGTTTTACCCGTATCTTTCCATTCTTATTGCACTGTGCTATAATAAACACTTTCAGAATTATTTGCTCCTGAAATGTCACTTGCTTAATGCAAAGAGTGTTAAATACAAGAAACAGTTCTGATTGACTAAGAATTTCTAGAGTAAGGATACTTGGGGAAGTCTTACAAGTCAAAAGCCTGGGAGAGGTGTGGTGTGGCTGGAGCAGACATCCATAAAAATCTATGTCTAGGTTCCTTGCTTTTTATAACATCCACTCAACTTTACAGCCTCAAATATCACCCCAATTTTTAGAGGGCCCTTAACATTGAAATAGTAAGATTATTTCCCCCACATTGAATGTCTAACCTCTTCACAAACCAGATGTTCACAAATAGCAGGAGAGGAAGTCGAGATCAGCTTAAATTATTGCATAAGGAATGATATTAATTCTATTACTGCCTTACCTAGGAGGCTGTTTAGATACACAACAGTTAACTCATTAGCAAACAACAGTCATGTTTTGTCCAAGGAAAAACCCCAAACACAGCTATTCAAAGTATTGTCTCCAAGGAGACACACTTGCTCCCCTTGCTTTCCAGGATATCATGTCAACACAGTACACAGAAAAACCCAGACATACCAGGCTGTGGTTACATGATCACTTGAATTCAGCACCTCGCCATAATTCTTCTGAAAATCCCCTGCCTCTCCCCACCTCCCAGATTAGTTTTCAGCAGATCAGTTCTTTGTTTCAGCTACCATTCAGCAGCATAATCCTTACTGTGAGTGCAAGAGAGGTGGGGAATGAACGAGGAGGATGCAGGGAGTTGGATGGGCTCATCCTTTTTAACAGTAGCATGGACTTATGTCAAAGGTACCATGTAACAAATGCCTGAGAGTTTTTAAGGGCCAAAGGATCCCACTGCAGTAGTTCATTCACATCCTGTACCTCTTACAGAATGTTTCCTTCAAGCTCTGTCTGGTTCCCTCCTGCCTTCCTTGGAAATGTACCTGTTTCCAGTGTTAAACTTGTCTCCTCATTTCCTTATTCAGTCCTAAAAGCTTTTAGTCTTCTCAAGACCAGATTTTACTAAAATACACCTCTCTGTTCTCTGGGGGAAGCTGCTCTCCGTAGTTTTCCCATAGATTATTTGGAACAAAATTCTCTTTGGACCTAGGAAGCAAAATAAATCAAACATTGCTTTCAGTGGCCAACACGCTCATTTGCAGTTGCCTTGTGGCCCATTTCTGTTCCTTAGCACATGAAGCATATGGTAAGAGCGCAGTGAAAGACAGCCAAGCCTATACAGGCAGTATTAACACAGGCTTCAGAAATTCTACCTAGGCAAAGTCCACAAACCCTCAGAGTCAAGTGCAAAATGAAGATATACAATATCCTTAGCCTGGAAAACAAATCCAGGTGATTATCTCTACACATAATGTAGACCATGCTGGTGATGAGAGGAACTGGTAGCATAATGATTTAGCTACAAGAGTTTTCTAAGGGGAAAAAAAATGGCATTAAGAAACACATTAGTTAAAAAAATACAGCTAGTACATTCAGTAAACTGCCAAGGGGAAAACTTGGAAAGCATAATAAAACAAATAGCAAAGCTTTGGAGTCCTCCACACATTATAACCTTGCTCAAAACTATTCTTAATATTCTTCACGCAAATACAGTATGCTAGTGGCTAAATGTCACAGTAACTCAACACAATAAGATCTGGCATTTCTTCTTACTCTACCCATAAGAGAGACCTCAATTTCTAGGAAGAATGATGTTAAAATTGATGTTTATTAAAAGTAGCAAAATGTTTTTATTTTATACAGTCTAAAAAGTGCTGTGCTGCCTGATCTCACTATGTATTGGATGACCTTGAAAATGTCTGAGTCATGGGTAGCTCGAGCTGCAATCTAAACAACCATCTTAAATCTTATACATTGTCGTGTTCTCATTATCTGGACTTTGTACTTTCCTACCATGGAAATATTTTCACATAAATTATACAGGAAATGAAGCAAAATGTAATTACAGTGTCCAACAGCTCCAAGGCAGATAGATAGTACAAAGCATGGCACACAGTTCAAGAGTCAGCTTTCAATAAAGGGCACCTATTAGGAAGAATCTAAATGAAACATATATCACTAAGCCACCCATTTCTAAATTATATCATTATCTCATCACTGGAATAAGGAGTTATAAGGTTACAGCAATTTCAAATAATCAGCTTTCAAGCAGATTTCTCAAAGGGACTTTCATTCTTTGCTTTTACACATCACCATTTGGACTTAACATATATTAGAAAATTCTTTTACACTGTATTAAATTGAGTTAACCCAATGAAAACATCTCTAGAAAGGTTAACCCAGGCATTTAATAATCCATTAACACCCTCACTTTTTCAACGTAACTTATTTTGCCATAATAGCTTTTAGTCTCAAAAGGAAAAGACACAGCTGTAGTGCTTTTGAGTGTCATGAATAGATGTGATTCAGTTGAACAGAAGGAACGCTACAATGATGAATAAAATCACATTTTTGCCCCTGATGTCAGGGGCTGGTAAGTCAGACCCATAGGCTTTGCATTAAACATTCATAGCCTAGTTTTTAGAAGAGAGCACAGAACACTTACATCTTCAAGGGAATATCCTTTCTTAACCCATTTTTACAAAGTAAGGATTTTGGATTTTTTGCTTGTTTCGATTTGGGAGTCTTTTGCATGTGCTATCCTCAGTGCAAAAGGATTATAAGGAGAATGCCAAAACCACAAAGTATCATTTACAAAGAGTAAGGAAATACTAATAAAATTGTAATATATATTTCAAATATTCCTTTCCTCCAAGGACCTCACATGGCAACTACCTAAGCTTTACTCTGATGCTGAATTGAATGTTCCCATGGAGGTTATGGAGGTGGAGCACTTGAGCCCTAAAAGTTAGAGGAAAAACCTCAAATTATATAAGCACTGTAGAGACTCTCTCAGATACTGTGATCATCTCTTTCCTACCAGTGCACATTAAACACACTGCTTTTCATAAGTCTGTCTACTGCGTTCACTAGTCTCATGGTATGTTTTTTTTTCACATGCTTAGTAGGTGGAATGCTTTGAGAAAGCCCTAGAATAGACAGTATGGGCTTAGCTACATTTCTAAGATTTGATATGTGCTATGAAGATGCATATGGACAGTCTCTAAGGCTCAGCTGATGCAAAGCAGTTTAAGCCTTGATAATAGGATTGTGGCTCACACCTATCATTAATATTTATCTTTTCATTAATGTTGCACAGCAAAATTAGACTGATCAGCATCATGTTTTGCTCCCTTTTCTTGTCTTTCACTGCTTAGAATGTGATCATGAAGTTCTCTTCCAGTCATAAATTTTCATTTTCACACATTTTTTTAAAAAAGTGTATGTTCTTCTCAAGGTTTTAAGTTATGTGGTTCTTTTCACAATTTAAAAATGTTTTCAAGGTGAAACCTAAATGCAGAAATTATATCAATGGAATTAAATAAATTTTTGCAGGTTTAATTAAATGAGTGCAATCTCTTTGTATACTAATAAATCATCTTAGCTATAGCCAATACTGATTTGTTTAATTAGGTAACTAGTTTAAATGCCTAAAGAATTAAACTGAACCAACTCCAAGCTAGGAAGCTATTTGATTCAGCCCGTGCAATTTGTATGTATAGACAGACCTTTAAATTTGTATTCTAATTCAAAGCACACAAAAGTGAGTGAACCACTGAAAGTATTGGCATATCATTTAATGAGTTCTTTCAAGATGAGCACTCATTTCTAAAGGGATGCCATATCTACCTATAGGTAAGAAAAGATAATGAAAATAAATAAATTGAAGGAAAAAAACCCACCAACCAGAACATCAGTGAAAGTTAGTTCTTAAAATGTCTTATTTTTATCAGTGAAAGGATTTTCCTTTGAGGCTTCATTTCTATTATCACACAATAGATCTTCTGCCACCACAAACACAGATGTTCCCTTAAGCCTGCACAAATGCCAAAAGCTCTCTGCCTTAATATCCACTCTGGAAGGACTTCTTTGTTAATGAGGATGGATTAGCAATTTATTAAGTAATGTTCCTGCATCTGCTGCTGGTCCTTAGCCTTTGCCTTTAATGTGATCCAAGTGAAGTACTATACAAGATGGGCCTGAAGGAAGGCAAAGCATATAATGAGCCTCTTGTAGGCAGAAGTCCAGCAAGGAAACAGGGTGATTTTATTTGTAAAAAAGAATGTATATGTATGATGAATCTGATGCATGTAGGGATGATGAATAGGCTGTGGACCTCTTCCTCTGCATGTGACAGTAAGCTAAGAGCGCAGCCATAATGCTGGAAGTAAACTGGAATATGCTGGTCTGAATGAAATGCATTAGTAATTAATTTCACCATTAGATGCATTTTCCAGACCTGGAAGAGAATAAAAGAAAAAAAAAGCCATCCAGACCTCTCATTACACATATATAAATCACCACAAAGACACAAAGAATGGTATTTCTAGGAGAACTTACAGGACTTAATATTTCCCTCTTCGCTGGAGGATTGTGACAGAGTCAGACAGCTCTTTTGAACATTTTCTCCTGCATAGAGAGCAGAAAGCTCCACCATGTGGCCAGGTTGCTTCATTGTGTATTGCTTGCTATCAGAGTTACGGGGCTCCTTTGGTAAATGTGTTTTATCTTTAATAAAATTTAGATTAGCTCTTGGGAGAGCAGACAAAACATTGAAAAGAAGATATTTTCAGCTAAACAAGAAGAAAGGTGGATAGTTTATTAGGACACACTCTGACCTGAATATTTTTTTTCAGCAATCACAAATTCACTTGGAAGACTTCAAAGGTTTCCTTGGCCATTTGACTAGCAACTCTGCCACAATTACAGTTTGTGAACTAGTAACTGGTACAGTTTGGGACTTCAGATGTATGGTCCATTCAAATAGCAATAACCATGACTTGTACAATTTTTTTTTATTACTCCCCTTCTTGTTCTTTCCGCTAACTTACTTGCAGTACATTTGTGACAAGACAATTCTAGCTGAAAAACAACTTCAGATACAGTTGTGTATATCTGGTTCATTTGCAGAGCATGAGAAGGCACTGGGAAGCTGAGATAAACCCAGGAATGATAAAGTAATAGGAAACTGATGTGGAAGTCTAGAAACAATTAAATCCCCATTTGAAATCCAAACCAGCATTTAAAATTTAAAGACTGTACTTCAGATTCATTAACAAGAAATAGCAAGCAATTAATTAGGAATGAAAAAGAAAACCTATGTAAAATGAAAGATTTTTAATATCAGAAGCATTAAGAATAGAATGTTTCTTAGCTTATCCTTTTTGCTTAACTCTTTAGTGAACTTTTTAAGCACTACTACTTCAGGGTAGCATAAATATGCCATTCTGCATTAAACGTTTAGTGTCTGCAGATGACTAGAGAGAGGAGTATCATTGTTATTAACATTTGTCAACAGGAAACCTAAATGAAGGGATATTTATGCTCCAATTAAAAACCTGCTGAAGTTTTTCAGTAGTTTTTCCGGTGCTTTCTAAGGGCCTTGAAAATGCTCCAGTAAGACTGAGGACTTGACCACAAAGACCTTGAAAATATAGTTTCTGTAGGATGAGGACTCCACCTTTAATTGCCCATCATGGAGCAGCTGAAAAGGTGGGAATGCAGTACAGCTTTCTTCAAAGTCTGATCATCCTCCACCTTCTGACCTAGTCAAATCGATACATTTACAGAAACATCTGCTGCTGAAAGGTGAAGCTCTCATAAGAAATTAGATGTTTTTGACAAAAAAAGAGGCATTTGATTCAGATGAGTGATGTGTTTCCTAGAAATGTGACTCCATTGTCTGTCATAGAACAAATATCTTTCTTCCCATAATGATAAATAATAAAATCAAGATACTGTAAGTGCCAGATAATAAAACAAGCCTGGAGTGCAGGCCACGTGGTATGTCGTGTTCATAGGAGTTTTTGAAGAAGGTAAATGAAACTTACACTGGGAACAGCAGCGATATTTCAACAACCAAAGCATTCTTCTGAAAACTACTTTCTCAGGCTTTTAGTTTAATCTGCTGTTTACTTACTACAGAAAGTCTCCTTGAAATAAAATTGAGGGGGTGGTGCATCCAATACTGAGTGCTCTGCTCCTCCTGCACATCCAAAGTAGACATATTCTGTAAAATATTATTTTTTAAGTACCAGGTCCAGACATTAAAGCTGTTCTGTTTAAGAACAAGAAACTAATCTGATTTTGTTGTAATCTGATTTGGAATTTGTAACATGACCTAATATGAAGAAACCAGATCAGTGAGATTAGGAACCTGCACTTCTCTGAGGAAAAAAAAAGCCAGTAGAATAAATCCACAGACATACACAGAGACAAAACAACTGGAATCTGAGATGAATGTAGCTAAACAAGAGTCTATCATTTTAGATGACATGCAATAATTTCCTGGAACATTTAACATTCATGTCATTTGCTATAGATCTATTAGCAACCAAGAATACCTGAAAGGGGAAGGTTCAAATCACTGGATCACAAATTCCCATTTTAGAAGATGAAAATTCTTACACACCCATTCCTGATGGTAATATTCTTACTCTGGCCGGTGCAGCACCCAGCAGGAAATTATGGAATGGAAAGACAAGGCCTAAAAACAATGGTCTAAAGCATTTGTCTCATGATTAGGTGAAGTGTCCGCAAGATACAATTTTATAGAACAGGGAGATGTATCAATGCATCAGCTACCAGACAACAACAGGAAGAACTAGAGGGAAACAGGTTGCATCAGACCTGATGCTGGAGCTCAGTTATTCAGGGTGCTATGACTCATACCATATCCAAACCAATCTGAAAGGAATTCCTTTGTGAGACTAGTATGGTAAGCAGCATGCTGTCATCTCTAAATGTGCCACAAAGTCCAGAGCTATGAATATCTAAAAGACCAATTAGCAATGAGTTTCAGTGGTAGTTCATAAGCCATTCATGTTTCAGCAAATAATATGAACAACATATGAGATTCTCATGGCAACCTTTTGCCATGACCTCCCAAAATCGTGCACATGCACAATCTTGGTTTCCAGTTCAGAAATTTACCCATTGTAAACCAGTTATATATTTAGAACAAAGGCATAAGCCGTCACCAAGAAACCATTTCCACACTGTCCAACTTATTCAGGAAACAAGGTCACTGGGAGACAAACCTGAGGACTGGAATCCTCCTATTGGCAAGTGGGTGGTTAAACATGGCCAACTCACATGGGGAAGGAGTGGTGATGGTAGGCCAGCTTGCTAGAGATCTTCAGGAAGTTCCCCCAAGGAATTAAAAGAAAAATTATATTCAGTGTTGCAAACATAGTTCTACCTGGCTGGGTTAACAGCTTCTGACTATCTTTCTGACCTGAGCTGCCAGTGAAGCACTAGAAGCAGAAAGGGAAGCTTTGACTAAGTACATAACAGCACATGCTGTGGCAAAAGGCTAACTGCTGGCAGCAGTACAGCAGCAGGGGACAGGGATAAGCATGGTCAAAAGGCATTAAGAGTCCTTAGAGAAGAATTCATGAACTGAATGACCTGTACCTCCATCACTTGATCCTGTCAGGACAAATCTGTTTCTGAAGGAAGCTTGCTTGGTCTCTGCCTTCCTACAAGCTGAATCCTCAAAACCCTCAGGAAAATGATTGCTATTTCTAGTGAAGTGAGCATTCTTTGTTTCACTGTTTCACAGAGCAAGGAACTGCCAAGAAAACATAGAGGGGATGACAGTAAAGCAGTTATGAAAAGAAAGGAAATACTGTCCCCAAGTCAAATTTGGCTGGTTGAGTTGGCAGGATGGGAACAGTAAGGGTATAATCAGAAAGAATGGGAAAACAGAAGGCATCTAGTTAATGGAAGGAGGAAACAGAAATGGACTTTTCAGCCTATCAGTATTGCTGGCAAACACAGCTAACCCTTCCAAGGCCTCTTAGGGAAGTCAACAGCAACTCTGACTATTGCTGTGTCATAACACAATAGATTTAGCTTCAGCATGACAGGGACCTTCAGCTGCTCTGCAGCCAATGCCCCAAACTCTACATACTTACTTTTACAGTAAGTCTACGGTGATTGTGCGTGGGTGGGGGAGCCCAGGATTTAAATGTAAAGGAGAAATTGTCTCCCACTATCTACAGTCACTATTCACTGACATACGCCATAGGACTCTGCTCACTCTGACCCAGTGACAAGGAAGTAAAGCTTAGCGTTTAGACTTTACCAGCAAGGCCGTGCTGCTTACTACAAGAGTGTCCCTCTCTGGCTCTGCCTCAGTGAACATGCACAGACTCTCCGCGAGATGGCTGCAGAGACTGCGGCATTATGGCTGAAGGCATGGAGTCTCAGTCAAAGGGCTCAAAAGATTTCAAATGCACATGGACACTCCAGAAAGTTGCTTCTTTCAAAAATGCAAACCCTTGTGAGATTTTTCAAAACCTCATTAAAAAGGATTAAACATTTAAATTAAACAATTCTCCCTTTTTTTATTTTTTTTTTCCTGTTTTTCACTTTGCTCTTCTCATTCAGTTTTGGGTTATAATATGCTGCATAAACAAGTGTTTCAAATCATCAGCATCAGATTATTTTTTCTTTTCTTTCTGCTTTTTATAAATACATGGGTTTTGGAATATCATTTGAAGCCATTTCATTTCTGTCCTCTGCAATTAGGCTTTTTTTGTTGATTACTCTGTCAAACCTGTCTTCTTTCCTGTGTTTGGCTGTCATTCAGCTATTATTACTGCTTACCATGCCTCGTCACTATACTGCCTATCCTTTTTCATTCTGTGTTCTTTGATAATTGGCCATTCTACACCCTAACTCAAGACTGGCTATGGGTCTTAAGCTTTAAATCAGCCAAGGAACATAAGCATAAACCCAAACATAAGCTTAAGTATGACAAGCTTTGCCCATCATCTAGCCCTGCAAACCTTGCCCTGACAAGGGAGACCACCACCACCTAAATAGAAATCTAAGCTAAGGACTCCTACTCACTCTTACTGTGAACAGCCACAGCCAAATTCTACCTCAGCCTACCTGAAACAGTTTTAGGATGGGTAATGCAAAAACTTTAGTGCAGAGAGATCTACATGCTCTTACCCAGCCCCAATTGTAATTTCTGAGGTCTGAAGGACATAACATTGATTTTAGCCTGGGAACCTCTTCTGTAACAGATGTTAAATGTCAACACAGACCAGGATCCCTTTTTTAGCCTGTATGTAACTGCAGCCTTTGTTTGGAAAGCCCCACAGAGAAAACCTACAGAATACTTCTCCAGAATGCATCTTGGTCCCTCTCTTGGTTGAAATCTAGCTCTTATCAGGTTTCTCTGCCATTCAGAATTCTTACACTTAGGCAAATCTATTTGATATCCCCATATTGGACAAAACTTTTGGCTAAATGTTAAACCAAAGCCTATCTATTTCTACCCAATCAGGCTTTAGGCCTGACTACTTACAGATTTACATCCCCTTCTTACCATGCACCCATTTTTCAGACTGATTCTTCTAAGGTTTAGTCTAAGTACTGATGCCAACCTCAGCAACAACCTTAGCATGGAATCCAGCTACTCTTGCTGAATTTGGTTTTCAACTAGGTCTAATGAGAAACCCTAATGCTTTCCTTTAAATGTGCCCAATCAGCAGCCAAAAATTTCCACCCTCGTACACATACTTAGTACCTTTGTTATTTTTTTATTTCCCTCTTCCTGCCCCAGCAGTGAACAAAATGATTCAGTGTCAGGCCTCCGTGGACCTAGTTCATGAGAAGAGAAAAAAACTCTGACAAAACCCCCTGATAAAACTTTCCACCATGAATCAAACTTCATGGCCTCATCTAAACCCAGTCCCTTAATTTTCATGATTACAGTGTATGCAACGTAGTGTGACTCACCCAGATATCCGTTCGGATAAGGTCATAAAGACTTTGTTCTCTAAGCCCTGAATGTGCACATTCAACCTTCTGAAATCAATTTATATAGCCATTACTAGCTGTTGTTTCATGCTTGTGGATTTGAGGCTTGGCTCTTATTGAAGAGCTGATTGATTAATTTCAACATTGCAGAAACCTAATTTAGCTAGGGGGACATTTCTGGAGTTTAATTTTCTAACTGAAAAACAACCATGAGAGTACATTAAAATTATCTAATTTTGAAACTCTGAAGCTTTTAATGAGAATTTGTTTTGGACATATTTCTTATTTGTTTTGGGTTTTTTTTTTTTTTTTTTTTAAATACTTTCAGTCATTGAAATTAGGCACATCTATAACATATTCCCCCATTTCGTATTGTAGAATCTGAAGGAGATTCTCTTGTAGCCTGCTTGCAATTTGCAAACTCTAAGAAGTGTAAAAATCTTATTAAGAGAGAGAGAGAGTGTTAAGACACTCCCAGACAAGGTCCAGAGCATGCCATGTATAGGTGGAGGTCCTAGACCTATATGTAAGAGACAAATACTGAACCAGGCAAAACTATTTATTTTAGAAATATCCCATTACTAAAGCAGAAAGGACAGTTAATCACTTTATTTCTGTTTCCCTGGGAAACTGTTCCATTAACACAATATCCCACCAAGAAAAATTAATACTTTATTAATATTTTCTTTGAAATGAAATCAAATTATGATAATTTGAAGTCAGTCATATAATTGCAATTTAATTTCTTTTCCATTTTCCCTTCTAACTTAATTCAATATGTGATAAAGAATGTGAAAATGGGAGGGGGCATCTTTTTTACATCTATATTTCATAGTTGTGAGGAAAGAGTGGGTGGTAGTAGTAAATATTTGAGGAAAGTTTAAATCTTGAAAAAACAACATGAAAACATGGAACATTTTCATGCACTATTCACAAGTCAGCCTTTGAGGTGAAGCAAAGCCCACTGCAATATTCTGACATTTTTAAAGGAAGTGGTAATTTTTATCTAGGCTTGGGAACAAAGGAAGTTGCAAAAGAAAGATTCCTTATTGAACACAAAAATATGAAGAAATTGCACCATCAGATGAAGTATGAAGAGAAAGTTACTTTCCCTGCTCAATACATGACTATTTTCCCCTTTTCACAGAAGTCCTGTAATGGCTCACTGGAGGTGGTAAAAATCCTGGTAAGAAACAGTTTTATACTATATATCTATTAATACATAACAAGCATTGTCAAACAGAGATGAACTCTAATTTTATGAATGTTTTACATTCTGAAGTAGGATTAAAATTCATTCATCATCATTAAACTATATTCTGAATATAAACATTAACTTTATATCTATTTGTTTTAAATTATTACAACCTTCGCTGCAGGTATTTAATTTTCCTATAAGTGACACATACAGATGGGTATATATGTATATCTTCCAAAGTTATGGAAACAAATAGAATATTAAAATGACTATAAAATTATGTGTTCAGACCACTTATATTTGCTGTCAGAAAAGGCCATATCAGATATATTCGGTAGACTAATCAAGTGCTGTAGGCTTTGTAATTACACAGCAAAACAAGTGACATGAAGAACAAGTATACTTTAAACGGTTTCATGATAGCTAATATTGATGGTTTTGTGGATCCCACCTACTCCTCTCCAGAGCCTGTTTGCTGTTTTTAACCTGCTGATTCTACAGTTAATCAATACAGTTTTTCTCAGTTGAGAGGTTCACTTTTTCTTTAGTTTGAATGCCCTTCTGTATGGTCTTATGATTCTGCACGTGTAAACAACCTCAATGCCTATTTGACTTATTATTGCCATTCAGAAGGCACAAAAATACTGAAGAACGCTACAGATGCCCATGAAAAACTTCCCTTGTGGAAAGGTCACTTGATGTCCAAGAGAGATAGACTTATTTGTCTATCCATACCTCAGAGATTATAGACAAAATACTGAGATCTCTTGGAAGAAGCCTAGCTGCTTAAAAGAAAACTAAGCAGTGAACAACAGACACAACACTTTGATTGGAAATAAATCTTGTCTAGTTGGGAAAATGTACCGATTGAGAGTAATTTTTTATCAGGATAGAAAACTAAACTATCTATCAGACAACGAACTGTCTTAGGAATCCCAGTCTTGGGGTAATTCTGGTAGGGTAGCTACATTGTGGGTGAGGAGTATGGGATGTGGTCTACAGCGATTATCTCCTATTAATGTTATTCAAGAAACCATCATCTAGCTCTTCCTCTTATATGGACAGCAGGGCCCCAGAGGTGGCTAACTCATTCTTATATGATCCAAGAAATACCTGTACATGAAAGAGAAGGACAGTCCATCCCTTATTTGACTAATTAAGCAGAAAAACAGTGTTAGCAGCTTTGAGAAAATCCAAGACAAATTTAAGCATCTGGTATTTTCCACTCATCTCTTAACTTAGGCTTTCTTGGCATATGAGCTGTCTTTTGGCTGATTTCCATTACAAGCAGAGAGCTTGCATTATAGAAGAAGTCAAGAAGAGTCTTCACTTTCCCACCATTTGTCCTTACTCTTTTCCAAAAAAATCAGTGATAAGGCGAGAGTAATCTCTTTGGGCATCCCAGGCATAGGGGGACATGTGACTCTTTTCTAAAAAAATTATAATATATGCAGTTGCAATATTTTTTACATACTTTCCCTGTCATCAAATTACTTGGGGATTCTTCATTGCCCTTTTGGCAACTTCTTTTTCTTGCTGCCTCCTCTGCCACAAAAGGCTGTTTTCCTTGTCAATCTCAGTTGTATTTGTGGGGGGGGAAAAAAAAAGCCAAGACAAAGTAAACAACAAATTGGCCAAAGAAGAAAAAAACTTCTAATTCTCTTCCTCCTCAAATATTTTCATGTATCTACATTCCATAAAAACTGTATGTTCCCACGTTTACCAGGGGTTGCAAACGTTGCTGAAAGAGGATAAATTCATGCTACTTATCTTCAAAATGCTGGTGCTTAAAAAACATTCAGTCTCTTAACTGAGCTTATTTGACTTCACTTTATCAGGAACACAAGTTTGCAATAGCTGATGCCCAAAATAATTAAAACCTGTTTCTTGCAGATGATGAATACAGGTCTGGCACACATTCCCTCTAAACAGTTCCATCTTCGGTTCAAGCAAGACTACAGTGAAACGTATTTTGGGGTCTCCTGTATGACACCAGAAAATGAAAATCACAGCAATATAAATTAGAATTCGATCTCCAACATAGACAGTTTAATAGGCCATGATTTAGGAAAGCATTTAAGCAAATGTTTAAATCCCATTGATTTAAGTGGGATTTAAGTACATATTAAGTACTTAGTTGAATTGGGGCCATACTGTGAAGGGACTCTTAGAACAAGGGAAGCACAGTAGGCTTTGGAGATCTTTATTTACAGCTCAGATGTTTAACTTTGCAAATTTGGCTTAGGAACCTGTATAATGCAAAAGGAGCCAAGGACAGACTGCAAGAACATTTGGCTACCCCGGGTCAATTCAGGATAATGCCACATACCAATATGGGATGTATTTAGTTTCAAAATACTTTTATCTTGTAATTTACCACATGTAGTTTATAATTAAGGTGGTTCACCTTAATGCGTCATTCAGCACTTCATTGTACGTACAGATTTCTGATGCTGCCAAATTTCTTGTGCTCTCATTTCTTCCTCTCCCATTCTTCCCTCCCACTTTTAACCCCAACCTTCTGGTTACAGGGTGAGGAGGAGGCGTATGACATTTGCTGTTTGTCAGCCAACTCTCACTGCATAACTAGAAACAAAAAAAAGCTAAGAGCAACAAGTACATCATTCTGGAATATGAAGACATGGTTCTCCAAGAGGGGATCAAACCAGACATTTCACCACAGCTGAGGCAGTTCTGTTAAAATTATATAATTTCTCTCGTAGGTGTCCTGGAGTGGTACCAAAACTATGTTTAGTCTGTATGTACTTTGCTAAATATTGTAGCTGTCACAAAGTATTATATTGCCTATAGGATGACTTCTAATTATTTCCTTATCTTTTCTTCTTGACTCCAGATATTATATAAGTTATCTAGTTCTACTGACACCATTGCAGATGGTTGAACTATTTCTATTTATCTTGCAGAGTAGGAGTTAGCTTTTGGGGACATTAATAATTCTTGCTGTCAGCTTTTCTTTTTGGGAATAAGCCTATTTCCGGGGAGGTCTGGGAAGCTTGGCTTTCTCAGTCTAAGAATAGCCCAACAAGAAACAGAACATTATATCATGTCCAGGCACTGCCATTTGTAGTGAAATTAAGACTCAAGGTTTTATGAAATCACCTAATGATATTTTAAAACAGATTACTTTTGAGACTAGCTCTTGTTTAGCAGTATGCTCTGAGATGTATTAGAAGGCTCTTGGTTCTATCTTCGTGGCAGGTCCAAATGAAAACATGACCAAATTTGAGACATCTAAAAAAACCCCCTTGATTTCATTGCTCAGGCTTATTTCTAATAAATATTTAGTTATATAGATAATGCTGTGGGGATGAGTAATATCCATAATTCTCATAAATAAACAATAAGGATTATTTTCTGTTAGATAAGAAAGATGAGCAATGTTTTTCAGGTGCTTAATCTGGTGAGGGAAAGGGACCTTAACAAAACTAATCCTTGATTTATTGATAAAATTTGCAGATTTGTGCTGAATGAATTTGTGATAGTGCTAAAAGCTAATCTCACTTCTCCTGATTCCTGCCAGGTGGTGCATTTTCAGAAAGCCATGTTTCATTCTAGGGAAGATATATGAATCCATTTACAGTACAGCTGCTACAATGAAAGTACGTATAATTATTCACCCAGCTCAAGAACATGTCTCTCAAAGAGTACAAGATGAATTTAAATACATGATAAACTGACTTTTCTGTCATTGCATGCACTTTTATTTCTGGTAATTAAACCCTGCTGAGGAGGTTGATTTAACCAGTGAAAATCCTGACCTTTATGGGTGCAGGTGTAGATGAGTACACACAACCCTGAGCATACAATCAATCAGCCCTACTTGTTCTCATTGGACTGTGTGCAAAATGCTCCAATACCATTACATAGACATGTTTTGGATTTCTTAGTACTATGTTAATCCCAGCTTGACACTTAGGACACAAGTCTCTGAATTGAGGCCAAATGTGTTCCTAATGATTCACAGATAAATTGGGAAAATACTCAGCCTATTAAAATAAGCATACTCAGAAATGTAATTGGATAGTGAATTACATCATTCCCTTCACACTGATTAAAACTATAAAGTGGTATGATCGTTCATGCTCTGAAAGCATGTTACCTGGCATTTCACATAGTCTGTCAGAAAACAAGGAAGAATAACTAAGTTTTAGCAACAACAGTCAGAATATTATGAGTACTTAAAGAATGGACAGTGTTTCCACTGCAAACACTTACTCCAAAGCAAATTTTTGCACTACCCAACAGGCAGGTATTTACAATGGAAAGAGGCTTCATTTTTCTTCATTCTCAATTATGACAAAAGAAGTTGGTCTCATTTACCTCTTCAGTTGAATCAAATCTTTTTGATAGTAACATAACATGGCTACAAAAATCTGCTGTGACAAAAGATTTAAGTGAACAATTAAATGAGTGGTATTTTTTCCAAGAAATACAGTAGAAGTTTCCAATACTTTTCAGTTTTTTTTTGTTTGCAGATTTTCCAAACAGCCTAAACTCCCAAGCAGTAGAAAGCAAATAGCTTACACAGCACAGCAATACAGTGGTTTTGTGCTGGAGGGAAAATTAGATTTTTCAGTAAACTTTCTGTTCAATATAATACTACATTGAGCTGATGTCAGTTTTATTCAGAATTTATGTTGCATGTTGTTGTTCTTAACAAAATTAATGCTGAAGAGGGGCTGTTCTCATTCAGAAAATACAAATCCATATCCCATTTCAATTAATTGTGAAGTAGGAAACTCAGGAATCACAGTGATATCCCTAAGAAAATGGAATTTTTGGAACTGTTCGCTAAAGCCATAACAATGAACTATTGAAGCCTGGCAAAACAGAAGTTGAGGGCCAGAGATGGAAACTGAGAGACAGAGAAGCACTTGTTTTACAACTATATCCTTGAGGAGAGCTGAGAGACTGACCAAAGCAAACATCCCACCTCAGAAGCCTCTGAGAATGGGGTGATAAAGTGTATAGTCAAGGAGAACAGCTAGTTGGGATGTAGATAAGAACTAAAATAAAGTGCTCAGTAGGGGAAGTATCCTCATTATAGTACTAAAAATCAGGCCCATAGGCCAGGAACCACCCCGCCCCTAGTAAATCCGTTAATCTATGAGCATGCATGGTAAATTAAAAGTGAGCTGTACCGTTATATCCAAGTGACAAAGAAATTAACCAATTATGGGCTGTGGTTGACATATTTAACTGTATAAATGCCTTGTAGTTTCTCGGTGTGGTGTGCTAGCTTTGTGGGTTACCACCTAGCACCCATCTTTGCATAAAAATGAATTTAATAAAATACCTCTGTTCTGTGTGCAGTTTGACATTTTGAACACCGGGCGAATGAACCTGCTTTTTGGGATAACAACAGTGGGTCTGAGAATCTCCTGCATGTGGAATTAAAATGTTGTCAATAAAACCCAGGATTTGTTTAATTTTTATCATTTCCATATGATTAAAATCAGCCTAACAGGGAATTGATATAGTATACCAAAGATAGTAATTAAGTACCTAACCACCTGACTGACATCAGTGTCCCCTCAAAAGAAAATATGTGAACAATAAACTGCCCTACAACAGAATTTATTAAAAAATAGTCAAAGCTAGGGATAAATTCTGCAGTGAATTTTGTCCCTACCATTTCTGTTATTTCTTTATATGCAAAACACCAGTAATCCAGGATAACCTTTACATAATCAGTTAGTCACATCAATAGGACAATAGGACGATTCTTGCGGGGGTTGAGGGTGGGGGTAGAGTGAACTGAGATTTTTCAAAGGGGAAAAAAACTGTTAATATTTCTAGGCCAGGGTTTACATTATTTACAGGAAAGTGAAAGCAAAACACAGTAGTCATATCCCAAGTATTTTTGGTGGGTTTTTTTTTGGTCACTTTAGTTGTTGCGGTGTGGTGGTTTTTTTTTTAAACATCATGAAAATGCTTAATGATTTAGGACAACTGCCAGTGTCCCTGCTCTAGAGAGGGTAAAGTCAGGGACTGGCGAGCTATAACCAGGGCAACTGCACTTGATTTGAGTCCTTCTGAAAGGCTCAGAAAATATAGTTGCCGATGTCTGGCACTGCATTCTGTCCTGTGCCTCATTACAAAGCTGCCAGTGCCATGAATGAAGAACTAAAGCAGCATTTATAGGATATTGTCTTTTTTCAGACCACAGGAATCCTGAAGAGCTAATGCTACACAGGCCTGCTTGAGTCTTGGAATCTATCCAGCAGTCACAATGGAGACATCAGGAAAGGTTATTTTCATCTACTGCTTGGGTAAAATATCCTGCTTTAGGGTAAAATAGCACTTTTTGACTTCATCCTCATAAGATTAGGCTGTTGCTGGTACTAGAGTAATTTTAACACAGTGAAGGACTTCACTGCAGGTTTCAGAGAAGGCAGACTGCTCTTTTCATTCTTTTGGGTTTGTGACTAACAGTTTAAAACTGTATTCATACCTTCTACAGTAATATGTATGGGGAATGCACAAGGTAGTATCATCACCAAAGGCTCCCAGCAAGCCACTGTCAACAACATGGCACACGTGAAGACACAGCACTTTACCTGGCAGGCAAGGATGCAGTTTCACCACCAATACTTGGCTAGACTAGACTTTAAAGGAATGTGGTGAAAACCCAACTTGGCCTGGGGAATTTATCAAGGAATCATCCTAGATGAGAGGGAATTTTCTGAAGGAGTTATCCAAATGAAGCTGGAAGGCTCTGAACAATGTAATAGGTCTTGTTCATTGCTATCAGCTAGGGGATAAATTATCCCTCAGATGGAAACTAAACCCATAAGGGGGGAGAGTTATTCGAAAAATTCACCACAATAAACAAAAGGAGCCATCATATCTTCAAAAGCAAAGCTATTTTCAGACAAATAAAGAGATAAGAATTTTGAATTCTCAGCTATTAATATGCAAAATCTTCCAAGAAACACTTTGAGAACCCCTTAGACATAGCCTAAAGCACAGACTTTCCAGCTGTTCCTGTTTCTGTGATTTGACATCAGGTGATTTTCTATAATTTTCCACTGAAATCCTTGTCTTGTCCTCCACAGCTCATGACACCTGTAAGGATACGAAGGAGCAATGACACAGACAACAGTTTTCGCTGTAGCTTTCCTCCATTTTTATATGTTCTCCTTTAAGGTTTGAATGTACTGGGTAGATTTAAAAGGCAATTACTTATTCCTTGTCCTACAGATTTTGTAGCAGAGCTTTGATTCTATTACACAGACATCTCTGCTGCATCTCAATGCATGCTGTAACTTACTTGCAGGTAACAGAGTGTGTCCATATGAATTCCTGCTAATAGTTAGTAATGTAAAGCAACTAAATTAAACAACTACCCTTATAATCAAAGCCACAATAATCTTGATAATTAGCCCTTTTTCTCTTTTTCCTTTTTTTTCCTCCATAATAAAGCAGTAAAAAGTCAGAGCTTCTAGCACACAGACAAGACTCAAGAAGAGAGAATAAGACCAAATATCTTTGTTTTACCAACAATTTTTAGGCTCAGAGACTAGCAAGTCTGTGGAAAAGTCAATACACAGAACTTGTGGCTACCATTATATCATTTCCTGTTGTTTTTTCTAGAATCCCATGATCATTTAATGTGGCACTTGCAGGAAATACATAAAAAGGAGCACTGAAGGCAGCAGTACAGCAGCGTGGTGACATCAAATGCAGATACACACTATCCAAAGATTATTCCCAAGAACATCATTAAAAATAATGAACTCTATGAGTTCTGAGGGCCTAAGATGGGTGTGTCTAACACATACCTGAGTACCCCTCTGGGAGACTATGGCCAGCAGTCAGGTTACAGAAGGCAAAATCCGAAAACTTAGGCCATTCTTTTGAAGAAATGCTAAGGTTGATACATAACCAGTATCTGAAGAACCACCCAAATCCCAGGAAGGCAACACAAGTACTGATATGAGTACACAACCACAAAAAATAATAATAAATTTGGGTTTCCAGAAGATTGGGGAGACACCTATTTTTTCAGCTGTGGTAGGCACAAAATACACATTTTTTCCTTTGTGCCAGTTATTCTGTAGAGTAATGGTCTTAAGCCCTAACTCCTTCAAAGTTTTACTTGCATTTGGGCATTAATGAATGGCCCCACCACAACATATCCCCTGCACCAGTCAGGAGGTCCTAGAAATGGTTGCACCGGCTTGGCACATGCTGCAGAAACTCCCAGGCAAACAAGCTAAGAGAAAGGACCAATATTGGCTGCAGTAGAGTAACAGCAGAAAGCGGGGTGGAAAATCCATCTCAGGCTGTTTTCATCAGGGTTTAATGTAACCATATGCTAGCACAGTTTAAACCATGTTAGTGTCAGCTACTACCATGAGATTTATTAGGAAGGAGTGGAAAAGGCACCTTAAAACAGTATCCTGTCTTTGGGAGAGGAAAGCAGTTGGGATTGTGGGATTGCTAATATTGCGCCCAAATATGCTTAGACTCTATAAATGGGCTACAGGCAGTAGATTTTATTAGAATCAAAATATAGCAACTTATTTTTAGTATATGTCAAGCACTCAGTGGAGGGGAAGAGATCCCCCACCAAGTATTCAATTAGTAACAATAATCTCACAATCATATTCCTGCTGCCTGGGACAGTGATTACTCATAAAATACTGAGTTCTGAATACTGACTGAAAATACTGTCACCAAGTATGAAATAAGGCAATGGGAGAGAATAGGGAACAATATGGAAAAAAAGGCAACTAAAAGTTATAAACCTATAAAAAGAATTCTGAACATTACAAAGTAGAAAGCAGGAGGTGCTGGAGAAATTCCCTCATTGGAAGGCCTCAGGCTTCTACTTTTTATGCTGTCTATCCCCAGGGACTTTTAAATCTATATATTTTCTTTAGTATACTGTTAGGATCATAGGAACCCTCAATAACTGATCTGTCCCATCTTACTGATATTCAGAGTAAGATGAAAAAGTTGTGAAGTGCAATTATAGGACAAAGAGAATGGTATCAAACCATCTACATAACAGGTAGGATAGTGCCTTCAGTATTTCCCTATCCCCCTGCAAATATACCTAAATTCTCATTAGCTCCTCTGACATCCACTGCCAGTGGTATCTGCGTGATGCACGTATCCAAGAACTCCACATTGGGCCTGAGCTCAGTTGCTTTCCAAGAAGCTTATTCTGCTGCCCCTTACAGTAAATTTTCACTAACGTCACACTGCTCCAGCATTCAGCTTCAACTCTTGCTACAGTTTGTCATGCTGTGTATATTGTGTCACAATATCTATTCTGTTCTCAATTAAACTACATAATGTTGTTCTCTTATACGAGGTGACTTACACCTGATGACTGGAGAGGGCTTTAGTCATGAGGATGGGAAATCTATTTTCCCTTTGTCTCTGTATGTGTTAAGCCCCAACTTAGATTTTCTGCTGAGGAAGGTAAGAGACTCAAGATGGCAATAGAGAGCTGGAAAAAGAATATTCCAGGAAAGTACTATAAATATCCCTTTTGTTGCTTAATGTGTTGATAAACCTCTTGCTAGAGAGGCCTCTAGTGTTAATTTGCCTATCAGTCTTTCAACAATTCCTGTCTAAAATTATCAACAAATAGTTTTGTCAGTAAAGAATGTTTATCTGCAGTTGCACAACTCAGTTTGCAGAATATTAGCTGCATAAAACATAAGTAAACAGCCACAGCCTAGAAAAGCCAGTACTCTGAAAATTAATTAATAACCTTATTTTGCAGTAAATTTAGAATTACAGGGTTTAGCAATATTTAACATACTTTGGACATATCAAGTGCCTTAAGGGCAAACATTTTATTAGAATATTTTTTAAAGTGGTGCTCAGTAAAAAATATGATTTTAGGAAACAAACATATGTTCTTATGAAAAGAGGTTTCTACTTCCCCCTGCATGGAATCACCCTATAGTGCAAACTGGATGCAGTTTCTGAATATGCCTTGAGACTGCTGTGCAGCACTGCTGTGTTCTCCTTGACAGCTGCTGCCTTCCGTCCCAGAGGTGGCAGCCTATAAATGATGAATGAACTTATTCATAGAGTCTGTAGCTATGTGAGTGTAAGAGATATACCTAACATGCATTACATACATCTGTATTGGTTTAGTAGCATTGAAAAGCCTCCCAAAAGTAAGGAATTTTAGAATTATCACTTACCAGTATTTCCCATGTTAAATATGTAAAAAAAAAAGTAACATTTTCTACAAGATTATCCTTAATTAATATTTTACCTCTTCAAGATCTTGTAACAGTATGCCTCTTTCAGCCTAAGTGACTGTACTGCCCAAAGAACTTGCTGTGTTAACAGCTAGGCCAGAGCTGATAAGGGTTTATCCCTTTACTTCAGTGGACTTCAGATCAAGCCTACAGCTTCTGCCAGGGGAGGAAAAAAGTGGTTTTTATAAATAGGAAAGGCTAATTTCTGCCTAAGCTCTCCTTTCTGATCAGAGCAAATGTTGAAGGCTTTAAAGCTTTAAAGCTGATTACAAATTAAAATACCTGGGTCCCCAAATGCTTGCCTAACTTCAAACAATTGGCTGCCACTGCTGAGCTGGAGCTGCAGTGGGGACAGGTGTGCTGAGAGCTGACACCTATTTCAGGATCAGAAGAGGGCACTAGGGTTTCAGCTATGTTCAGAATAATGCAAGACAAAGAAGGGAGAAAACCCAGTGAAGTGTGTTAGAAATAATCTTTTGTTATTCTGCTGGTTCCTTCATACAAAATGAGAAAACACAGGCAGGGCTGGAAGCCCGTGCAACAAGGTGCCACAGCAGCTCCAGCACAGCTCAAGGGGCATGTTCAGTCACCAATATTTACACCAGTGCCTTCAAACTGCGGTAGCCTCACCCCACCTACCACAGTCCTCCCCTCTGTCCCACACTACATGGGCAAACCTTTGCACATTGTTTCTCTATTGGGCTCTCCGCTTGTGTCTGTGCTGGCAGCAAATGGGGGTGCCACCAGAATGACAGCTATTCACAGAGATGCTGAGCTGCCCGACCCACCATGCTGAGAAGCAGTCAGAAGGGTCAAGAGATGTCCCCTGGGGCCTTGAGAGATACAGTGAATTTTACACTGCAGCTTAATACTGATAAAAAGCCACACGCACCCAACAAAAAGCCCCATTGTGCCTTGCTCTCCTTATAGCTATGAAACAGAGTAATTGCATTATGACTGTTATTCTCTGTTAAATCTGATGTGGTATTTTGATACAGCACAACACAAATTTTTGTTATACAGGACTTGCCACAGACTGTGTATGCCCTGTATTAAAGGGATACATTCAGTGGTCATGGACAGACCAGGGTCAGGAGAAACCACTCAGCACTTATGTGGCCTGTATTAGCTAGCTCAGCTGTTTTATCTCCCTTTGCCATCAGTGGATAGAGGATTACCTGGAGAAAGAGAACCCAAGCTAGGCTTTTTCTCTGAAACACCTTCTGCAGGAATATTTTTCTCCCCATTGGCTCTACAGGGGATTTAGGAAAAACTATACCACATGCCCTAAAACGGACATGTAAGTATCTACTATGTGTCAATACATCTATATATATTTGAGTGCAAGACATAAAAACAGCTGTACTAGGTTAAGCCAAGTTATCCTGTGTGATAGAAGATAAATGCAGAAGACCGTAATAGGAGGATAAGTGATACTTTCCCAGGTGTCTTCTCTTCCAGCAGTTTCTGGCTCAGGGACATCAAGTCAGATGTCTTTTTGTTAAGTAACCCTTGGTGGATTTTTTCCTGCATGGATTTCCATCTTCCTCCAGAGGTGAAACAAAGACCTAGAAGACAATATAGTGAATTAATTTTCCTGACATTCATTTACGTTGTCACCAAAGACCAGCCCCAAGGTTCATCCTTACCCCACATCGAAGTCAGTCCTATGCAAGGCTGCTAAAGAAGTACCCATTGGCTACAACTGCCTTAGAGGCATAAGCTAAGCATGCTGTCTAGAACACCTCTGTACTCATTATGTCCATACCTTACCACTGCACATGAAGCACATGAATGTCCCTCCTGAAACTCCACATTTGCCTAAACCAGCCTAACAGAAGAATTTAGTTTTAAGTTTCCAGGCCTTGGAGAAACCAGAGACCGGAAAGCCCTTTAAGAGAAGAGAAAACCCTTTAAGGAAGCACCTCAAATGCAATTGCTGTTTAAAAATACATTTACATCTTATGAAAATGGAAAAGTCAGGTACAGTGTCAAAGTTGGGAAACACTATTTGTAAAACCAGTGGGTCAGATACCTATGTGTATCAGCCTTCACACCACAGACTTTAGCTATCTGCAATCAGTGTTGGATCACTACATTGTACTGTCAGTTTTGTCAATATTTGATTGTAAAAGATTTATTTCATTCTATGCACTAAAATACCTAAATAATCTACATGACTATCTAGTACAGACTGTATTAGGATTTCTTACTGTTAGCTTGCAGTATGTGTGTAGGTATACAATTTATATATTTAAGAGGCATTTCAGTGAGCAAAACATATATGCATGATTATATTATCTAGTGTATATTTCTTTGTAAGCTAGAGGGGAAAAAAATTGGGCTTGTGCCTAGAAAATGATGTTTCAAACCAACTGAGAGTAATTCAAATTGCATTATAATAACAAGGAATTTTGAGTACAAGAGGCCATCAGTCTTTGGCTTTTTAAATCTTGCCTGTCAAAACACAAGATCCCTAGCATGAATTTATTTTCTACTTAAAAAATAATTATTATTGTGTTCTACTGAAAAGTAAATGAGCAGAAACTGAATTTCTCATGCTGTTTCTAAGATAGACAGGAACAGAAGGGGACTGGCGCATTTATGTGTAAATTAGGGAGTAACTTTAGCAAAGGAATTAATATGTTGGGTAGAATTAAAGAAAAAAGGGGGGGGGGGGGGAACAAAACCTTCGGGGTTTCTGAGGCAGCCTATGTTCAGAGAGAGAACTATACCAGCCTATAAAGTACAGCAACTCCCCATAGACTGACCCTATATAAGCTTATTAATATGCAGTTTTCCAGTGTATCTGAGTCTAGCGTGTCTTTTTGTAGCAGAAGTAAAATCTTCTAGGATGACCCGATACTGCTCAAGCCTCTCCCTTGGACTGAGACTTTTAAATCTTATTCTGCAGTTTTCAGACCATCTTCCCAGCCTGTTGTTACCCAAAGAGGTATCTCCTCTATTCCAGTGAGGAGGTGGTAATACTAGTCTTCTAAAACCTTAGAACAACATAGACATAATTAGCACAAATATCAGCACACAAGAAATCCACATGAACTTGAGAGGAAAGGAATGAAAATGCTAAATTATGGTGAGGTAAAGTTGTTGTACATGCCATACAAATGGGCTTTGCCAGGAGACCTAAACAACCTATGTTGTTCACCTAGTGAAAATGTGCGTGTATAATATCAATTACAAATCAATGACAGAATATACAGAATGCCTGAAATGTAAACTTTGTTAACAAAGAAGACCTTGTTAAAATTTTTTTTATCTTCTTACAATTGATTTATGCCACCACTGAAGTTTTCTTGACTAGTATCACAGATTGGCTATCAGCTCTCTCCAAAACTATCTCCTTTTGGTTTTGTCTTTGCTTTTCAAACTCAAACAGTTGATTGAATAAGCTAAAAATGCAGATTATCAGACAAACACAAACAATATTGTCTTTCATATAGTTCATCACATGCTTATGGAAGGCATGCCATTTTTATCCAAGGACCAAAATAAGAACCTGTAACTTGCCAGAGTCTTGTTGTAGTTGGTAATCATACCTCAAAATTAGCAAAGTCACAAGTATACATCACTGAAATGTATTATGTTACTGGGCAGCTATTTTTTTCATGCACAGTCACAGACATGACAACAGAGGAGAGTCTGACTGCATGGATTAAAGATACAATCTGCCACAAAGAACTAAAAAGGAAGTAACATCCACAAAAATTTACTACAATTACAATTCAGGATCATGCCACTATTGTCTTGGAATGTCTGCATATTTTAGTGCAGACAACGTAGGGGGCATACACTATCAGAAATATCCAAAGTATTTCCATGAGCCAAGAAAGAGTAAGAAAATACTGAAGGAGATATTATTGACTACAAACAAGACAATATTGCAAGGCAGCTCTTAAAATGTTGAAATCGGTGTCCGAGCTCCTCTAGTGTAAGGCTAGCTAGAAGAGAAAGATTCTTGCTAGTACCTTAGGAGAACCAGGAGGTGAATTTGAGCTGAAATATTTAATTTATGGCTAATGCCAGCTAAAGATAGCAGCAAAAGTGCATGTTTATCACAAACATGAAAAACTTTGAGGGCAAACATTCAAAGGTGAGAGTCAATAATGCCTTAATAAATCTAGAAAGTAAAGGGACATAAGTAAGTATTAATGTTATTTTTAAAAGGAAGAAGACCAACGTTGTATTAATGCAGATGTGGAGTAAGAAACACTCACAGCAAATGGAAAAATAATTAGGACAAAAAGTGTGGCAGCTTAGTGGGATTGATTTGCTCTTTGAAAGTTAATAATGAAATACACTGCCTTGGAAAGGAAGAACAAGTCTGCTTAAAGACAAACACTCATTACTTTTATAAATAAAAAACTGCAAAATAATGAGGAAAAGGTGAAAGCTGGGGGTGTATTTTGTGGGAATGTAGCATGCCTAGAAGTTAAATGGGGATAATGACCAAAGAGCAGCAAAAAGTTATTTCAAACTAAGACTTTTTGAGATATAAGATATATATTATAGGAATTGCCCCTTTCTCTTGGAAAGGGGACAGCAATTTTACAGATCTTCCTTTAATTTTAGACCTTTGGTATTTTCAAGTGTTGAATATACCATCAGGAAGGGTTAGGAGCAATATGCCAGCTTCACTGATATCATCCATTTCTATCTGATCAAGCCAGTAACAGATTGGACACAGATTGATCAGGATAAATTTATACAGAGATCAGCTTTCCCTGGAAGAAAGCACTATGTGCAGTTAAACAGGGTTTATGAAACATGGTATTATTAAAAAAATGATGAAAACAGCACAGAAAAGCTGAGGAATACTTTGAGACTCTCCAAATTTATAAATTAAGGGACTTTGAAAGGAAGCGATAAAAAGTATGCAGGAATTGCCTTAACAGGTGACATTGAGCCTTGTGTGGAGACGTAAAGACATGTCATGTTCCTTTTGGATTATCCTCCTCTTAGAGCAGGGTGGGGATTTGCAGAGGGTTTGGTTTAGTTCCAGCTTGTGCACAGGTCTCCCTAATAACCATCTAAGTGACCAGAGCAGCCCAGGACTGTGTCTTTTTTATTATAAAAGATGCTTTTCTGAAGACAAAACAACCACTACCACCCACCTACCCCCAAATCCAAAACAGACTAAAATCTTGGTGAATTTATAAATTTACATTGAAATAAAACCATAGCTAATTTCTAACAGATAAGTGCTCTATCTTTTCAAGTTTTGTTTAGCAACACATCATTCACTTCACTTTCACTATTACATTATAGTTTGCACCACTGTAATTACCTCTCTGAACAGAGATCCCAAAAGGATTCAGAAAGGTGTCCACTGTTGTGGCAATTTACATAATATTTTGACTGTGCTATTTACGTGATTAGAGTAGTAGACTAATTTGCATACCAGCTATTAAGATATTCTACAGCTAAATTTATGATCTTATATTTTTATGGTCTTTATAATTCACATCTTCATGAAAGAAGGCTGACTTACTTCATTGCATAGATTTTTAGTTTGTGGGATGACAGCATTACTTTCTGAAGTCTCAGGCGAAGACATGTGAAGACTTCCAAAAAGATTCTTCACCGTACCGCTGCATCATGTACATTCCAACATTTAATGGAGCTGTACATAAACACCTGAAATGTGAAAATGCTTATGGAAAAAATGTGCTTTCCCTGGGTATCACATTAAGCATCTACCATGACCACGTGCACAAGCATAGCTGAACATGCAAAGCACAAAAACGCTGATACCCAGTGACCCAATGGGAGTTGCTCAAATGTAACCGTTGACAGCCTCTGTTCTTATCTCTTCTGGATTTGTATTTTTGGAGAAAAAGAAAAAAAAAAAAACAAGAAAAAGGAAAAACCAAACAAACCCTCCCACCTTCTGCTTCTCTATAGTGGATGTTGAGAAATATAACATTTACACTGCAAAAGTCACAAGCATGCAGACCTCTTTCTCATGCACAGCATACACAAGATAGCATTCTACATGACTGAACTGAAGAGTGCACAGTCTTACTCAATATTATTCTTCCTTTAACCACAGATTTTACTGCATGTTACAACACCTAACAAAATTTTAGATTGTGGTTTTACCAAAATGTACAGCAAACCAACAATTCTCCCTTAAGAAAAACTGATTACAAAAATCCATAAAGCATTACTGCATAACAATGCAATTTAAGATCTAAAAAGTTTCAGAAAAATGAGTAATTTGGAAATTGCACCAAGACCTTGGTGGAATTAAAACAATTTTTACAGACAGAGCAGCCAGCCCTGAGACTGGAACAGAGTTTTTCCAGAGAAAAGGCAGAGGGAAGGGGTAGGGTTGGCTTTATAAGACAATACACATCCATAGCTCAGGAAATGTTTTTGGTGAGCCTCATGGGGCACAGACAGCTCCTTCCACCCTGCAGACTAAAATTCTTCAGTTTCACACACAGCTCACAATAACCAGAAGGAACACTGTTTAAAAAAGAAAAAACCAAACAACCAACCAAAACAAAAAAGACAAACACCCCCCCCCCCCCAACAACAACGAAGCAGCTGTATTTTCCCACCCAAGATTCCTGCAGTAACCTCCACAGTTCTGAATGCATGGAAGAAGTGGAAGTTCCTACAGAAGGAAAGCAGTTACAGTAACATTATGGGCTAAATTAATGTAACATGAATAATGACAACCTATTCCTTAACTAAATGCTAATGTTACCCTGCAGCCCCCTGAGATGTCGGCAACACAAGTGCAAGTTAAACGTCAAAACTTAGATAAAGTCACCATACGCTTGTTCCCTAGAAAGAAGAGTCACCTTTAAAAAAAAACAGCTGTTTTTTCTTTACTGTGGTATTTTTCTTTGATGCTGGTAAACAGAACATGAAAAATACTCCAGCAGTGTAAATCTGAAGGTGAAACTATTCCTACACTAAACCTCATATTGTCTGCTTGGCACTTTGTTTTATGTTTGTAATGAGATACTGTGAAAATGTAAGCAAACTTGACCTTACCCTCATCTTTGGACTTGCAAAACGGTCTCTGCATGAAACTTCCTCACATTTCCTTTCATGTGCCAGATCAAGACTGAGACCAATCAGATAAAGCAGCATGTCTTGAAGGCTTGACTCACAGCTGTCCAGACAGTTAACCTTAGCTAGGGAAGAAAAAAAAAAAATCAAACCACCCATTTTCTTTGCAGACTTACAACTGCTGTATCACATGATGTGACACTGATTTCCCAACAGTGTATACTTTGAAGCTGACGAGTGTTAAGCCATGATTAAAAACTCCAAATGAATGTAAGTACCTGTCACTTAGATGGGTCCCTTGATTGCTTGGGTGACCACAGGAAAACAAGCAAGAATCCATCTTCCCATTTATGTAGGAGGAAGGTGCTGCAGAGACCTAATCACAGGGTGAATCAGCTAACTTTATCAGCAGCTGTAGATCAGATACAGAGTTGACTCACAACCAGCCTAAATTAAACGCAGTTAGTTTTTATTTTACCACTAGGATCAGGTATAATACAGCAGACAAAAAAAAACCCAACCCCACAAAAAAAAACCCCACCAAAAAACCACCAAGCCAAACCACCAAATCCCCCCAAACACTATGGGAAATTTTGCATACTTGCTTCAAAAAAACTCACAGGTCTATTGTGACTAGTTTTACTAACTGGTTGAGAAAAATAATTGTTTTATGAATTAATAAAGCATGTATCCATGCAACAGCTGTACCAAGAATATACTAATTATAATAAGAAGTGTAACTGGATAACTTCAGTACCTGCAGGGGAAATTACGACCTCTGAAGTAACCTCATGTCAGACAAAATTACAGCTTTTAACACAAAGTATTTCTTCACTAAGTATACTTCACCTTATTGCATATGCTTTGAATATGGATCTACAATTAAACAAACACGCAGTGCCTTGTTAGCAGGACACCAGATTGAGCTATTTTCTCTTCTTTGATAAATCACTCATTCCAGAACATTTTTAGAGTAATAAATTCACTTTAAGTAAAATGCAGCTAACTGTAGAGGTTGTTAAATTATAATAAACAGATATTATAAACATTAAATACCGAGTGAACACACTAAGTAGGAACACTACAAATGATTTAAATCAAGAACTAAAAGCTAGGAAATGAATAGAAAAATTTAAAACATTTTCAATAATTAATAGTTAGAGCAAATATTCAAAACAGTTGTTTAGTCTAGATGAAATCCTTATTTGGGACATATTAGACTAAAAATGCCTTCTGATGTTCATGTGCTGGCTTTCTTCCATGGAGGAACAGGAGTAATGTGGGAGAGGAACACTGACATTTTGATCCCAAACACTTAACTTGTATGAGTAATTTTACTCCATGAAGAGTCCCGTTGAGTTTACCAGCACTATTCATGCAAGGAGTTCCTCATGGGCATGATTGTTCACAGAATTTAAACCATTAAAGACTATTAACTCTCTTCCCTGGTAATAACGTTATTTACATATTTCTTCTCAATGAACAGGGCCAGTCATTAAAAGGAAATAAGAAAAATATTTCATTGGACAATACATTCCTCAAAAGTACAATTACTTAAATTATAGCTGGTCAAAGATGCTATCAAACAAGGAGTTGGCTAAGCAAATCAGAAGTTTGGAAATCAGTTTAGACTTAAGAAGTGCCTTTTTAAAAAAAAACAAACCCAAACAACCCGACATTTTTTAAAAGAAATTGCCCCAAAAGAGAGAGGAAAAACGTCCCTTACACAGTAAACATCTGTAACTTGTGAACGCCGTCCTTTGACTACAATGCAGAAGGTTCCAGTGCAAGAGAGTTCCTTCTCCCTTACCCACACAGAGAAAAGTGACACTTAAAAAAGTTATAAACGGGACTTCTCTCCCTTGTTTTGGCTTATAAAAGTCCACACTAATTTTGATGTAAGCAGGAGCTAAATGGTACAGCAGTTCACCCTTAAATTTGTAGAAAATAGCAGTGCCTTTCACTGTCATAACAATTTTCTCAAGTCACTCTAAATGTCCATGGTAGTGTGGGTGTATGTTTCTCTCCAGAGAACCTCTGTTGTGTGTGTGCAGTGTCCTGGTAAATTCCAGGACTCTCATACAGCAGTGGAGAAAATGGTGATTTAAAACCCTTGTAAATCACACTGCCTCAGGGCTCTCTATGTATTATACACACCAGATCTCTTCCAAAATTTTTTTCACTTCCCCTCACCCCTTTTCATTTAAGCTGGGAGAAGTCGATGTTAGCATTGGATGCCTCCTTGGATTCTAGTTTCCTTGTGCAACCACCACAACTGTTTTCAAAAAACGGGTAGCATTAGCATGGCACACTGGCAGTTAGGTCAGTATGGACTCACAGTTACCTGATTTCCACGTGCACCTGCAGTAGCTTCTTTTGCCTTTATGCTTTTTTTTTTTTTTCTACTGAAAGTGATATTTGTCTCCACCAAGAGCAACGGGCTTTAAGATACACAGTTATACCAATTCCAAAACTACTCGCAACAAGGAATTAATATCTTGTTAGAAACATGACACTGAAATGATGGCATTATAATCACTGAAGGATTTAAGCGGACATGATTACAGTAATTTCTATCTTGATTACAGTAATTTGTAGCTATTAATTAACACAAATTTTCAATCTCTTGCCATGTTAACTTTTTTAAGGAAATGCTACACTTCAACTTAATGGCATGAAATTCATCCCAAATGCATTCCTTATTTCTTTTCAATTCTGTTGCACAACTATAACACAATCACAAACCAAAAAAGTACCAGCTACAGAAGTGTTAAGTTACCTGAATGTGATCAGAATGAAGCTGTGGGCATTTATAGCAGTGTCAGGGAAGACTTTTCTTGAAGGGTCTTCTGCATAAGTGATATAACTTTTCTCTTGACTTCACCTGTAATATAAGTGTAGCATTAAAGGAAAATATCAATATATCTTCCATCCATATCAGTATATCCCAAGTCGGATTTTGGTTGTATGTCACTGAGATCCATCCACATTTCTAAACTACAGGGGAGAGAGGATTTCTGAAGAATAAATATATTGAGCAATTAAAATGAATGCCTAGAGTGGAATCTTGCTAGGATAATAATAGACAAGCAATAACAGAGAAGTTATAATACCTCATACTTTATGTGTTGAATGGAATTTGAAAATATGAATCACTCATCTGAGCAGTGGCTAGGTATACATGCTATTGCTATTTTACAGCTAACAAAGGTGAGTTAAAGCTCACCAATAGCTTTAAAGTCATGCAAGACTAGAAGATCTTTAATTTTTTATTTGAAATTCTTTTTTTTTAAATAATAAGGAAATAATCAAATCTGAGAATCTTAAGGAGGTGGCAACAGAAACATTTGGAAGAAGGATGAAATCTACACAAGGAAAGAATAAGAGTAAGCACAGTTTTTCAGACAATGAAGTGAAAATCTCAACAGACTTTTCCTTCTTCTCCCATGTCTTCCTGTGACATGAGGGCTCTCCAAGCTGCCACTTAACCATGTTCAAAAACTGGAAAAAATGTGGGTGTTGACCAGCTCTTCAGCCTACTTTTAACATACTGGCTGATGTTTAGCTCTTAATGCTGTCCAAGATTTTTCTCCTAGATTTGGATGACGATCCCTACCTTTGGAGAGGGATGTGTAAGCAGTGGCAAGCACTCAGGTTAGATGATGAGGGTAATGAAGGAAAATAACCAACAAACCCCAGAAGCAAGTTATGTCAAAAGGTCACAGGCTAAACAGTGCCAAAGTAAAGTGAATTTGGCAGATGGGAAAAGAGAGAGGAGGAAAAATAGAGCCAAAACCAAATTCCCACTCGTTAGCACCACCTAGCAATCCCTTCCCTCCTAGGGCACACAATCAAATGCTATTGATCTTCCCTAACTTCTAACAGATTGCAAGCAGCGGAGAATCAAGTTTCAAGAAAACAAATCGGGCCGCAGAGCTATGATTCATATTGCTTCCTCCTTTCCCTGTTAGGCCTTTGAATTTCCTGGGCAGGATTGAATTCCATCCATTTCTCATTAATCATCATTTTAATGTTTTACATTTACAGTAGCAAGTCAGAGCCAGCAGCACTTTTGCTTGTATCTTAAACTGGCATAATTTCAAAATATTGTGCCATAATGTCACAAAACAGTCTGGGGACGCATTTAATTTGTATTTACTGTTGGCAGCAGTTTATACCAAAGAGATGCTGTGTCAGGCCACTAAAATAGATTTAAAAAATCCAGGAGAGTGCTCTATACAGCATACCTTTTTGTAGTTGGTTTCAAGCAACCCATGTATAACATTGTTACACTGCTGTCTCTAAGAACTGAACAAGGCTGAGTGTTGTTATAGGCTGCCTTGGGTATGATTCATGAACATGTATTTTTAACTTAACAGCTAAATCAGGAGTATTTGACTCCAGATACAGCATTTAAATAAATCTACATAGCTGCTAAAACCAATTCCAGAAATTATGTGAGGACATGCAAGGAGGAAAGTGCAAAAGTTAGCTTATATTAAAATTTATGACAAATTGGCTGTTGTTTTAATTTAGAAAAGACAAAGTTCTCCATTTGTCAATTTGATAAAACACATGTTTAAAAAAGCCCACTCCTACCAGTATTGGTTTTATATGGCTTACTTTGTACAGTTCACATAAATAACATATATGATTTATATAATTTTTTTTAGAAGCTTTCAAGGATTTCAGAAAATCTGTTAACAAATTGTCAAAAAATTTAAGTCAGCCTCTTTAGAAGAAAGAGCAGATAACATAATTATTCATGAATTACTAGACCTTAATTCAATACCCAACATCTCCTGGCTTTCTTTTCAAAAATGGCCGTGTTATTTAGCTGTGTTCCCAGCTGCCCAACTTCCCCTGATTCATCCTGGAATTTCTTGCTACCTCTGCCTACAATATTTATGAAGGTAATACCTTCCTTGAAGCAGAGACTTTGATTTATTATAAATGTATAAAATAACTAGAACAAAGGGGGTCTAAACTAATAACAGAAGATTTAATCACAGTAAATCAAGTAAATATTATGAAACACATTTTACAGCTAGGTAAACTGAACTGAATTGACCAAAGTGAGGGAACACAGTAACAGCAGACTTGGAAATCAAAGCAAGAAATCTTATCTTGCTATTTATTTTAACTAAGCCCACCGGATATAAGGAGCACACATATGACACACTCTTCACTGGATGCCTTCCCCATGCAGCAGATGTTTCTCGGAGGGAGAGGATCATTGCTGTCCAGAGCGCTACTTGTTGCTTAATGTCATCTGCTGAAAATGATAAATGTACAACAGAAGAGAGGCCATATATGTACTACAGACTTTTTCCCCCATTTTTAGAAATAAATGTTGCATAACCTTTGAAATTTAGATGGAAGAGCATGCCTGTACGGTGAGAGAGAACCCCACCAAAGAGGCTGTTTTCACTGTTTTTCTATTTTGTCATCTGTTCAGCTATTGAATGGCCATACTGTAGTAAGGCTCAGAATTCTAGTCATGAAAACAAAGAATTACAAGAAGCCTATAATACTGGGATAAGTATTTTCTTTTCTTTCCTTTTTTTTTTTTTTTTAAATTAAAATAACTGACCACTGCTAGTTCTTGAAATAGCAGTATATAAGACAAAAAATTACCTCTGCCTTCATATTTCATGATGTCTCCCTCTCCCAGCTCTCTCAACTCATCTGTGCTGCATCACTTACAAATTCTTTATAAAGGTGATACTGAGACTCTTTTCTTCTCCCACTTACTCACACCATGACACCATGCAATACCAATAGACTTATCATGGTAATGACTGTAAAAGGTTCACTCTGTTCCTAAAAGGATAACTGAATAAACAATGAAAGACAAAAGAATTTCTATGATGTTACCCTCACTTTCCCTAAATGAGCCGCATCAGAAGGAAGGAAGGCAGACTGCTTGACTTGATAAACTAAGGAATGCATTTAAATTAAAACCTGATTATTGCTATAATGCATTTGTACTTAGGAAACCCAATGATTAACTAAAGAGAAAATCAAAATAAATTAAGTGTGGCCTATAATGGAGTTGTGGAGGCAGCATTCTTTAGTTGACTAAAAATGCAGATTTCTCTATGTAAAACTTCTAGCAGTTTTGGTTTGACTGAGGGTTTTTTTAATTTTGTGTTTGTTTTATCATTTTGATTTTTCAAAAGACAACTTCATGAATTGTATGTGAAATCTAATTTCAGTGCCAATTAATTTCTGTAGCTTAATGAAAAGATATATTCATAGCAATGCAGATTTCATGTGTTTAAATTTCATTTGCATATCTAATGGAGGAATGGAGACAAAAAAAGTGATTGTGCTTCTCCAGATTAAATGGAAATCAGCTAATGTTACTGTAACAGAATTTCTTGCTGGACAGATTTCATAGACATTTCTAATCTACCTACAACTTCCTAAGCAGGTGGGATGCGTTTGAAATAGGAGCAGTTCTAGCTTTGCAGTGCTAATGCTATAAATGTGAAATGTAGGCATTATTTCTGGTAATTTGCTGGTGTCTGGATCACCACCAGTGATGCCACTAACATTTTGGCTAAAAGAATAATATATTTGTCAGTTTTGTGTTAATATTATCTTCTACTAAAATAGAATCATTCATTTATTCATTGTTCGTTCAGGATTTTTTTTATTTTCAATGTTCTTTGTTTTTTTTTAAAAAAGAAAACAGTCTATGCTTGGACATTTATATAATAAATTCCTCTTCCAGGTGAGGCCAACTAATATTTCTCACTGTCACTGCAAGTGAGAAATAGCAACTCAAATCAGAACTGAGTCTTTCGAAAGATGAAATTACCAAGACAGAAGTACTAAAAGACTGAATGTGAAAAATAAGCGGCAGGACAGCTTCTTGGCTATATAAAAAATATACTGAAAGAGTTAAATAATATAGGAAATTCTAGTCGCTATGATAACACACAACCATCATGACATGTATTTTCTACTCCAAAAAGGTATTTCTTTGATGGAATCACAAACGGTCATTATGGTTTTCTTCCTTCGGACTAATGGACATATTACAATACACTTTTTATACAATATAAAACAAAAGAGATTTTGTTGGAAGAGGCTGAGAAAAGATGTGGTATAAGAAAGAGCACAGAGGACTGGATACAGATCCCACTCTTGTTCCAAGTAAGAAAAGTGTTTTGTGAGCCAAGGACGTCATTCACGTGGAGACAGACCATGCTTCTCTCACCTAAAAACTTGCAGTGTTGGTGGTGATTTAATACTCTAGCCTTGACAGAGCTAGTCTAGCTCAGCAATGTGCTACTTGAAAAGAAAATCACAGTCCAGATTGAAAGAGGTTTCACAGAAGTTTCATGAAACCCACACAGCAGCCAAGACTCCAAGAAGACTTCCCTCACTACGGTCCTCATGGGACTACTCACATGGGTTTGGAGGCTTGTGTAGATAGGGACACTGCTTCTTAACCATAGCAATCTGGAAAGGAGGAGGAAAAAGAAACATATTCTAAACATCAAGATTCATGAAGTGGAAAAGCAAATAGGTAATACAGCTCAGTATTCCTCAAATATTAGCACAAAATGCTTGACTTCAGGTGTGACGATAGTTGCACTGAAGTCAGACAGAAGCAGTATGAAGCTAGAGCTGCAAGTGAAGATGATGACAGTAGTCAAAAAGCACCCCTTCCATTTCTTCTGATGTAAACTGTCAGCCAGACATATTTTTCTCTAAAATCATACAGTACTGCCTACCATTGCTATATTTTTTATTATGTATCCTTCCCGATATATAAGGCTCAGGGCTTAGTTTATTTTTGTATCAAACATTCCGTCGTTTTAAACTTGCAGTCAATAATTAACAGATGTTCTAGAAGAAACATCCATTTGAAACACAGTCAAAATTATGAATACTAGCATTTTAATATAAATGAAAAGACCTTGATTTATTGGTATTTCACCATTAAATAAAAAGGAGATTTAGGGGCTTCCTTAAAAAATAAAAATAAAGCAGTGGTGAAGAAAAATTGAACATCAAAAGAATTCTGAATTGGGAGACTCTAAAAAAGTTAGTAAACACCCTTATTCCTGTACTTTCTGCTAAGGGTTGCTTCAGATGTCTGCCCCTTGTAGAGAAAAGACCTGCTTTCAGTAGGTCAGTGCTCACAGACTTCTACATGCTCTTCCAGATTCCCTCTCTCTCTTCACACATTCTCACATTTTCTTTCACTAACTTGAAAAGTGCAGCCTGTCTACCCTGAGAGATGAAGAAGACAAAGGGACCCTGTTCACACATCATGTCTCAGCAACTCCCATGGCTACTGTGGTTTGGACTTCCATGGTAAAACCAGGAACATTGTGTGGGCAAAGTTTGGTTTCCTTATTTGCATATTGATAAAAATTGCTCTGCTCTGCAATAACTAATGGGACCAGCACATTTTCAATGTGAAAAAGGAACCCTAGGAACCCCAGACTGCCTGGGAAGCCTAAGAGCCTCTCTGTGAATTTCTATGATGATAAAAATTAAATCCAGCAGCCTCTGAAGTGAAGATACAGGGGGAAACTATAAAGGCCTAGCCTTTTCCTTTATTGTCAAAGTCTTTTAGGACATTTTGTCCACCTGCTTGGAAAAAAATCTCCAATATCAATGAATGTGTTACAGTTCAAGAACAGTTATTGTTCAGTTAAACTCTCATTAATGTTGCATATAATTATAATACAATCCTCTGATTTTCATTTCCCCCCCGCCAAAAGTACACTAAAAATTATGCAGCAGGGTAATAAAACAAAACAAAACAAAACCAACAAAAAACCCCACACCAAAACCAAATTGTAGAGATTCACGTTTATTACTATTATTTCCTCCTTCGAAATGACTGTCCTCTGCCTTTTAATAAAAAGCAGATGTGTTATAAAATATATATGAAAAAAATCATCACTGTCAGATGAAAAGGATTCTGGGCAAGTAGCACTCCCAATTTTGGAAGTTATAAAGGCACAGAGCTGTTTGAAGTTGGAGACCCATGCAGACAGGGAGCTGCTTTCAAGAGCCACTATTAGCCAAACTCCTCACTCCCTGGCTGCCCTTTTTGGGACTGTTTCTATAAATGTGACAAGACATTAGATTGTCAGGATCACTGACTAGAATGCTTCAGGTCCTGTCATCTACTAGGAGAATCATTTGTCCACAAACTTTCATCATTTCAGATGTTTTGGCCATTAAGCCATGGGTAACATCACCCTGGGAGTCCTATTTATAGCTTTTATGCTTCATTGTAAGGTCTCAAATTAAAGGTAAAAGATGTCTTCAGGTCTTTTATACACAGAAGAAAACCTGTTGAAGTAAAGTCAGTTCAGCTGAATTTTTAGAGCACAAGGAAATCAGCATTCACTGTGCCGCCTTTGAACAGTGAAAGGAGCTTTTATTCTTTTTATAAATATCATATTTTATATGAGGTTTATAAATATACTTGGCAAAGAAGTTTCATCCAAATGTTAGCAATTTCATATCTTTCATTTACAGGATTTTGACCCAGTTTATTTGTAATTAATTGCAGACCTTTTTCTCATTAGCTTATCGATTGAGGAGTCTGCAATGCATTCTTAACTGTATTATAAATTATAGCCTTGGTTCCAGGATACATTTGGTTGCAGTTAATTCCGGTTGTCTACATTTTTCACATTGTAAGAGTTACCTGCTGTACATCTTGCCAAACTATATCCTTTACAGTAGAGAACTACAGGGCCTTTGTTAATGTAGATCCCCTTCTATAAGTAATAAATCCAATTTTATACTTATTCAGATTTAAGAATGCAACAGTGAAAATTAAAAAAGCCTTCATTTTCATGCTCTTAAAAAAGGCCTTAGCCAAAGCTCATGAAACCTGCTGGAGGTTTTCCATTGATTTCAGAGAGCTTTGGATCAGTTTCCCAAGTGAGTAGGTTGTTGCAAAACCAGGCTTGAAGATCATACTTTAAAAAAAAAGGAAAAAAAAAAAAAGAAAAAGAGATGACTAAAACTATAACGGGGGGGGGGGGGGGGGGGGGAACACCTTGAAATCATTATGTAAAAAAATTCGTTTACTGGAAGTCCAGTAAACCTAACAAAATTGTAAACCTTAAAACCTTGGGTAAACTAAAACAAAAAAAATCCCAGGGTAGATTAGGAAAGATGTAAACTCCAGATTCATCAAATACATGCAGGTGTTAGGCAACAGCATTCATAAATGCTTGTTTTTCAGTACAGGTAAGTTAGCTTATTAAAAAACCCAAACAAACCCTGTGCTTAAAGAACACTTACCTGGTTTCACAGTAGTAGAGTTCAGTAATAGCCATCAAAGATAGCATGGAATCAACATCCTGGACCATCTTTATTGCCTATACAAGAAAAAACAAGCACAGAAAGAGATTAATTTAAAGAAAAACTAATTTCATCTAGATTGTGGCAGGAGAGAACAACATCGTGTCTTAAATTTCATTTAAAATAAGCGAGCCTAGAGTGGCTCTCATTGCAAAGGCTAGAGCTGTTTCTTTTTCTGTTCCGGAAGGTGCAGTTCTGAATCATGGTTCTAGCCACAGACGCGCATCCTGACCGGTACCACCATCAAATATGGTCTCAGCAGCCCGTAATTCCATTTCAGTATTTTAGGGTTTAAGCTGGAGGCTGCTGTCCCCAGCACACATCTCTCTGGCATTACAAGCACAACATCCTGAAAATGAAAGGAATGCTCCTTAAGTGCCTAAATTACTGACATGCTCAAGGCATTACCAAGAGGTAACATTCATTAGAACAATGGAATTATGACCATTCTGGCAAACACTGAAGCACTGCATTTCCACCAAAAATGGAAGGCCTCTGAGACCCGTCACATTTTAGCCATCTTCTCTCTCTTTATCTTCACAGCATGATTCCTACTGACTAAAAACCCAACTGTGGAGGAGAAACTGATGTCTTGCTTTTATATAAAGGTGTTCCAGCAAATGAGATGGAATTAAACTATAGAGGACTAAACCTATTCCAGCTGAAAAGAAAGCTTGCATCAGCAAGAGTTTCTCTGCTAGTATAGGCTGAATCAGTCACAAAACCAGAAGACAGTTCAACACCAGAGAGTTATTTTACCACATTTCTTTCAGAGTCTTTGCTAATAGAGCTATATCAGCTTTAGGTTCAGTTGCTTTGCTTCCTATGCAGCACCACTACATCGGCTGCAAACTTTTAAGCATGGGCTGAGGTCATGCTAGCAATGCAGTGCAGGCAGGTCAGTGCCACTGCAGTAAGACGGTCAAGGTCTCCTATGTGTAAATGCCTTTTAAACTGACAAAACAGCACTTACACCATTGAGCATATTCATGCCCATTTATTGCTTACTCCTGCCAAGCAAGTACACATAGCATAGCCAGAAAATTTGCATCTGCTCTGAGGGCTTCTCCTGACGCAAAGCTGCCTGACAGGGATCAAACTCCTTATCAAACCTGGCTTGACATAGCCCTACCAGCAAACATCTGTAGCATAGTCATGGCCTAACAGCCACTGCTTTAAAGAGGAAGGCCACCAGCTGAGTCTCACTTTCTCTTTGATCTTTTTGAATTCTTTTATCAAAGCAATCCAAAGGTCCTCTGCTGGAGTGACTGTTACTGAACTGAAAAGGCAAAAACAGAGACACAAGGGGAAGGGAAGGATGCTGTATGCACACACCCCACCTCCACCCCCCACCCCCCACAAAAAAACCCAAACACAAAAAACCTTCAAAATGGGATGTTAACAATATTAACTTTATTGTGGAGGCCTGTAACTGAATATCTAAAGACCTACCATGCTGCTTATACATATATTTAAAAAATGTCTGAGTGCATCTGGCCCGGGATTACATGTCCATGTGCGTAACCAAATAATTAAATTATTTCTCTTCTGTTGCTCATCAAATTTCTTTCAGAATTCTATAAGTTATAACGTTTGCACAGATAGAATCTTCTATCAACAAAGACTAAATATCATATCCTCAAGACGTGCAATGTAAAACTACCATGACAGTGCATTATTTTAATATATGCACCAAATTGTTTCAAGATCTAAAAAAAAGGTTACTGTTTAAACTATAATTTATGAATGGTTTCAGAGTAATCAGTGACCGCAGCCAGGAAAAAGTCATTGATCACCCTGAATCCGTTCACCTGGTTTTGAGAGAGGCTAATGTGCTGCATGATGGGCTGGTGTGCAACTCCTCCCTCCCCAGGTGGAAATTCCAGACCTGCTCAAGTGTTTGCTCATTTTCTAGCGTACTAGCTGAGATTGGACAAAGATATCTTGCGACGTGTTCTCACACAGCCTAAAGCAACTAAAAATAAGGATTCTGAATATGTACAAATGTCAGCTCACTATCACACAGTGAGTTTTGTTTACCTAGAGAACCTCGCCCCTTTCTCCAAGGCAAGCCAGCCAGCTAGCCGAAGGGATGGTGACCTTAACCCACATTAATTTGACAGAGCAACCATCCCTCCTGTTATTCCCTGGAGAAAACAGATAGTACTGACCACAGTTCCTCAGGGGATGGTGGGTGTCTCAGTAATGCCCTTGCAAAGCAAAAAATTGCAACAGTGAAAAAATAAAGTCTTTCAGAAAGCTGAAGAGCAGACTGATTGGTTAATTTCTCTTCCCCTCTGCAGCACACTAGGGGATGAAGCAAACTCCAGCCATCTCACTGGGGGAGGGTAGAAACTCATAATCCTTTAAAGCAAATAGAAAAACAGAAAGCCCCAGAGGAGTTCTCTTGTATACATTTATTAGCAAGACTAATCCTGGCCTCTTAGCTCCCTGATTATGCTTTTGAAGACTAAAGAAGAGCATTTTAGCTTTCCTGGCAACCCCAATGAAAACTGCCAAGATGAGGAACAACTAAGAAAGGCCATTTTAATACCTAAAATAGAGAGAAAGGCAGACTTCCAAAAACTAAGACAGAGATGATGTAGAATGAAATGTGCTGGAGAGAGTCAATTCCCCAGTAAACTACAAAAGAAGGTTGGTCCAGATCCAGCTCTGAGTCTTTTTGCTTCTGATGAGTCCCACGTTGCCTTCCATCTTTGTTCCTCAGTAATCTAGTATTGCCTCTATCCCTGCTCTTGACTATTCCTATTTAGCCACATCTACTTCTGAAGCATAGATGCACACATTCATATGTATACACACAAATACCTCTCAAAAAATAGAGCTGAATGAATGTCTCCTCTGCACTGCCAACCACCACCTTGCCCTGATATCTTGACTCTTTGTGCTGGTTTTGGCTGGGATAGAGTTAATTTTCTCCAAAGTAGCTAGTATGGGGCTGTGTTTGGATTTGTGCTCAAAGCAGTGTTGATAATACAGGGATGTTTTTGTTACTGCTGAGCAGTGCTTACACAGAGTCAAGGCCTTTCTGCTCCTCACCCCACCCCACCAGCGAGGGGCTGGGGGGCACAAGGAGTTGGGAGGGGACACAGCTGGGACAGCTGATCCCAGCTGACCCAAGGGATGTTCCACACCATATGACGTCATGCTCAGCATATAAAGCTGGGGGAAGGAGGAAGAAGGGGGGGACATTCAGAGCGATGGCATTTTGTCCTCCCAAGTAACCGTTACGCGTGATGGAGCCCTGCTTTCCTGGAGATGGCTGAACACCTGCCTGCCCATGGGAAGCAGTGAATGAATTCCTTGTTTTGCTTTGCTTGTGTGTGCGGCTTTTGCTTTCCCAATTAAACTGCCGTTATCTCAACCTATGAGTTTTCTTAGTTTTACCCTTCCAGTTCTCTCCCCCGTCCCACCTGGAGGGAGTGAATGAGTGGCTGTGTGGTGGTTAGTTCCTGGCTGGGGTTAAACCACAATAGTCTTGCTTGCCCCCAAAACCACTTTCTTCAAATTGACTTTGTGATGTGGACTTGTGCACATCATAGAAACCAAATCAGGCTCACATAGTCCTAGACATCCCAGCTTTGATGAATTACTAGAGGCTAACTTAACTCACACGTGAGAATGAAATGTCCTTAGATACCTAATAAATGCTTATTTTTGTAATGAGCTTTTTATTTACAGTATCCCTACTGAAATCCTCAGTGCTGCAGTCCTGTGTGCAAACAGCGAATTATTTTCTTCACTTATTGTTTCTATGCAGACAAGCTGGCTACTGATTAGCAATATTAAGCCAGGCTTCTCAGTGCTGTAACATATATTAAGATGAAATCACAGGTGCATTGGTTTTGCTTTACAATTATCCTGCATGGGTGAGGGGAAGGAGGCATTAGACTTAGTTTCAACTGACATTAATTGAAAGGATTGCAAACATAGTGCACTAGGTCAAATACACAATTACTAACTAGAAAGTAAGTGCTTATACATTTTGCGTGCTCACAAAATCAGCCTGATGGACTGCTTCAGCAGCAACAGTCTTATTTATGGCCAGAGTGCACCACAAAGTACACTGTTATATTGCCCAGTTTTGATGGAGGAGAGCCTCAAAAAAGCCTAAGGCGCAGGCTGTGTTACAGCTTACAGGGATGTAGCTTGTGCTGGTCAACCACAAAGGCATAATCTACAATAAAACTTCCTTTAGCAATTTACCTAAGTAAATTACATCTAGTAACTGCATGATCTGACCTAAAATATTTATCAGCTGGGTTTACTGCATCTACAAGAACAAACATTTAAACAGGTTGCATTGGTTTAACTGAATGGATTTATGCAAAACTTTAGTAAAATTTGTGCTTCTGGACAAGATGCTTCTGTTTGCAACTGTGACCCAAAGACAATATGATTCAGCATTCCCTAAATAAAGTGATTTAACTGGCTTCCATTCTAATTTGTCATTTTATCAGAGGCAGAGAAATCAAACAACAGTGGGGAAAGACAGACAAAGGGAAGGAGGGGGAAAAAAAAGTAACTGCTTCCAGAGAATGGAACACAGTTTATGTTTTGGTTTTATTAACCTAGACATATGATTAAGCTACATCCAGTAGAGCTGGAAAGTCAACATATGGCGTTTGTATCACTGGTGATATGTGCCTTGCTTCTCCAGTAGATGATTAAATGTGGGTAAATATCCATTGGGCAATTTTTCAGTGTGACATTTGTGCCATGACTTTATCCAAACACAGGGTATCAGCTACCAGGAAACATGCTGCTTTCTAACACAAAGGCTTCAAAAAGACTCTATGGCGTTCCAGATAGGGCAGGAATTTCAGTGATAGTTTGAGTGTGTAGCTTGCTCCATAGGGTTTCCATTCCCTAGAACCATATCATCAGAGAACAGTGTCAAAGTTGAACATGCTATGAAAGATAGAGCCAGTCTGCAAACACAGACTGATTTGTGCTTTTCCTTGCACATGCCCTGCATGGCTAACCATCTGTATATTCAATGAGAGGAAAATATAAGTGGCTGGATGTAGTCAGAGCCATCTCACTGCAGAAGTGGGGGGAAGGGAATATTACCAAGGCAGCTGAAGCTGAGGGATTTCAGTTCATTAGATTTGTATTATTACGTCCCTAAATGATTCCCAGAGAAGTGAAAAACCGGGCAAAATTATGACAGGCAAAGCCTGACTGCCATGCACGGAAATCTAAGAGCCAGTTTAAATGCACCTGACCTATCTGGCATGTTTTTTATGGCAACAGGTATCAATAAGTCACCTTAATGCCAGGAGTGGGTGTTTTTTTCAGATGAGTGGATTAATTGCTTGAATCCAATGATAGTTCAGTTCAAAAAACCTGTAGCGTATAAAATGATTAATGTGACTAATGTCAGCAAGCTTGAGAGTCTATGTGTCAAAGGCAAACTGATGAAAACTTCCTTTGCCCCATAATGAGCTTATGGTCTTGTGCAGAGGAGGAAAACATTCAGTAAAGGAGAAAACTGTAAATACTAATGGGCAAGCGACCATAGCAATTTCTTTCTTACAATGGTAAAATAAGTTTTAGCAGTAAATAGTGGAATTGGCCCATATATTTTAAAAGAAAGCAAAAGAGGGGGGATTGAAACAAAAAAACCTTCTCAACCCCCACTTAATCATGAGCAAAGCTGATCTTTGGGGAGAAAATACTGGTTCTCTTAGGAGGGGACCAGCCCAGAATTTTATCAAACCATTGGCAGCAGTGTTTTTAATGGTAAACTGTTGGGATTTTTAAAACAAAATCCTACTGTTCCATCACAAGCCTTAGCCCTTCTTAGTCAGATTTTTTAAAAATTACTTTCCACATTAGAAGCCTTTGCTGATGAATGGTGTAAGAGCAAGCATGATTTTCTGTGTTACCAAATCCAGTCTTATTGGGATCAGACCACAGTGCACTTTGCAAATATGTTTCTGCAGCAAAATAATCTAATGGAGTAAAATTGGTACCTCAAGCACATTTTTTGGCCCCCCTTGCAAAGAAAAACTGGTGTTCTCATTTCTTAATGGCAGGCCTTTGCCAAACTCCTGTAAGAACACAGGACATGGCAAGAGCTTGAACCCAGCAGTACTTAGATATTTAAAGGATTAGAACTCAATGTTTGTTGTGTAGCAGCAACCATTTAGTCGTGCAATGCTCTTTTTGCAGTCAACCCCTGCCTTGTCACACTATACATTCCTGAAAAAAAGAAAACATCACAAAAGTGTGGAAGCCTACACTTCTCTTTTTGGAGGAGTACAAAACACTACAGTAAAACATTCACACACACTGTTTAGTCAGGAACAGTGCAGGAAAATTTAAATAAGAAGCATTTATGTAGGGTGGTGACTGCCGCTGAAACATTATCTAAAACTCAGCAAACAAATGTTCTGTGCACTACCCAGGGCTAAAATTCATAATGGCATCTACCTCTAAAGCAGAATTTTTCCACAAAGAGATCTGAAAATACTATCAAAAGAGGGTCCCTTCTGAGTCCTGACATCTCAGAAGTCTTACCACTACCTGAGGACAATTTGTAGTTGGAAGGACCACGCCTTTAAAGAAGCAATTAAAATAGACAGTACTGTACTGGGTTTTGCTGAAAAGCAAATAAATTTGTAAGCAGTTTAAAAGTGAATCCACGATTGATATTTGATAATTACATAGAACCTTTCACCAATTAAAAAAAATTAATCCTAAGCAGAACAAAGAGCTTTTATATCAGCATCACAGAAGCATATGACATGTTCTCATCATGCACACGAACAAACAGGAAAGACCGGATTTATTGTGAACTGGGATTTTTGCTATAAATTAAAAGGCCATTCCCTTTTATATGTCATGTGTATTTAGTTTCACTCCATAGGGTAATCCACTGAGAATTCAGAGAGTGCCAAGATCTACTTTCCCTATTGCTTTTATTTCCTTAGGCAAATATCTAGATTTAGAGACAGAGAAAAGATGAAAAAAGGGAAGGCCAAGGGAAATACAGAGGTCCAAGAAAGAAAGTAAGACCAGTCTAAACATGGATTTTTCCTGGCTTATTCAAGCAGCACTGATTATTTGTAACAGGCAAAGGCATCTGTCTTTGATTATGATTTCATGTATACTGTGGATGGTGGTAAGCTTACTGTGTGCCAGAGAAGGCTGTCATCCTGCAGTATGAAATTCCAGTGAGAAAAACTAATCTCTCTCTCAGGGAAAGACTTCTACCTTTGACTAACTGAAGGGCAGATGGAAAGAGCTTTTATGCCAGGAAAAATAAAACTGTAAGCTATTACAGAATGTAAGGAAATCAGATTTAATTTACAAACAAAAGATAGAGTCACAGCACATACATTTTAAATAATTATACTTGAAAGTGTAAGTGTTCAAAGGCATTTCAACCAGTTTAAGTTTTGCAAAACTTAAGAATCCATATGATGGAAAAGATCAACATTCTTTCCTACAAACCTTTAGTTGGTAGGCTACAAATAGCCTTTAGTTTGTTGGTAATTTATGTGTTATTTGAGAAGTATAAGCACAGTGGCCGTAGGGAATAAAAGCAGCTTAGGGGCCCAAAAAGGCACTAGGTGAGTGCAGCACCAGGATGCACACAAGACACACGTAAATCCACAGAGTTAACTGAGAAAGGCACTCTACCATCTCTCAACTCATGACAAGATGCTTCAGTCTAGCAATCTATTAACCTAGCATGTAAAACATTAAACCTACTGAATCTGTGTATTATAGTCTCTTTCAATGAAAACAAGAAACAGCTGAACCTTTTCAGCCAAGCCAATTCACAAGTGGAGATAATAGCAACCAGAAGTACCTCGTAAGCAGAGAATTTTCTCAGACTGGAAAATGGGTGCTATTTTAGTGCTGTCCCTCTTGAAATGGTAGAAAATTACATACTACAATGACAGCAGTAAGAATCATCAAGGTATGTGACATGTCGCAGTCTGAACAAGCACTCTAAGCATTTGTTTCCTTTTCTAGGGCTGAGGGAAGCAGCTTCCAATTAGCCATTCTTGTCACTCAGGACACCCCATCCGTATCTGAAATCAAATGAGCAAAGCGTGAGAGTCTTCAGGGCTTCCTTCTTCTTATTGCCAGATACATCGGAAAGAAGCCTCACTTGCTTATCTGTACTCCATCAAGACCCGATCTTAGGCCTTAGTTACAAACAGAATCTTTTTCCTGCCTTAAAAATAAAGCCACTAACCAACCTAACTACTCTACCAATAGTGCCAAAAAGGACATCTGCTGATTTGATGGACAAGCTACGATTCAGAGTAGTCCGAAATCTGTACTGCTTGTCAAAAGGCAAGGAGCTGACAGCATTTTGTTGACACATTTCCTCAAAGTAATGTGCAGACTTACAGATTTGATTTTGAAATAGTCTGCATTTGAACGTTGCCAAGTGATAACAACATGTCACAGGCACTGAAACTCCATCTTATCAGCTTCTCATCAGCTTGAACTAGGAGGAAGGAGTCTATATATTTTTTAATTGTGGTCACAGAGTAATTATGGAAGTTTATCCACTGGAGCATAATGCTGTCCAAGAAAAGCTGTTTTACTGATTGAGTGGCTACATCTGGTAAAATATTATATCAAAACTCTAAAATCACATTAAACTATTTTTCTCATAGTAGCTACTATTTTACAGCTCCTCATTTAACACACTCCATTAAAAACCAGAACATAAATCCCTGGTACAATAACAGAACTATGGTCGCTAATCACCACTGGATTTCTTTAAATAATAGAGCTTCAGGCCTGAGCCTATACTATTGATGTGACTGGGATTTCTGCCATTTCAGTGCCACTGGAGTAGGATCAGACTTGGAGTTGGTTAGTTATAATAATGAATGATAATTACTAGCAGGCAGCCTAGGTTAGCAGGGAAGGCTGTCACATTTCTTTATGTACCTGGCATTGTGCTGAGAAATTACTATTGCTGCACAAGCTGACTGAGGGCAAGTATTGTAAAAGAAAATGTCAAACTAAATCCAAACTATTTTCTTATCTTCCCACTTCACCTCCCTCCTTAAGAGCTTACTTAACCCCTCTGATTTTAGTTTCAGACCACAGCATTTCCTAGCCCCAACACCCCTGCCATTTTCCAAACCACTCCCAACATTTCTGTCTTTTAATTTTGAAAATGGAGGAGGAAGCTGCTTAGAAGATTCATAAGGGACAGGGCATAAATACTGAAGCCAATATGTATTTTTTTTAATTATTATCGGTGATTTCTGTGAAGGATGTAACACACCCAGAAACCCCAGTTTATCAAGAAAGGCTGTTCAACATTTTAAGACTGTTAGGCCCCTCAAAGTGCCCTAAATGGGGCACTTTAAGACTAAAGCCACAACATTCCTAGTGGCATTATCTTAAAGAATGGCCAGTGTAAGTGCATTGAGTTTGCTTTGCACGTTTTCAAGATGTTGACTTTATATTACCTTCTTCATTGATTTCTCTGTGAGAGGAGAAACCAAATGAAGCATCTGTTTCCTTCTTCAACACAAACTCCCAGCAGGAGAAATACAGCATTTATTTTTTGGAAGGCCTTAGCTGAAAGGTTTTTATCCTTTTGGGTATATAAAAAGATCTTTTCTCAGAGGACATGGAAAAAATTTCAAGAGCAGCAGCACTGGCATCTCAGACAATAACGAACATCCCCAGCCACCCCAGGAATTCATAGTCTGCAACAGACTTGCTGTGTGTGGCAAAGCCAAGTACAAACACAGCTTCCAGATCTAAAACCTGTGGCTGAACAACTTAGAGGTTAAATGTCAGTCTCTAGAGAAAGCAAAAGGTTTAACAGTGGTGGAGTACCTTACTCACTGCCAAAGTACAATGATAAGGCTGCTGAAAACAGGAGAAATACTAAGCAACATTATCGAGTGTACTCCCATTCAACAAAGAGCAGGCAGAGAAAGTTTCTCACACTTATACTTTTACCTTGCTAATACCTTTATTTATTTGTTCCTTTGTAATCTCTCATACTCAAAAATGTTTAAGACTCAATAATGTGGTGTGGCAAACATGACAAAAACTAGGAATTTAAAAGGTGATATTTGGGAGGATGGGTTAAATGCCCTAGCCTTTCATCCAAGTCCGAGAATCAGTCCTGGTCTAGGTCTCCAGGGAAAATGTATTCACAGTCTCTGTGGGCACAAACACATGTTTCAGAGTACCATGCCACATGGCAATAGCAGTAGTCTTGGGAGAATAAGAGCTCAAAGAATGGATACCAAGAGCATCATGGGTCAAGATGGTGGCAAGAGCAAAGAAAACATGTTGAGAGTTGTAGAGGCATCCCAGACACAGGCTCACCTAGCCACTGCTGCCCAGATGCCACAACCAGGCTTTTCTAGTGGAGTCAAACTCCCCTGCTCTGCTTTTTACTTGCCCCAACTGCAGCTCCTTCAGTGATGAACCAAGTGATTTGTTACCTGTTGTGGCTATAAAAGCCAACACATGGGTCCTAGAGAAGCTGAAGTTCACTCCTTGCTCACCCTGCCTGTTTAGTTACCAGGGGTAGGGAATAACAGGAACTGCAGTCTCCACTCCCCTCCTGCCACTGCCTCCAGGCTGCACCTGTGAATATCAGTGCTCATCCCCAGTGACTGCGAGGCAAATTTTGTGGCCTGGATTAAAAAAGAGCAAACCCCACCTCAGAGACCATGCTAGGAGATAAAAAGTGTTTCTAGTCACCATCACTCTAATCTAGATCAGAAGCTGTGACCCCACGTTTGCTTTCTATGTTATCCTGTTCCTGCAGGCTTCTCTGTGCTGTGCTGCATTATTGAAGAGTCTGGCACTTGTCCAGTTCTTATGACTGGTGATCCCACTCATGAAAATTTGCACCTGGCAAGAGAGATATGGTTGTCTCCCAAAAAATTAGATCTGCTCCCAGTTTTTGATCTGTCAAGTAGAGTTGCTTAAGTGAAATCCCTCACTGAAATGTTATATATTTTCTTAAATGCAAGAGTTTGGAGACACTGCATGGGCAAATACAAAATAAATGTGATCTTAGATTCAAAATTAATATTCATTGTTACTCATAAGAACTTAAAAAAATCCCACAGCTTTATATGATCATCTGTTTTTATATATTTACATGAGCAGGAATGTCACCAGACTCAACCAGTTAACTAGTTGACCTGAAGTGATGCTTTTGATCAGTGTAGCTTTAAGGAGTGTGTTTGCATTTCTGCTCAAGAGAACGCTTAAGAAAAACTATTTGCTTGCTATACCAGTCTCACTAGAATGGGAGCTACAGCGATAAAATTTCCATTACGCTTAGAGGCATCAGCAATCCGTCAACAGGACAGAACAGGATGCTGCATTTTTAAGCAACATATCTTAGTTATTTCTCATTATCTTTAATGCAGACTTTGTGCAAGAGAGGTAAGAAAGGACATGTGATTTCAGCATCACAGATATACCTGGCTTGGAGGAGCAGAAATACAAAATAAACATCTAGTCATTCAATCAATTTTAAACTAAACAACCCCGTGTCTTTTTAAAAAATTACTAACTGCAATTATTAAAATATCTTTCAAGTTTGACTATATCATAACATTCAAAATTGGGTGAATTTTTATAAAATTGGGTGAGTATTTATGCATGACTCATAAACCCCCTGCAAATCAAAGCTAGCTATGGAAACAGTGACATAGCTACACCAGCATTTCAGTTTCACCACTACCATAATGAGCTTTAATTATGTAATTATTTCACACTTCAGCTGATTTGCACATGTTGTTTATGATCCTAGCAGCCATAAGAAGTAACATATGAAGAAAGATAAGGCTCTGTCCTCAAAGCTAGACGTCTGCAAGTAGGAGGAACAACAGAAGGATTTTCTTAGGAATCTTGTCAGAGTTGAAACATCATTTTCCTGCAAGATCATAACAATTCTTACCAGGTCCAATCTTGCACTTTCTGGATATTGTCTGTTAACAGGATGCACCCCTGCTGAGGCCTGAGCTGGATTAGTTTTCCACACTAAGATTTACAGAACTGTTAGGATTAAAATTGGTGTTACCGAAAGCTGGAAACATATAGACAGCGGAACCCAATTTGAGGCTTAACAATGAATAGAAAACAAGGAGAAGATGCTTTTCATTGCATTAGGCATATTGAAGACTGAAGATTTACTGCATACACAAACTCTCTGGAAATGATTAGTTATTCTATTTAGGTTTAAAAAATTGCAATTGTCTTTGCAAAACAAATCATTAGATTTGCATACAATCATACTGTGTAGCCACATGAAAATAAATTATATTTTCTGCTTGCATTTCTGTTGCAGATTTAATTGATGTAACAGTGCAGAAAACTGAGACAAAATTTTATTTCTTCTGCCTTTTAATTACCATCTGCTAACATAAGATTACATTTCTTAAAGAGACTGGGTCTACCTGCCAGCTGAATTTTTCGCCTGATTTCCTCAAGCTCTGGCAGCTGCCTTCATTATTGGTGAAAATGGCATGGCAAAGCTAGCATGAAAAATGAGGCTAAGCACCTGTCACTTCATTTTTCTGCAAAGAAACAAAGAAAACATGTGAAACTCTATGCTCTGCACCATCTATACTCAGCAACAATTTGCTGCAAAAAGAATAAAGCATCAGTTTGTTCTTGCGTAGAGTAAGAAGCATGAAATATAAAAGCACTTCTAGCGACCTACATATTTATGATAATCAGAAAAGATAAATCTCCAAATAAACACTACGAGGAAATAAAAGAAAGAAAATGCACGTAAAGTTTTCCCCCATAATCACTGAATTTATTCTATAAATAGAATCATCCTCTAAATAGGGGCTGTTTAGGGATAAGAGTGTTACTAGTGAACCTCATCTAACAAGTGACAGAGTCAAGCTTCTTATTAATTTCCTCTACAGCTCAAAGAGCCTCCTATTAAAGCATGAATCAGCCAGGTACTAAGCACATTAAGTCCATGAGTAATCTCACTGCAGTCACAAGTGTTCAGTTGCTTTAATGTTTCCTAGAATTGAGCCCTTGATCCCTATGGAAGATAGCTAAGATTTGGTGCATTTCAAGCCAGTGCCTGCTGGAAAAGGTAACCATCTCATCAGAACCAGCTATTTAAGCATCCTTTGAAACCTGTCAGCTTTCGTCAGTGGGAGAACTCACCTGAAGAGAACCCAAGAATGAAAACTATGGAGGAGGGCAAAGAAAAAGGCATAAAACCCAGACCATAAGAGCTTACTTCCACTGAATTTTTGGCTTCATCACAAAATAGTTACGTCAGCTGCTCTTTTCCCAAAGCAACATAACCAGTTCAGGATGCCTGAAGCAGTGCTGATGTAGTTAAGCCAAAACCAGGCCTAGATCAGAACGTAAATACCTATTTACCCAGGACTCCCAAGCTCAGGGTGAGCATTCTGGCTAATTTGCACCATGGTCTTCTCTGCACCCTCCTGAGAGTACAGAGCTACAGCCGTCGCTCTGATTTCCTGGGAGGAACAAGAGTGGATCCGTGGGATAATTCCTTTAAATGAGTACAAAAATAAGGTGAAGAAATACAGGTAGATTCTGTTATGGCTGAGCAATAACCTGCTTTGTCCCGCCACTTAGAACAACTTTCAGCTCTACTTCAAGTGCACCAGTTGAAAACTGTGATGGCTCTTAAAAAATGCACTGCACAATACAAAGGAACATATAATTACTGAAGTAGTGAGAATTTTCTAGGCAAGGGTTTCCTGTATTGCTAGACCACAGAGGTAACTAAATTGTGACACAATATCTTGCTGATTTTGCCTGGAGATAATTTTCTGTCAGGCTGGATGTGTAGAGCAGCACTGGCTACTTTGAACAGTAACAGTTAAATCCTGCCAATTAAAAAAAAAAAGTGCAGAGTATAGATTTGCTGTTTCTGCAGTTGTTTTTTCTACGCGTTCTTTCTCCAGCCTCTTTCATGCCCATTATCTTATTTTCTGCCAAATTTTGAGGGAGTGTCTGCAGAAGATTTTGCTGAAGTGTGACAGGAACTATGAATGATCTTAATTTTACAAATGGTCCAGCAACTGCCTAAAGGAAATGTGTCAAGTTGTCACATGCAGAAATTTGTTTATACAAGGTCACAAAAAGACTTTGATGCAAATCTAAGCAAATACTTCTGAAGAATTCTCAAAGTATTTTTTCCTGTCAGAAAGATCCTCATTGCTCCTTTTTAAATCTCTTTTTCAGTATTTCTTTTTTCTAGCAGAGACATGTAAAACGTAAAGCCTTATTTTCTGGAGATACTTGGGTTAGTTCCATGAAGTTACTATTGTCATCCTCTAATCCAAATGATCCATGAGAAGCCAAATTACCAACTTTGAACAAAAGTTTGATATTCTATCTGAAAGGCATCCAAAATACTCATTCTGGGAGATTCAGTTTTTGTACAAAACTGAAGTTGTCCTGTTTTCCTTTGGAAGTGAACATGCCTGTGTCCAAAAATGGAATTTTTTTCCCTCTGCCTTGCCAAAAGAAAGATTTTAGAAGGAAAAACCATAGAGAGATCTGTAATTTCAGTCATGCTGGAATGAATAGAAGAGTTTATGGGTTAAATATATACTTTTAAAAATCTATATTTATGGAAGGATAATTGACATCTTTTGCATGGGAGACTGATGAAATGCACTTGAGCATCTAGCAGGAAACATGAGTTTTATTGATTTAATTATTTTTAAAGACATTTCTAATTTTTATGAGACTAAGACTGAAATACTGCATCAATTATTAGCATATTTCCAAAGAAATCATTAGCAGTATATTTTAGCACTTATCGCAGTAAAGAGTTCAAATCAGGGTTGGATAATAGTATTTCTATGTGGGGTCTCATTAACTTCACTTTTATTGAAGTGTCTTATAATTAGCATGTTAAAATATAGATTCCAATGCCCACACTGAAAAAAATTTTTATATAAATGTGTTAGCAAGTGCCGTGTTGCAGTAATCTCATTCAGTCATGTAAAGGCCTTGATCCTTGTACATTTCTTACAATAAGCAAGACAGGATTTGGTCACTATTTTGGGTGAGAAACTGGCAAATACAGATGTTGCTTGAAACAGAATTGGTAGTTCAGTAGGTGGCACTCTTCCCTTGGAGTTGGTACTGAACCAAAGCACCAGCATGTTATTAAGCACCAGAGATGTTATGTGGTGAAGAAAATACTAAAGAGAGTCCTTTAAACGCACAAGGTCAAAGATACCAACGTATTTTTTCCAGAATATTAGTGGTAATCATAGTCTCCTGTTCAAGTTTTCCTTTTGGTGGCCCCAGTCCATCAGATTTCCTCTTGATACTTCAGTAGGGTAAGGAATTGTGTGGTCTGTGCAGCCCAATGCTGTAAATAACAGAACGGTTGAGTTTCCTGAGCAGGAGACACCTGCAGTTCAGGTTGTTCAAGCCAGGACAATACTAGCACATGACTCCTGGAGTATGTAACCATTTCCAAAGCTTCGGGGTTTACTAAATGAAACCCTTAGTGGAAAAACAAAAAAAAAAGAGCTTTGTCACAACTATTCGTTATGAGTGAAGACATCCCTAAGTGTATTCATTAACTTATCCCTTAAGGCATAACTTATATTAACTTTTAATGTGAAAGGAAAACAAAATCAATTTTTTAAAAAACAAAAACCCACCCCAATCTCTGAAAAGACAGTCCAAATTATTTTAAAGATATGTATATAACTAGCTTTTCAGAAATACAAAAATGTTCAAAATTCTGTCACCATATATAAAATATGCAGTTGGAAATGCATGTAGTTGTTTATCCCAGTGTACAAGGTGGTCTTATGCATTCAAAAAGTTATACACTATGGATGAAATCACCACCTACGGCCTTCTGCCAATCTTTAAATCAAGTTCAATATGGCAGCTTTTTATCTGTAGACTTGGCATATTCAGAAAACCTCAGTCTTCACGTACAAAGCAACAAACAATGAACAGTCATTTAAGCCTTGAGCCTTTAATGAAAAGTTAGTAGAAAAAAAATATTTTATATATATACACATATATGTAGTATTTGTACTTAATTCAATTTGGAGGAAAAATAATGACGTTATCTTTGTGGGTAAAGTTCAGCAAAGCTCCGATACATATAAATATTGTCTGGAGGCTCTACTATATCTGAGTTTGGACAAGGAAAACCCAGGTTACATTGTGTGTTGCAGATCTATGATAAATATACAGTCAATACAACTACAGTGGGGAAAAAAAGGGTCAGATGAAGTTTCTACTGGAATATTAGCAAGAAAAACAGTGGTTCCACCTGAATGATTTTCTGGATGGGAAATGTACCTCTTTTTTAAAACTTATTTTCCCACAGTGGCTTCCCAACCATGAGAAAATACACTAAGTGTTAAGGCCTAGATTTTTGTTTTGTTTAATTTTTAGGTGTTTTGATTGGCGTTTTGCAAATCTCTTCAGTTTTTTAAGAATTTGATGTCAGAAATTACCAAACATGGCTAAAGAAAAAAAATTACCAGATTTCTTCAGCTTAGAAAGTGGATATTTGGAAATTAATAGTCATATATTTGAAGCCAGAAGGGACGATTTCTATCATCTGGTCTAACTGTTACATAGTAAAAGCCAAGGATCCTCTTTCAATTATTTCTGTATCATGCCCATAGCTTCAGATTGAGCTATGGTAGCTTCTTCATAACGATGTGCAGGTTTTATTGAGGGAAGTAATTCAGCTCACTATTTACAAAACTCTACTGCAAAGTCTAACACCAACGTTCATTCCAGTCTCAACTATAGTCCTCTATATCCCACATAGCACAGACCAAATCTCCAACCTCTTGCTTACACTTCCATCCTGTTACTACTGCTAAACTTTCATTATCCACTGGTAAACCATTTCTTTTATATGACCACTTTACCATAATACTGGCTGAGGCTTACCGCAAAACTACAAGGCTCCAAAAATAGGAGGAACTATACTCTTCTCAGTTATATAGACCGTTATTCCATACTGCATACTTGAAA